>NC_079565.1:5112500-5712500 GCF_015846415.1 Triplophysa dalaica | reverse complement strand
GATGTTTGCGAAGTTTCCACCCCATCAAGTATGCAACTTGAAATGAACTAAATTTATGTCTTAAGTCAGCAAAGTGATACCAAAGTGACATCTTTCCGGCCGTGCTGTACCTGTCAGGCCCACTTGGTCTGGACGAGGCCTCGCTTTGGAGAACTGAACGATGAGCAGAGAACTGAGAGTTACGTGAACGCACTACGCAATGTGAGTTGAAGTGATAGAATCAAGCTTTCTGATTGGATGTTATAAATGATTGAGAAGCGCTCACCGCACGTGCATGTGTCCTTGCAGATTCTGAAACCAGACAGTGTTTGTTTATCAGTCAGTGATGGAAGCCTGTTACCCATCTTTGCACATCTGCTTGGAGCTAGGAAGGTATCTACAGTATTTTATTTTATTCGCATCTTCCTTTATTCCACCCATTAAAAAATCCACAATAAATGAATACTTCACTTTATTTACCTATTCAGGTGTTTAGTTTGGAAAACTCCGGAATGGCAAGACGATTGATTGATCAGGTAAAGTTTAGACATCGACGTCGCTAAAAGTGCATCTGCATAAATTCATTTCCATGTTCCCTGATAAAACCCAAAATGACATGTTTGTGCTATTTTTACACATTACGTATCACTTTGAAATATCATTGCTGTTCTTCCAAAATCTTGGATATCCACTTTTTTTTAGGAATTGGAAAAAACACTGTACTTTTAAATGATTAAATACTGTACATTTTGATAAATTTATTGGTTAGATATTTGCAAAACTCGAACATTAATTGGGACTTATAATAGTGATAAAAACCACATCATATGGAGAAGGACAGCAGCGATATTGTGTGTTAAATAAAAGGGACAGCACAAAAGTAACACAAAATGTGTTGTACACCTATGCATTGACGCAGGTGCTGCAAGCAAATTCACTGAAGCATGCAGTGCAGATACTGGGAATCCGACCTGAGCAACTCTCTTTAAATGACTTGGAAGGAAATCAGGTACAAAAAACTAAAACTTTTTCCACTCTTAATTTCTTTGAAGCCACGATTGTCTTATGATCTTATGTTTTGTGTCTTTTTCAGATATCAGTGCTGATGGCCGAGCCGTACTTCAGCACCAGTCTGCTTCCCTGGCATTCACTGTACTTCTGGTACTGCCGCACTGCCGTGGCACAGCTCCTCCACCCAAATGCAACTATACTGCCCTCTGCTGGCACACTTTACATAGTTGCTGTTGAATTCCAGGTAAGTTATTTCTTTTACATTACATTAAATTATCGAAATGATTGTAATTCTGGATTTAAATGTTTTGAATTCTTTAAACTCTCAGGATCTGTGGAGAATAAGAGCTCCCTGTGGTACCTGTGAGGGTTTTGATGTCAGTCCCATGGACGAGATGATTCAGGTACAAGCTCTTCTTCTTCAGACCTACATTTATTCATGGTTTTTGGGGCAAACAGGAATGAGCCTTCCCATTTCAGCTTTATAAATTTTGCTTGAATGCTAAAACAGTAATGAAATTGTAATGATCCACCCTTAGCGATCTTTGGATTTCCGTGAGTCTTGGGAGGCAGAACCACACCCCCTTTGGGAATACCCTTGTCGTGCCCTTGCCAAGCCACGTCCGGTCATGACATTTGACTTCACGCAATGTGTTCCAGAGCAACCGATCAACAAACAGGGAACCGTGCCATTCACAAGGTAATATTAACACAATAATTGACATAAATAAGCTTGTTTAGAAGTTATATTAACTTAGGATGTTGCAGGAGAGGATGTTGCCATGGTGTTGTTCTCTGGATGGAGTATCAGCTGACGGATGACATTACTGTAAACATGGGCCTAACCAAACCAGTCAATGAAGAGGTACTTGTTAAATATTGTTATATTGTCTATAAATCAAAAAGTCTCGTAGAAACTAATGTTCTGTCATTCTGGGATGATGTAGTAAATCTGACTGTCTCGTGTGCTTTTATCAGGGGGCTTGTGAATGGAACCCACATCGAAAACAAGGAGTCTTTTTCTTTAGATCTGCGGATGAAATTTCTGGGGACGAAAGGGAATATCTTTCATACAGTTTAACCTTTGAACCTAATATCGGTGACATCAAAATGGACTTTTCCGTCATCAGGCCTTGACCAATAGACTCTAGTCAACTGTCATAAGTTTACATTTGGTTTTTAACGATTATCCAAAGAATTTCAAATACGGTGATCTTTTTTCCGTAGCTGACTGCTGTTTTTATCCTCGCTGTAATATTCCTTTATCTACAGTTATAGACCTCTAGTAAGCTTAACACGGTTTGCAGTGCGAACAGATTGAAGTTATTACATTGTATGTGCTTACATTCATACTCATAGTTTAGTATATGAAAGCAGTGGTGTGTTAAGTAGCTATAAACATGAAATATGTACTCTTGCAGTGTCGAACAGTAAGGCAAAAGTCCAGGTATTATTTTACATTTTATTTTATTACATTTCAAAAGAATGACTTTATACACATAGAAAATAAAATGACAAATAAACACTCAAAGTGAAGATTCCCTGCTTCTACATGAAGCTTTTTTTTTTCTTTGTCAAATGATCTCAAGATGTTCATTGGTCTGATCTGGAAATTTCAAACTATTAAGCACATTTGAAATGATATATTGGTCAAATTTAAGATTTCTAACCAAACGGTTCTTTCAAATTCCTAGGATTCCACTTCGGTGTATTCAATTAGTAGAATTAACGTCATAAGATACGTCTATGGAAATCGCTTCATGCTCTGATATTCCAGAATGATAACGGAATTCAAATAAGTCCTACAATGAGTTTCTATGCATCCGCTACGTTGGCGTTGGCCAACAAAACCTTCTCCCCGGGTTTAAAGGCGGGCATGCCTAAATATGGGCAGCTGGCACATCGGAAGGCATCTCCTAAATAACACTGAGGACAAAATGAAAGTTATAATCTACACAACAAACCTGAATTATGCAAAATATTTATACAGTATATCTTTTACTTCAATCGCTTTGTAAGAGATACTTACACTTCCACAGGATGATTTTGGCAAACTGGCTTTCTGGGCAGCTTTGCTATCCTGTTCCAATTCATCAGCCAGACCACAAGTGCTACACACAGAAAACAAACATCATGTTCACGCATACATACCCGTCTGATATTATTTATATTATCAATACCTTAACAGCATGTGTAACTATCAAAGCACGTAGCAGGCAACGGCATGTGTCGCTTAAGTTAGCTTTGTGGTACTCACCAATTCTTGCAGGCTTTCTTTTTCTTAATTGAATCCTCCCCGCAGGACATTTTGAGAGAGGTTGGGTCAGGCTTCTTTAGGTCATCTGCGTCCAGAAGAGTGTCTGAATCTACCAAATCCTAAAATGTCCAATTGGTAAATAAGTCGAGATGGACGATAACCAGACATCATTAGACACATACATAAACTGAACGTTACGTACCACATCATCATCGTCCATATCATTGACTGACAGAGTCCACATTTTTGCCGTATTTGGATCAAGCGCTGGCTTTACTGAAGAAACAAAACAACGATACAATATTGTCCTATCAACAGCTAGCATAAATGTTTCAACACTAAGAACCACAAACCTGCTGTTGTGGCCTTCTTGCCAAAGGAGAGTTTCAGCTGTGTGGAGGACCCAACCTCAAAGTTGGGTTTAGATGCAGATATGCGCACCCTTGAAAGAGTGTTTCCTTGGAAACCTGTACGCTCCTTTATGGCTGCGGTTGCTTCTGGGCTCAGAGGCTCCGTTTTAATCTGTGTCGAGTAAACATGCAGTTTAACATCATAGGGAGTTGACATGCACCCTTTGAATCTTGTTTATCGAGATACTGACCTCTGTGACGGACACCAGTCCAGACAGTTTCAAAGCTGACATCAACTTCCCGGCAGTTCTTAAACCATTTTCCTCAGAGCCTGAGGACGAAAAACATAACCATATGAACCACGGCTACCAAATTTAGGATGCTGCATAATTTACTTCCCTTACCTGAAACTGGCTCTCCCAGCACAAGTTTCCCACCCGGTTTCATCACTTTGGCGATCTCTGCCAACAGTTCAGAGCTGTGGATTGAGGAGCTGTCTGTCAGAAGGCCCGAGAGAACCCATTCATAACTCGACACTGAATGAGAAGCTAAAACAGACAACAAGAGCATTTAACATCCATGTATTGATCCATATTTCGTTATAGACACCAATTTGATGGTTTCCACCAAAATGAATAATGCAAATAATGAACTTTCACACTCACAAAGTTGAAGTCTCTCCATATTTTCTAAAGAGACTAGACTCTGGTTGCCGACAATGGTGCCGATACTCTCAGCAAAGTCTTTCAGCATGGTGGGAGATGATGGTTGGCTCCAGATCAGCAGCACCTTGTCACCCTTTTTTAGTCCAAGGTCTGCCATGATATACTGTATGAAAATAAGAAGACAGGAGTCAAAAGCAGTTCAATAACTGACTATTTCATAATCAAAGTTGTAAGAAGGCGCACATGCCGTTTCAACTCATATCTGCTCGATTTTGAACTATGCTATTCCAGATATACTTGCCTAAAGGAAACATTGTGTGAACTGATAAAACTCAAAATACACCCACCAAAAGTTGAGCTACCCTTATGAACGAAGGTTTATTGTTATTTGTATTAGAATTTCGGTTATGCTAATTGTAACTACAGTCCTCCTTTATGAAACCACGGACAGTTTTACAAAGTGTTAATGTAAATTCGCTATTGTGTATTTTATTTCTGGCCCGTATGTGAATCTGCCGCATCATTATGACGACGCAGATCTTACACAGCAATGTAAACAAACAGCACTATATGGCGGAGACCTGAGTCACCTTTCACAGTTAAACGTGTTATTAAAATTAACAAAGAATATAAAACAATACTCCTACAGACACGATACGTTCTGTAAAAAAAGCTTTCCAGCAGTCCGACCTGTTTATGGTGTCCCTGAAATGCGCACACTGGCTCCTTTACACCGGTCGCAGCGCAGGTTGTTACTGTATGCGTCGCGTTGAGATGATCTCATTCGCTAAAAACTCAAAATGGGCGGAGCGTAGTGGACCAGATACTGCTGATCACCTGTTACCAGTTACTTTTCTCAGCGCTGATGAAGGTGGACCAATCACAGTCGTTCCAACAACCACCACAGAAATGTCAACGTATTTTATGAAGGGGAATTGTATTGAATAGAAGTGAATAGAATGATCTATGTGGATATCAACTGGCAATTGTATTTTACTGCGGGATGTTAACTGGGACCAACCTACCAGAGTAATTAGTAATTGCTACTTTGTATGTTTTTAAGCGTGGGTTTGTAACACGAGAGCCTCGACTTTTTGAGCCAACAAGCGCCACCCATTGACACAAAGGTGTAATGACAGCATATTTAGCCAGCAGCATTCGCTACCCAATGCGTTATATTATCGCAGCGCTCCTTCGCTGTCGTTGGATATGGCGGCGCTGATCAGAGGACTGAGAGCTGGGAAGGCCTTACGGGGTCTCGCTAGCGGTAAGCAGAGGTGTGAGAGAGATCGGTGGGGTTGGTTTGTTCTTTTAGTTCACGATCCCCCTCATGGTTATTACGCTGACAGCGTGACAACAGTCGAATGTCTTTACGTAACCATGTAAATAGTTCTGCCTGCTTCCAGTTTGTGGCAAATGTACCTTTGCGTAACGCTACATGTCAGCATGGCTTCTGTCTGTGACAAGGTGATAATGAAGGGCAGCACTGAGTGAAAGAGATGAAAGGTGCAAATGAAAATCCCTGTAATTTAAAGGGTGTGTATATGGGAGATACCAAGTGCGGTAAACATCAACTATGTGATTTAAAACACTGCTGGTGTTTATACAGGGCGAGTGCATACATGCACATACTTCTATGCAATTGCATAGCAGCAAGTTAAAGGGACAGTTCACCCCAAAATAAAACATCTGACATCGTTTATTCACCCACCATTATGTGCAACACAAAAGAAGATATTTTGAGAAATGTTTTTTTGTGTCCATACAATGGAAATCGATGCAGGTCGATGTTTGGTTTGGTTACCAATGTTCTTCAAAATAACTGTTCTGCAGAACAAAGCCATACATGTTTGGAATAACATGGTGAGGAACTAATGAATTGTCATATATACATGAACGCTTTACAATTTTTTTCAATTGATCCTTTGCCAAGATGGAAAGGATTGGCATGCTAAACTATAGATGAATATCATTGACCGGTCGCATAAAGCACCTTAAGTGTCATACTTTAAGTTTTACTTTAGTTATTCTCCTTTTGTTTTTGATTAAGGGAAATCACAAGTGTCGTACTTAAGGGAAAAACTGAAGGCGCTTTATGCAAACAGGCCCAGTTTATTACTGTTTACTGTATAACTGTCACACTTGTGATACTAGAATACAGAATGCACTTTACATTTAAAAGTGCATATTTGTTATTGTATTAATGAACTTATAAATAAGCTTTGTTTTTTTCTTGTTAAAAGAGTACTTGAAAATTAAATTGCTGTCATCATTTATTTACCTTGTTGTCATTGTAAACATGTGTGGTTTTCTTTCTTCTGCAAAACACATAAGATATTTTGAAAAATGCCATTTAAAAACCATCGTTTCCCATTAACTTCTATTGTATGGACCCAAAACCAATGAAAGTCGTGACCAATGGTTTTCTGTTCCTGACATTTTTCAAAATATCTTGGTGTTCTGCAGAGGAAAGAAAGTCATACATGTTTGACATGACAAGAGAAGAGGTCATGTAAATAATAACATAATTTTCGTTTTGAATGTGAACTATTCCTTTAATTCTGTTCAATGCATCCCTGCAGTTGCCGTTCAAGCCAAACTCAGCTCGCAGTGCAATCGTGTGAGACGTGGAATCCATCGTGCAGCAGTGCTGAGACTGGCAGATGACTTTAAAAGTAATTCTGTATCACCTCCATCCTACCATGAGGTCCACACAGCTGGAGAGAGTTCATCCTCTTCAACACAGGGAGACTTCTCTAACACGGCTGCTGGCAAGGAATACGGCCAGCCAAACACCAGGTGAAATCCCCCCTCCTTCAAACTCTTACCAAAAGCAAACCAATATCCAAAATGTACTTTATCTAACCTAGTGCATTTTGTGTTGGAAGTTATCAGGATCAGAGCGGTGAGCATGACGAAGACTACGAAACGGAAGAACAGCTCCAAGCTCGCATACTGACGGCATCGCTGGAGTTTGTTCCGCTGCACGGCTGGTCTGTGGAGGCCATTGCAGCCGGAGCAGAGGTTTGGAAAAAAACGATGATGTTCATGCATTGAATCTAAATGTTATTTATCAAAATAATAAAATATTCTCTTTACTTAGACACTTAGCCTGTCAGCAGCATCCACTGGGATGTTCAACAATGGGGCAGGAGACTTGGTTTTGCATTTTATTGCAGAGTGCAATAGTCAACTCGCAGCGACACTCGCAGAACAGCAGAACCAGATCCAACTCGGCCAGGCTGAGTGAGTTGAATGATTTATATCATCACTGCCTGATTTATTTAGATTCATCCATTTAAAGGATATGATAAATCTATGCTTTATGTGAAATCAAGCTTTTAAATATTGAATGTTATAGTTTAAGGTGGAACGTTTTTAAAACTTGCCTGTAAAAAAGTAATCGGCTATTGTTTAAACTGTAAAAATCAATAGGTTTAATAATATGTAATATTATGCCATTCTATTATATTAGGCCAAAGAAAACAGCAGAGTTTCTGAGAGATGCAGTTGATCTGAGATTACGGATGTTGATACCATACATCGACACATGGCCTCAGGTATCAGCCACCTTAAAAAAAGCTGTCTCAATCCTGAAACCTGAATTTTATTATTTATCAAGTCAGATCATCTTTAAGTTTATTTATGTGCACTTTATGTACTGATAGAAAATGATTAATGTCACGTTTATATCTTTCCTGGCTTCATAGGCCATGAGCATCCTGCTACTGCCCCACAACATCCCCGACAGCCTGAAGCACCTGTCCACGATGGTGGATGACATCTGGTACTACGCAGGCGATCGCTCAACAGACGTGAGGGACTCCTTTGATCCAAAATCAACATCCCCTCCTCTCTTTATCTTCCCCTTCCAGCCCCTACGTTTATGTTATGCCACCTACTTACCCTCACTCACCTTCTAATCTTTCCCTTTTTAAAATGCGAAAGAATTTTGACGAAACATTTGCATAATTAAATTTGATCATTTTGGTTTCTAAAGCTGCAGTGTGCCATTTCCTGCCCTAAATATATGACATTTGTAGTGTTGTAGTTGCTTTGACCAATCTTTGTGTCTCTCAGATGAACTGGTACACCCGGCGGGCGGCACTAACTGGCATCTACAACACCACCGAGCTAGTGATGGTGCAAGACTCGTCTCCTGACTTTGAGGAGACCTGGGCCTTCCTCGACAATCGTATAAAAGATGTAGTCAACATGGCCAACACAGCTAAACAGGTGTCATTGCTTTTCTACTTTCCATAACCATTAAAAGACGAGGGGGTTGTTTGACAAAATGGCACTGATATGTTCAATCATTTTTGATGGTCTAGGTCCAAGCCACAGGAGAAGCAGTGGTCCAAGGACTCATGGGTGCTGCAATTACAGTAAACACACTATCATTTTGTAAAATGCTTTAACCAATACAGTAAACGGATGGATTTGTTTTTGGATCTATGGTGTGGAATATTAAACAGTTTGTTTATAGTGATGTGTTAACAAGCATTACTCTGTCTTTCCTACAGCTGAAGAACCTAACAGGGATGAACCAGAGACGATGAGTCTATCTCTGCAGGCGCTTCTGTCATCCTTTCGTCTCCGTTTCTACACACAGACACCTCGGGCCTGCAGCACAAATGTCTGACACCTCATTGAACAGCTTTAGATTAACAAAGCAAAATGAAATAATCACAGTGACTGCAGTGGTTTGTTCTCATACAGGCACTGGTCTTTCATCACACCCTAAGGACTTTTAAGTGGGCCACGTGCCATACATGCATCAGTTTGCCAACCAGAGTACAGTGAGGATTCAGACTTTTTTTTTCTTTGTCTGCAGTCATTTTCTCTCTCTCTCTCTCTGTAAAAAGAAAAATAAATACAAATGTACATTGTATTTGAGAATCTTGTGTCCCTCGTTAAAAGAAATAAAAGGTTACCTATGATGAGTTAACAACACAAAGGCTTCACACATAGAGAACCTTTAAAATTACTAATACATTTTCTTTCAACAAACCCAGTTCATTGTTGTACTACAATATAAAAGTATATTTCGGTTTCACACGCGGGACTTTTACTCAACGTTGAATTGTCAGCTCCTGTGAAGACTTTTATTATGAAGAATCGCAGCGTGACCCGGAGGCTAATGGAGTGAGTGCGGGCAGTAGCCAATCACATGTTTTCAAGTGTTATTGTGCTGGAAAGCGCTCGCTGCTGGAGCGAATGAAGCTTCTGTTCAATCATTTAGCGTATAGCTGATTTGTTTATTTCTAAATATACAATCTACAGTTTATATTCACTATGCCGTATGCCAACCAGCCTACGGTTAAAATCACAGAGCTATCGGACGAGAATGTGAAGTTTGTGATCGAAAACACCGATCTCGCGTGAGTGATATGAAATGCATCACTAACGTTAACTTACACCATAGAGTTAACCTTACTTGTTTAATTACATCAAACGCGTTATGTTTATAATTTGTAAATACATTTACATACATTTGTAATGTAATCTATGTGTGAGCTTTGCTAGTAATGTGCTTCTACGTATAAGTTCACCATACTGTAAAATAGAGAATAGCAGTGCTGTATGCTTCCATAGTAATGCTAACTTGTACAATCATTTTATATCACACTAATACTTTTGTGTAACTAACCTTAGTGTAAGATTACAGCTATACACTGTTTCCAATGCAATAATATCGTGTTATTATCTGATACCATAAATGCAATGTTTAATGTTTCAGGGTGGCAAACTCTATTCGACGAGTGTTTATGTCTGAGGTTCCAACTATCGGTAAGAATCAAACCATCTCTCAAGTTTAAAATTGTAACTATTAATTGTTCATTTGGACATGGAGTTCACCTCTAACTAATGTGCATTATTACACGGCTCGTTTGAATGCTTCATTCTGATTGGCCAGTCGCGATTAGTGCTGTTCGACTCTCAATTTTGTGGAGTCGATTCCGATTCACATTCCTCGTTTCCGATTCCTGGCTGCTGTTTTCGATTCCCTGTTTTACTACAGCTTTCGATTCCTGCTTGGATTCCCCGTTTTACCACAGATTTTTATTTGTTATTTGACCGAGACATTTGCTGAGGAATGACTCTCGATCTAAACGTCTTGGAATTGAGGAATCGATTCCCAACCTTAGTCGTGACATTTGCACGCTCCTTCATTATTCCCAGATAACAACCTCTTAAAACTAACATCACACCGTAACCCAGATGCAGCAAATCATAAGGACAGCTTTTTTTTGACAAATTAAATATAATTATGTCTTTTAATAAAATATATGACATTATATTTACAAATGATTAAACCAAATAGACTGTTCGTGACATTTAAAGGTCGTTTCTTACCTTAAAACAGAAAGTAAATGACTTTTCCTCACGGAAGGTCTGCCATCAGGAAAAATGTATTTCAAATTCACATTTCATGTCCAGTTTTCATGTTCTCATGTGCCAAGTTGCTGTGTAATAATCAGGATAATGTACAAGCAGCAGGTTGTTATCGTGAAATAAGGCACTTCAGTCTGATGCAAGACCTGTTCACACTGTCAGGGCTTATTTCTGCGATAACAACCGGCTGTTTGTACATTATCTCTTACGTATCTTCCAGCTATTGATTGGGTTCAAATCGATGCCAACTCATCTGTTCTGCACGACGAGTTTATTGCTCACAGAGTGGGTACGTAAATCACCATCCACATGATAATATTTTTTTAGGCTGATATCTTTAAACAGTTATTCTTACCCTTAACAGGTTTAATTCCACTCACAAGCGATGACATTGTCGACAAGATGCAATACTCACGAGTAAGTTTATTAATCCACAGCCTCACGCTTGTATCGTTTGTTACTTTTCATCGCATTAATTGTATAAAATTACTGCATTTTTTTTTCGTTTACTTTTGTGTCGTATTAGGACTGCACGTGTGATGACTTTTGTCCAGAGTGCTCGGTTGAGCTTACACTGGATGTGAGATGTACAGAGGACCAGACACGACATGTGACCTCGCGAGATCTGCTGTCTAATAACCCTCGAGTCATCCCTGTATGTGCTTTCTCCTCACTGGCTCATATAAAACATTTTTATTACTTTAATGCTTTCATTTCGTCTAAATTGTGCGCTGTGTTTACTTTATTTACAATGTTAATGTTTTCTTTTTGGTTATATATTGTATGAACAGTGTTGAATGCACTTTTTCTGTGTTGTGCTAATGCATTATGGCTTATACTCCAGGTAACATCTAGAAGTCGAGACAATGATCCCAACGATTATGTAGAGCAAGACGGTAAGTCTGTTTTTAATAAATATCACCACTCATCTTTTAATTGTTTATGTAAACACTACAGTCACTTCATTGTATGGTTTTCATGTAGACATCCTGTTAGTCAAACTGCGGAAAGGTCAGGAGCTGCGTCTCAGAGCGTATGCGAAAAAGGGTTTTGGCAAGGAACACGCCAAATGGAATCCCACCGCAGGAGTGGCTTTCGAGTATGACCCCGACAATGCTCTGAGACACACGGTTTTCCCCCTCCCACAGGAATGGTATGATCCTTAATAGCTTGTCTCTAACTAATGTTTATTTAAGTATGGACTATTTATGAACTAGCTGCATCACCCTCCTGTCAGACAACAAATGCAACAAACTGTGTAAAGCGCTTTGTATCTGAAAATGTGCTGTAAATATAACTTACATGCTAAATTACCTTAAATTCTCTATCTTTGTTTTATTGTCAGGCCTAAAAGTGAATATTCAGAAATTGAAGAGGACGGAGTTGAGGCTCCATATGACCCTAATGGCAAGCCAGAAAGGTAAGACCAAATAAACATTTATATTATATAAAGATATAAGCAGTACTGTATGTAAGTTAGTGTTCATTTTTACATCATTAGAGACATCACACAGATATCTCACACTGTTGTTATTCTCTTCAGGTTCTATTACAACGTGGAGTCTTGTGGTTCACTTCGTCCAGAGACCGTCGTCATGTCGGCTTTTGCTGTGCTTAAGAAGAAACTGAGCGATCTGCAGACTCAACTCAGTCATGAAATTCAAAGCGATGTTCTCACCATTAACTAAGTGGAGTAAAATCCCAGTACTGCTTTTTTAGATGAACTATCAGGAACATGGCTCAAGAGAAAGAGTTTCTGAAAATATATTTTTTCAGCCGCTATTCGTTGTTGCATCAAAGTGTCCACGAATTCTCCAATAAATGCATAAACATGTTTTGTTGCATCATTTTGCACAATGCAGAAACACCACTACCCCGTATGAACACCAGAGGGCGGAGTTTTTGAATCATTTGAAAGACACGTTCCTCAATGTATGGAAAGACAGCATGTATGGTTATGAGAAAGGGTGAAACTGCATGCTTATAAGATGAGAAACTATTTATTTCAAACAAAACAAGCCCTGGAATGGATGTAACAAATCCGGATAAAACCAGCCCGAGACAAACTATGTAAACAAAACACATGGAAGGAACAGCAGCTACATGAGTTCAACAACAGATTGTGCAATTGTATTTATTTCCGTAAATTTTGGTTCTGTTCATACATATGTATTGAGGCGTTTCAGGAAAGTGCAGTCACAAAACTTCTCTCTTTGATTTTAATCATGAATTCTATTTTGAGCACAAAATTACAGTAACATAGATCAAGTGAATGCATTCCTAACAGGAAGTGTGTGAGAGACAACTAATGAAAAATCATAGTCCAACTCGAATTCGACGGGACCTTCTGAAAACGTCTAGAAAATTTTCACTTCAGAATTCTGTTTACACACAATCCAGTGCCATGGCATTTGCTTATTTCTGGTGGAAATGTTAGCGGAGCTCATTCGGTGTAAGCGGTCTGAAAATACGTGCTCGTTGAAATCGTCAAGTACACACACCACACAAATCTACATTTGAACTTCTTTCTTTAATTACATTGTCTAAAAGAAGCAGGTGACAGCCATAACCTCATTATTTTCATATCTTCTAATTCACTGAGACCTATGTATATGTAGATTTCTTTTCATTATATTATATAATGTACTGTGGAATACTGGCAAAGAAGGACCAAACAGTGTTCTTTAAGTTTTTGTGTATTGCTTTTTAACTGATACCACATAGATTTTTGGCACACCACATATCAGAGTTAAATGTCATAAAAATTTCATAAATATTTCTATAAATCTTTAAAATACTGTGCTGTTTCCTAAAATAAGATATATAGAGATGATAACTCTAAATCCTCTAAGGTCGAGAGAAAAGCAAACATATATATATTCATATATATATATATATATAATTTTTATTTCTGAATCTCTCTGCATACTTTTGTTTCCTTCACAGGCATTCTCGACATATATCTGTTTCCCCTCGGTTCGGCCATTACCCACAGTGCTTCAAACTTAATACTGAAGGTGAAATGTTTAATGCTGGCTGTCTCTTCGTGTCTGATAAAATATGGTTCAACATGTATCACAAATATGAAAATGTACCTCCAGTCGTATTTCATATCTATGGAATATTTAAACAGCTTCGGGATTTTATCTAGAGTCCAATGATTTTAGAAAATCTTTGAGAATGGGAAAATTAATATTCTGATTCACTTTGAGAAGATCTGAAGATGTTGTGGTGTGTCAAATTGTAACACAGATAGGCACACGTTGCAGTTACATTGATGAAATAAAAAACGTCATTTGAAAGCAAAAGCAAACCTTTCCCACTTCGATCAGAAGGGCTGCAGAACGTAAATAAAAATGACTTAAAGCACTTTTGATTTGGAACTAGTTAAGTTTGAGTGTTTGAGTTAAAGTTGAGTATTTGCTTTGTTAACCCACTTGATGTTTGTTGAGGGAACTAAAGAAAATCCAGAAGAAATCAAATTTGAAACCTAATATTACTCAACAAATTACAGATATGAAGTCACATCCTGTATCAGTTACAATTGACGACATTGATATGTATAGATTAAGGAGGTTTCCTGTAGCGCTCTACGCGATTCTTTATACCATCCAACAATCCGATCTAGCGAGTTATAGTTATGCAAGAAATAAATTCATAGATAAATAAAATGATTCAACTCATTAAGAAGGTGTCACATTTAAAGCAAAATTCAGATACATACTGGCCAATTTAAAGTGATTGCGTCAGCGTTCAACTCAAAGATTAACCGGTTAACAAAACAAGTCACTTTTTTCCAAAAACCTCGATACCTCAGTTAAAACAGGCAACAATATAATCTTGCGTGCTTCCGTGAAGACGTTGTTTTAGTTCCATTACAAAACCGCTGGAAAATAATAGTGACTGGCAACACCGAGCAGCGCAACCGAGCGTTGATCGGAGGTACAAATAAAATGTCGGTGGGAATGCCTAGACCTCCTTACCATATGGAAGACACCTAATAGTAAACCACAATTCAAAAAGACCCAAGAAAAATTTCGATCGTTCAGACAAACACCTAATGTTAGTGTATTCAAAGACTCAAAAGATTAAAGATGGTGGAGAGACCTGCTGCTTGCTACTGTTACGTTTGTTCGCACGTAGGGAGTATTGACCTTGTGTTTCAAGCGACCCGTTCCTGGAACTGAAGGACATCTGAATGCCCGCCAATCGCGTCTCAGAGATTCGTGTACCTCCCGGTCAAAGGTGTAGGAGAAAAAGCAAGATATTTCATAGGCAGCTGATACATAGACAAAGGTTCCCTTTTTTCCTGAAGAAATATTCTCTGTAGAATTGTCTTAGCAAAGATAGAAAATGGATTCCCAGCTCTGCTGGTTTCAGTGCATTCAAAGGAGGCCAAAGTCCTGAAAAGCCAAAGGACAGTCAGCTCATATTTGTAGATTCCATACAGTGTGTTGGCTTCAATGTCCTTTCTGGTGCTGGAGCTCTTGGATCAAAAACGTAGGGAACCGCTTGTGCTTGCGCGGATATTCGAACGCTCGAGTTTCTTCAGGATGTGAGAGTTCCTAAAATCCTCCGAAAAGCATGATAGGACGACAAAGTTTCAAAATTATTGAACCAAAATAAGGGAAGAGGAAAACAAAGCTTATGAACAAGAAGCGCCGAGTCCAGGTAATGATGTCTCACCCAGTCTCATCTATCTAAGAGTACTTTTAGCGCCCGTTCGATGTTCATTCTGTGGCCCACACGCGTAACGCCCAAATCGATCAGGTCCTCCTTTTGCAGGTTGGGCAGGTGGCTGCCTTCGATGTCGTTGTCCATAAAGGCGTCCCTGTGCTCGCCCAGGTTTAGGCTCTCCAGCCAGTCGGCCACATCCTGCTTGCTCCACATGAGGACGGGTTTTGAGGCGAAGGGCTTATTCGAGGTGGCCTGGATGAGGGTGAGAGGAGAAGGCGAGCGGCTACGCCCTGTGCCCAGGCTGAGGGGTGGTGTAGGTAGACCAAAGACGTCCGTCATAGTCGGGGAAGTGACCGAGGTCGGGAGGGAAGAGGCACAACTGAGGCCGGAGTCCGGAGGGGACATGATCGGGCTTGGGGAGCGCTGATGGGGAGGCAGGCTCTCTGCCTGACGGCACAGCGACGGGGCAGGCACATTGGGGCCAGGCTGGGCAGTGAAGGTAATGGTGGTGTTCTGCTGTGTACCTGAGATGAGTGATACACCATCCTGATTTCTGCAAAAAGACAGAAGAAAATAAGAGATTTACTCAAACAGTTTGTTTTAAATAGATTTCAATATGTATTAAAGCTTTTTTGTAGCATTTAACCTTTTCAAGTTTCAACCTTTTTTAAGTATCACTTACAGTATCACTTAAAGGGATTTTAATTATTAAAACGTAGACCTCCTTATTACGACTTTGTTAAATTAGCTTTAAAGATCAGGTCAATTTAGCTGAAATGTGAGTAAACCGAGTCCCTGTATACTAAGGTTTTATATGTTAGGAAAGTTATCACGCAGTGTACAAAATTGCCTCTGAATGTATGCACAAGTACACATTTTAGCCATCAAAACAATACACTTATCTTTTGATTTCGTGCTTTTCACCTAACAACCAAAGACTGGAAACAAATAGGAACATGACAAATGAACCTGCATCGATGAGTACAAAAACTAGGTCCAGGCCTTTATTTAAAAATATCTCACGAGCTGGTGCGGACATTATGTACAATGTAAAGAATTGACACATCATAGTAGTATTTGTTTTGAGTATTTCTAATGTTTTTATTTGAAATAATCTTTAGACTGCATCATTTCATAACACTATTGGGAATTATAAGAATATGTGCTTTGATTGTCATGCAACAATAATGGTGTTTATAACGTTTTGGTGTGAAATTTAACCTGACATTTAGATTAATCTCCTGTGCATGCATATGACTACATGAAAGTGCATTTAAAGTGTGGCTATACTGTAGGTGGTCTAAGCTTTAAGGAGGCTATGGACGTCAGGATCTTTGACAATGTGGTGTCCTTGCCCCAGGTCTCTACATGTATTGTACACAAGGTGTGCTGACCTAAATTTCTACTTTCATTTCCATCTGAAATTTAGAACAGCAGAACAACAATAAGCAACATCTGAACCAACTAAACTGATACAATGAATAAATACTACACAGTGCTTGCTTTAATTTCCAACACAGATCTTAAGAAAAATATGCAGATTCAATGATATATACAACAAAAAGAAAGATGATTTACTATTTATAGGTATGTGTTAAGGTAATATTTGGATGTGTGTTTTAATAATGTGAACTAATAACAATATTTAAAATTAAATATTGTTTCTAGTTGCATTTATTTGGAGAAAATGAAACGGGTCAAAATAACAGAAAAGATAATCTGCATATTTTCAGACCTCAAATACTGTAAAGAAAATTCATAGTCACTTTTAAGCAATTCATCAGTAATATTTGTGCATGTGTATAGGAAAAGTTCAAAAATAGTTTTTTGTGGACACCTAGATTTTTATCACAGTTTTCAAGCGTCTTGTCATGCTGATGGTCTTTCACATTGCTGTTCGGTGACTTAACGTCACTCCTGAGTTTTTGTTGAAATTCAACAGACACTGGACTGAAATGGCCACAGTACATCTAGAAATGCTGTCTTTTCATTTATTTCCACGGATTTAAATATATACACATACTGTACGTATATACATGCATACCCAGTGTACTAAACATAGATCTCCGCTTGGTGTGTGAATGTATTTTAGGGTCAGTGCTATGGTCTGTAAATAACAAAATCATTCAATAATGAATGAGACTTGGAAGCGGGGACCGCAAAGCGCTGCCTGCACAACATGGCAGCCATCGGCGTACACAAGCCTTGCACATACCCATACAGTCAATTACTGATGTTTTTGAAAAATAAACAAGACAACATTATCTCGTTATAAAATAGGAACTCTATAAAACCCGTCAATATGAAATATAATAGCCATTTATGATATCGCTTTAGATAATCAGGAGATGTCTTGTGGGAGCAATTTTGATGATGTGATAACTAACTAACAAATGGACCATGCTGTAACATCACGCAAGCACGCACACACACATACACCTCCCCCCTCTGTGGTATGGTCTGTTCATCATCACACTGACGTTGCTCATCTCGTCCTCAAGGCTGTTCTCATTATTAGGTTGCTAGGCAACTCTTTCGTTCTCCGGCAGAGCACACACACACTCATCTAAGAGCATCTAAATACACGCTTGTGATACAGGAAGAAAAAGAGGGCATACCTCGTTCCAAAGTGAGTCCTGGTTCCTGTCGGAGAGTCTAATGTTTCCCCTGGCTTTGGTGCTTGGTCCTTGTTCACATGCTGCAGAACTGAATTCATCTCCCCCGTTCCAGGGGACTTGGCTTCAGGGCCATGGGGGGCTTTCATATCCGGAGGGTCACCCCATAGTTTTGAGGTTCGTTGTGTTGGTGTTTTCAAGGGTTCCGGCGGAATACTTCCAGGGGGCGGAGCTGGGACTGAGGAGGGAGTTCTGAAAGAGCTGACGTTCTCCTCCGGCAAAGCGTCCTTGTAAAGTGCATTGCTCTTGATGGCAGGTTTGGGTTTTGGTTTAGACAGGATCTGAGCCCTGTCCACCAGAAAGGCTTG
The DNA here is from genome assembly GCF_015846415.1 of Triplophysa dalaica. Lineage (NCBI taxonomy): Eukaryota > Metazoa > Chordata > Actinopteri > Cypriniformes > Nemacheilidae > Triplophysa > Triplophysa dalaica. The sequence goes on along the minus strand of NC_079565.1, from coordinate 5,694,182 downwards.
TCCATCTGCATAGACGGTGCAAGTGTCTAGGGTCTCACCTCCTTCAGAAGACAAGGTGGAGATGCTGGACACAGTGGAGATGGTGCTGGTGGTCTCCAGCTGAGGGTCGCCGCTGCTCCGGCTGTCAACCTCGATGCCCGAGTCAGTGATTTGTTCATAGGGCTCTAACGGGCCTGGAGGGAAACTGGGAGGTGTGCAGTTTGTAAGGACCGTTGGTCTTTTGATTTCTGAACCTAAAGTGGGATAATATGGAGCGAGTGAAGGCCCTTTTGTGCCATTCGCTTTCTGTTTCAGAAGCTCAGCTAGAGACCCCGCCTGGTCTTCGGGAATGTCGAAACTGTTGGCGAACTCCAGTGGGGGTGGCAGGGGTTCGGCAAACACAAACTCCTCATCGATGTCGACAGAGGCCAAGGGCGGTGGAGGAATGCCGAAGGGAAGCTTGACAGGCTCGTCCACTGAGCTAACAGTTATGATGGTCTTGCCATGCGGAGCAGCTGACAGCGACTTGGGAGGAGGGGGGTTGGCGGGAGCTGGCTGGTTGGGGTCGCGAAGCTCCCCGGGGGTGTTGTCGGGACTCAGCGCCTCATCCCTGTCGCCCTCAGACAAGCTGTTATCCTCTGATTTTACCCCATCTGTGGTGTGTACCATCAACAGACCAGCTGACTTCTGCTGCGAGGTATCCACAATGTCGATCAGCATGTTTTTCTTCTCCTCCGGCCTCTTCTCAGGCTTGCCCAGATCGAGCTGGTACTTGGATTCCGTCTCGTATTTGGACTCCGTCATCTGTCTGCGCAGGCCCCCGCGGGGTCGTCCCATGGTGGCGGTTCTTGAGAAGCCAACCTCCACATTTGGTCTAAGCTTAGTGTCGATGAAAAGTGGTTTATTGAGATCGAGTTTGGAAAGGTCGCTCTTTAGCGGAAGAGGCTGTGATTGCTCTCTCATGGCTCTGTCTCTGGCAGCTAACGCTAAAGCTAAAGGGGAATTGGGATCTAACGGTTTGCCTGTGACCGGGTGAACGTAATTTCCACTTCCTGAGGTGTAGGTCTTGTGAGCAGGCAGACTGATTGGGCTGTGTCCTGTGCGTGTGTTCAATAGCTCCCGTACCATGGTAGGCTCAGGGCTGTTGAAGTCAGTCACATTACCTCCACCTCTGGGAATGCTAAGCAAGGACGAGGGAGGTGCCATGAGCCTACGTAGCCTCTCATCACTGCTAAACATCCCCTCATCGATAGACTTTGAGTGTCGGAGACGTGGGGCTGGTGTAGGTACCACGTCTTCGTCGCCTGCATCTGTGGACTTGAAAGACGGGGAGTTTCGATGGGCATCAAGTCTCTTCTCCCTGTCTCTGACTGCACCGGCGATTGCTGCTGCAAACGGACTTCCTGGACCGTCTTCAGGACGCAGTTGCCCTGGGTGGTCTGGCGTGGTTGTCTCAATTTCCATACTGCTTCCCTGACTGCTCTTCCCGCTGCTGCTGGTGGATGGCTCTTTAATTATTATGGTTGGAATCGGTATGGAGCACGTCTTCTCAGGACTGTCCTCCACGTTGGACTGTTTCACAAGCATTCCCTTCCTTCTGGCAGGCTTGTTGGGTACAAACAGTCCGGCATGACCTAACTTTCCCACATCCGAGTAAGGGTTCTCCGGGATATGTGCACGACGCATGTGAAGACTCTGCTGGGCTGTTGGACTATGGTTGTACCCTTCAGATTCATACTGTTCGGGACTGTCTCTGTAAAACGTGCCTTGATCTCTCCACCCAGACCCCTCACCTCTGTCAGGGGCTGTGCTGTTTGCATTAGGACTCTGTGTAGTAAAGCCTGGTCTGATGGTGCCGTATCCTCGACCGGCTGGGACAGGAGCATTATTATGAGGTGGAGATGGAGGAGAGATGGCTGGTGGGGGTGGAATGTCTTCGGATGTGTCAGGCATTGAAAGGCTTCTTGTAAATTTCAACATTGGAGGAGTGAGGAACTGCTTCTCTTCTTCGGTTACTCCTAAAAATAAAATAAAAATGAACAAATCAAAATACCAATCCTGGGGAAAAGTGTAGAAACTTTATGATAAGAATGATTAAAAACATACCTATAGATGTTTGCCGTCGTATAGTTCCCTTTGGTACACCCAGGTAGGGAGCTCTAAGACTACTTGGCGGGAGCGTCGAGTCTACTGCTGTATCCTGACTATTGCAGAGAGACTGCAAAAGAGAATATAAAATCAGTACAGGACTGACATGATTATATCTGATATATATATGATTATAAGATTTAAATCGCTCAGTTAAAATGATATCATGAAATCTAAATGAGGCTGTAGGAATGAGAAGGTAATACATATGCTAGCAACCCTAAGAAGAACTTAAGCAAAACCAATATAGCATGCATGGGCCAACACATTATCAGACTTGCGAAAAAGGTTATTACAGTCAGACTAAAACACAATTCTCAACAATGCCACGGGAGACCAGTCCTCCAGGGGACATTAGCCATAGTATGCTTACATTCATTTCAGGGCTGACGGAAAAACACTTGCTATTCGGACGTGGTTTGACCGTCGCAACCCTCACGTCGGCGTTTGAGTTGTCCCACGTGGGCTTCTGAGGGGGCACGACTTCATCCACTTTATCTGCAAGACAACATCGTCTCAAATTAGAAAGCAGAAAGGCACGATTAAAAGAAGATCCGTATCAAATATTGCCAATGTCCTCAAACAAAATCCTCAGAGCGAGGATCTGAACCGAGCAAGAGAGGCAACAGAAATAGTTACAACGACAATATTCAAGGTTAAAGCCGTGCAAGCGCTTCCAGGTTCCGTTGGAGAAATCTTAGCACTTCTGTCAACGGCCACTGCGCAACATGCTAGCATTGATTTTAGACAGCTCCCATGCATGGGATTATTACTTAGTGTGACTTGAAATACAATCCTCTTCTTCAGACCCTCATTATCTGAAAGCTGATCATCTACACAGAAATGGAGGAAAGGGAAATTCAGAGTCTCATTTCCTAACATAAAAGTCAAGACTGAATCTGGTAAGGTAACACACACACAAAGTTACACCTCAATATGATACAATATGGATATATATACACTCATGCCACTGGCCTACAATGTCGAATCCCATCATACCGCTGAAGCAATACAGATTTAAACAGAATAAAAAATTAAATAAAAGCTGACCGTTCAGTGGAACTTCTTGTCTACACAAAACAGTTTAATTCTGAAACTGCAGAAAGAGTATGCATTTGCTTTGTAAACAGTGTCTTCCTTATAAAACTTAAATATGGATTTATAATGACTCTCATGGTTGAACACAAGGTTTCTGAGGCTGTTTTAAGGACACAGCAGGAGTACTCTGTAGCCAACCGCATTATGTACACTAATGCTCTGAAAATATTTTCTTTGCAAAGACGCAGCAGTGTCTAAAAGAGTCGTATCTGTGCAGCAGTCGCACGTCCTTGCACTGCTGATCATTGCGAACTGTGCCAGTGGCATTACACTGAAAATACAGCATTACATTTTGTAGCTGAAATTTCTATATTAAACATATGCAGCATTATTTCCATGGCAATGCCTTGTTTCAGAGTGATTCAAAGCTGGAGAGGTTCCTCATTTCATGATAGTTATAAAGTTGTTCTTTCAAAGGTGGAATTATTTTTAAAACATCCAGCTTTAGCTTTTTATCGCTCTTGTCTCGGATTTTGAAGGTTGGTATTTAAAGTGAAATTCATGGCTGTTGCTTTCTCAAGTATATCCTTTTTAATAGAGGGCAGGCTTTTGAATAATACATTCCTATATTGCACTTCTGAAGATCTGTGTGGTCAATGAGTAAAGCTAAAAGCGTTTTACAGTGTAAACACATTTCGTCTGTTTTCAATTCCACCGAAACATTTGGATTATTCAAGAAAATTGTGCATTTCTTGCACAAAATAATTTTCAAAGAATCATATCGAAAATGAACAAAAGTGACAGTAAAAAATAAATAAGAAAAAGTAAATAATCACTACTTTATTAAGTGGAGGTAAAAATCTTTAACAGTGCTTAGGGAAAACTCACCCTTTTTTTTCCTCAAAGTGGCTTTAACATAAAAGAACAATTCAGCTTAATTCAAGAATGAAAGTCATATCATTTCCAGATAACATAAGGAGGAGAACCAAAGTTTGGAACACACTGTATTCCTCCATATGGCATAGACCTGTGCATAACGTAACGCCATCAGACGGAAAACCAAACTTTCAGAACGACAAATCCATGCAGTTAGTTAACTTTCCAGTGGCACGCAACAAGACATGACAGGTTAAACCCCAACAGAGCAAGGTGACAAAAAAGACAATTTCTGACACTTGTTAATACTCCTTCGATACTGCTTACCCAGTGCGCCATTGTTTAATGGTCAAAAAATAAATCAGCATGATCCTTTAAACCCTATTTAGCTGTGGTCACTTTTTGCCAAAATAAATCCTTCACCATCCAATAAGAAACCTCTTAAGGGAAATATGTCATGCATTAAGAGGGAATGTGTTGTCAACGGTGGAGGCATTGGGGCACAGCATATGAGACCATGTATATTGTCAAACTACACACTCAATGTCCATATAATCACTAATACAAATCTCTGCAAATACGTACAACAAAGGCACATGCATGTCAGGGAAGCACAACAGCAAAATTTGTATGAAAGTAAGCATCGAAATAAAATCATCATACCTTTATCCACTTTTGGTACAGCATGCAGGAAAACAAAATAACATCAAAGTTCATTTAATAATGAACGATGGCTGTAGAACAACAACAAAGAAAATTCCCAAGTTAAAAACATTCCTACGGTCTGTCCACACAAGACGCATTCTTAACTTTTAAAAACAAAACAGTTTTTTTGAAGAACTGTCTTCAACTTATGCCGTCATGCAAACACAAAGAGAATGCTTGAAATGCTTAAAAAAGCGAAATCTAATAGAATAGATTCGAGAATGCGCCCTGCATGTGTGAACGACCAGGTTAAATGCAACAAATGACACTAAATCGGATGAGATGTGATGTTTGCATCTGTATGGCATGGCTGGGCTTACCTAGGTCTTCTAGCTCTGAGGTCATAGATTTTGATCGCATGGACAGGGCTGTGGAGGGAGCCCTCCGTGGTGGCGGAGGCGCTACAGCGATAAACAAACAGATAATACAGCAGGTACAGCAGACGCTTCGTATATAAAAATACCCATTTAAAGCTGCTGATACTTTTGAAAAAGAAAAAGCAGGAGTTAAGATCATTGTAAAACCCTTTAAAATCTAAAATTAGCAGTGTTAGTAAAATCAGTGGTTAGTATAACTAACATGGAAAAGCAATGGTTAGAACTTTGACATGACTAGTTATGATTGTCATATTCACATGTAAAAAGTTTTACTTATTTAGAAATCTTAAGTAAATAAAGACAAGCCTTCTACCTTTCTTTCGAGCTGTGTCGTCAGGGTCCATATTTCGACTGACTGTCACAACCTTGATGATTAGGTGGTTGCCGCCATGACGGATCATGTTGACTACTTGTTTGTGGCCCACTTTGACAACATTATCCTGGTTCACCTACAAAAAGAGGAACAATTAAACATTAGAGAAACACAGAAAATGTACAAAACAAAACTGCTGTTTGTTTACAAATAAAACATTAGGTTTGTGTGGCACTCTGCCATAAAAAAGCAAACATTAAACAAGCATTGAGACTAAAGTTACACTACCATATCATCCATTAAAGACCACAATCAAAAAGGTTATTTATCTCTCTATTGGCTTATTGACAACACCGATATACAAGCAATAACTGAAACACAAAGCTATTATTTTGTCCTTATATTGTTTTAATCTTCCTAAATGTTTCTCATATATTCTGCAAATGGTCACCATACCAGAGAGAGCCGTCATCCGAATGGCATAAGTGGGCAGTAAATCTGATTGCGTGTAAATGTTTAAGTGGGATATTAAATCTGCCACCGAGCCGTTACTGTCGACTTCAACTGCATACATCTAAAGCAGAAACGATTTTCCTGTTCTGCTAACGCTTGATGTATGGGCAACATTCATCACCAGACGTTTTTCATAATCTTTTTTCAAGCGGGGTGTAAAGTCCAATGACTCCAACTGCACTTTCATTTAAAATGACATACTCTGAGGGGGAATTATGCACCTTTTCTCGCTCATACTGCATGAAAGTGGAACAAACTCCTACAACTATTTCAAGAGGCTCTGCAATATTATTTTTGGAAATGAGTTATCAAAAATCACAGAATGTTGTACTGCAAACAGTATTGTTTCGTTTTCTAAAGAAAATATAAGTGCTTGCTTGTTCAACTTGCCAAAATGTTACCAAGATTGGTTACCGGGGCACTTCTACAGTATGCAGAGGCTAGGGTACTTTGGGTGGTTGCTAGAGCATTGCATATTTTGGGATGTCCCAGGGAACATACATCCTTATAAAATGTAAACCTTATATGCACTATAAGTCACTTAAAAGCATACATGCCAAATGCATAACATGTTAAATGAATATGTTATAAGTGGTTATTTTTAGATCCTGTAAATTCACAATAAAGGATTGGTTATTCATGTCCATGACATTTGATCAAACCTCTTCACCATAGTATTAACAACAGTAGTAGTCACACAATCCATACCAAGCACCTCTAATCATAATCAGATGTTAATATGCTCTGCTATACGTATAAACATAAGGTCTAATTATAAGCAATGCAGACTTAGAACAAATGAGAGATGCCCATCTGTTTCTATGCCATATCTTAAGCATAACAAGAAACACTTGTACTATAAAACCGATCAGCCGAGAGAAATGAGAGAAATAGGTTTGGGAGAGATTTTAAAGTATGCCTTTTACCGAAGAAAAGGTTATGTGAATAAGCTTGGGTAACCTAGGAAACAGCCGAGAGAGCTGAAGTCGTCTTCATGACGAAGAGAGCAGAGCTGCCCCTTTTATTCCATCGTGTGTGTTTGTGTGATTCATAAATGCTGTATGTGTGACGGAGATCAAGATAATATAAGTGTGTGTTTAAGAGAGAGGTTGCCATTGTTCTAATTGAATCAAATGAGCCGAACACGAGTTAGAAAGCAAGCAGGAATCATTGTGGGATATGGAGTGAAAGGCCCAAATGGAGAGCCAGGTAAAAAATGACAGCTTGTGACATAAATCGTCATCTCTCCTCTCCTGCACATTCTCAAAAGCATAAGAGGACCAAATCAGTGCATGGTCTCATGATAATTTTGTGTATTTACAAAGGAAATCTAGAGAAATAAATTGCGATGGGAGTCACACATGTGGTGTGGAAGGAGGGTGGAAGCCAACAGAATTTCCCATCATTCGCACTGACCTCTAGTCTCTCAGTGTGTCGCAGGTTGGTAATGAGATTTGGCCTCATTTAGGAAGTACTGGAACCAGATGTAGATAAAGCTCACAAAACAGCACAATCTCACCATGGCCACTTCATCTCGATAATCTCATTATGCAGGACTTGAGCCAAATCCTGTGAAGCTGTGCTATCAGGACCACAACCAGGACATGAAAGGTTTACTCAACCTTATTTATGATTCAACCACAGTTGACTCTCTTTAGTGTAACAGAAATGCAAGAATTTGGGGAAATGTATAAGTACATTGTATATTCAATAGAGACAATGGATGTTGGGATTTCCACTCGAAACAAGAACTGTCAATTTAATGCATTAAAGTGTTATTGATTATATAAAAAAATGAGATAAAATACACAATTGGACAAGTGCCGGTAGGAGATTCTGATGGTACTGAGCCAAAATTTCTCAGTATGGCGGTATTAGGGTTACAGCTTCAAAACGTGGTCTTTTAAACAGACCTGCAAACTCTGAAGAGGGGAAAAAGGTGACAGCCATGTCTCTGGCAGGTGGAATTGTCATTTTTCAAGTGTACCATATGACACCTATGGAGCAGCAGCTTATCACATGACAATAATTTTGAGCCACAGGAAAATATGTATTTTGGTCGAATTTAAGATTTCATAAAAAATAGATACATTGCCCACGTCTCGCGATCCCAACGCTCCAAACATCTAAAATGATCTTTATTTGTCTACATTTTCTGAGAGGTGCACCTTCCTAAGTCTTTCCTAATACTCATAACACAGCCGTTTTGATCACACGGGCAAACTGAATAATAAATCGCAACGGCATTTTCTCTTTATACGACACTTTGTGTTCCTTTTCAGCAATGCTTTTCACCGGCGCAAACATGAAGTTTAGACTCTTGATTCGGGTTGGGCCAAGGACAAAAATAAATATGATGCCGAGTCTTCTTGGCCCAAGGACCAAAAAAGACGACGTTGTTATCTCGATTCTGGTTGGTCAATCGAATACAGGTGCTGGACCAAAGACGTTTCAGATGCTTGAAAGTGGATGCCAAGTTCCCTCGGGATTTCCACGATTGACATAAATGACGATTTTTGATTCAAAACGTTGAATTTCGCCAGAAAGTGACTAGTTTGCTGGTATGTTTAAATGTCTGGGTAAAAAACATTGAATACAATATATTTTATTTTTAAGCAATACAAAATATTTTGAACAGTAGTAAACATGTACAGTATGTCAGGCTAAATCAGTTCTTCCCAAACCTTTTAAAAGCATGGCACACCTTTCTAATCTTCTATACATGCATTTCTAAAAAAAATTAACTTGCATGCATACAAACACATAGAAATAAATTAAATGCAGATGAGCAAACAACAAACTAAGCATAAACAAAAAAAGCACAGTAGAATCTTATGGATTTCGGAAGCGTTATTTTATAGATATCCTTAAAGCAAACATATGTACACAAAAGCCAAAAAAACGTCCATCTTGATTTCATGAACACCTTTAAAATGTAGCGACTATCCTGCTTACATTTACATTTATGCATTTTGGCAGACGCTTTTATCCAAAGCGACCATTTGTTTCTGACTATGTGCAATCCCCTGGGATCAAACCCATGACCTTGGCATTGCTAACGCCAGGCTCAAACCACTGAGCCACAGGAAAGCTATTGTTGAACAGGAAATGCTATCCTGCTGATAAACTGTGCAAAAAACACAAAATCCAAAGTCTCCATGTGAACAAACTAGATAAAACAAACAATTGTTTAAGCCTTGCAGTTGTTCTGATAACATAATGATGCATAATTTCTAAAATCACAAATGCCAGACGATAAACTGTCCAATCAGAATTAACTTTGGAAATGATGACAGAATTGACATGTTTTTAGGGCACTGTAACTAAGATTTAACCATGCCGATATGTCAAAAAACTGAAATCAGGTTAAAGAAGGCTTGGGATGCAAAACTGGAATTTGGGAGGTGATGTTTTAATACATACGCATATTCGCAATGAATCACACAGACGCACGCACAAAACATCAGTTGGCAGTTGTAAAATTATCAGTGGTCTTTTTGACAAACATTACTTGGGAATGTTTGTGCTTACACGGTGCATCGAGACATTACAGAAACACGATGCACACACAAATCTTGACTGATAGATGTGCATGACATGTGGCGAGCATCCCACACTTGATTAAAATCTGATGAAATTATCCTCTCCGCACACGGGAAATAAACCATAAACCGTTAAGCCTTCCATTTGGCTAATCATATCAGTTCTGCCCAGGGTCATTCTGGTCAAACCCTCCACACACGCAGACAAGGAACTAAAAACGTAAAAAAGACGTAAGAACTCAACAAACAAATGTACTTTACTGCTTCTAAACAGACCCCAAATGCAGCACACAATGAGCCTGTGCTAGCTGTTCTTTTCAAAGAACATAGAGGATCTTGTGTACTTGTGAAGGCTAAATTTATGAAACGTCTTCACAAGTGCAATGCGGTGGCATGTCAAAAAATGCCATGCGAGGACAACTTAACTATTGTAAAGGTTTATAAAGCAAGCAAATCATATTCTGTTTCAAATCTAAGGGGGGCAGCATTCACGTGCTGTTCATGCAGCTTAGCATTGTGAGCGTGTATGTTTATGTGACAGAAAATCTACAGGGACCTTCATATTTCATAAAGGATGACTTTTGTGTCACATCTGGTCACTTCCAGAAGAATAAAGATGTGTGTTGCACACACACACATGTATACTCATGCATACTTGCTCTCTAAACCATTATGTAACAGTTTATGCATGTGCAACCTTCTGGTTACATAATGGCACTTTTGTGAATTAGGAGACCCCCTCCAGGTATCCGGACATAGTAGTTAGTCTCTCATTGGTCTATTAACAGAAAAGTGATAGTGTACGAATGAGGGAAGGCTCCTGTTTTATTTAGGACACCAAAAACAAGGAACCACCAATCTAAAGACCAGCACAAAAACATCCACTCTAAAATTATACAGTATATGACTGACAAGAACAGCATGAAGAATTATTTATGAGACAGGTTAGAAAAGAAATACAATCTGGAGCTGGAGCCCATGGGATTGAGCACATGCTCCTAACATGGGCAGGGGCTGATACATAGAAGACAGGGACCTGGGTTCAAGTCCAGACTGTGTTATTATGACCCCTGACCTGATTTCTCTTTGCTGTCACCGCTAATGTAATATTGACTCTAAGATGTCCTTAAAATAAACGGCAAAAATAAAATGACAACAAAGGGATGTAAATGTATGCCACCATGATTTAGCAATCTTACATAAATTATTGAGCAAGCTTGTGTCTTATAATAGTATATATGTATATATATATATATATATATATATATATATTGATATAAGGTGAACATTTCTTTACTACAAATTTACGATGCAAGTTTAAATCAATCTATACATTTGAAGTGCACCGATTATAAAAATGTAATAAATGTAAATAAAATAAAGAAGTATCTGCTACTGTTTAAATAGTCAGAACAACGATGAACAGAAGAAAATCTATAGAAACAAATATTGGCTGCTATCAATACACTCACCGATATATCATTCACGCTTAATACAAATAATTCAGCTCAACAAATGCACACGGCTCTCATCTCTTAATCCCCAAATCAAATCCACTATCATTCCCAAACACAGCCCCACACCAACGCCGTCCTCACTAATACGATCTAGAGAGCCCACAATCACTGCACCTCTGGCCTGATTTAGAGATTTACACAAAGTTGTCAGCGGACAATCATCCAATGAGGATAAAACTCCATCCTTTCAAAAGCAATCTCCCTCTTCTTGGTGATCTCCAGAAACAAGGGCACCCTTTTGTCTTGAGTGGGGATAATTATGAAGAGCACTGGGAATCATTTTTTTACAAGCACACACACACACTTTTGCAAGACCTCATCCATTTTCCCACATGCTTCGCTCGGCGAGGAAAAGGCGGCATCGGCTTGGCCTGGCTTGCACTTAAAGAGAGGTTAGAGGAAAAGATCTCTGCGGTCAAGTCCTCCATAGAAGAGATTATACACAAGATACCGTGAATGACTCATTGAAAGGCTATGGAATTTTCATGAAGGATAAAGGGGCTGACTGATGCCAATTTAAACAGCATTTCTGGGATTGTTTCCTAAAGTAGATTGTAGGGTTACTTTACAGTATATGCAACGTAAAATTTATAGACGGTTTCAGCAGCAACAACAAACAAACGTTATGTTGCCCAAACTTAACCTCCGGTAGACCTCTGCAATGAATCGATAACTGCTGAGGAGCATTTAACTTATATTCAATAAAATATTGTTAGAAATTATTATTATTAATAGAAATTAACAGACCGGAAGTTAACTTTGGGCCGGGTGCATGCGCCTGATGAAACAGTATATATTTATATGCAAACTGACAGGCCCTTATTGTAAACTGCTTTTTTGTCCAAATCTGAAATGGTTACAAATATTAACAACTTCATTTGACCAAAATATGCCTTAAAACTAATGGAGGGGAATAGGACGGCTTGGGTTAGGCCCTACAATCCAGAAAAAGGGCAACTGCAAAACCAGATTTTAAAGTTGGGATCTAAGATCAGCCCTGTTACTATCAAAACAATAAACACGTCTTACAATTAATCCTACAATGTAGGAACTATAAAACGAGGTTTGATGACAGAAATAAATCAAACACTGCAACTAACTCAAAGATGACCGCAACAAGATGTCCTTACTTTTTTCCTTCTACCATGTAAAACGGTCATTCCCCTTTAAAACCCAAACACCCGAGTGATGGAATCCTTCAAGCAGGTGTCTTTTTGTATCCATACAAACAGGAAAAGATCTGTTTACATGCGGCCCAGTACTGCACTACAACAGGAAAAAACCCTCAAACCGCTACCTCGCTTTCATCAGCTCAGACACAATGCTGGTGCCGTTGCTAGGCAACCGTTGCTATGTGTTACAACATGAGACCTGGACCACCATATGCGTGCATGAGGCAGGTCCGTAACATCACTAGGTCTTCTTATCCCACAAGTATTATAAACAGGGTGATCTACTCTACGATGTGACGCATTCCACATCTTCTAAGTCATCCTCTGTTCCGGCATGAAAAACGCATGAACAAAGGCAAAATCTGGGCTGGTGACTTTAAATTTAGTCACAGCAAACACTGTGTGCTGTTCTATACTTGGTTTGTAGTGCGTGAGGAGCAGCTTTTGGTGACAGGTTGTAAGTATATCAGGCCATGAGGATGCTTGCAGGCATCTCCCACAGTCCACAGACTTCCACCCTGCTGGTTCTCTCCGTGCACAGTTCTGGAGAGAGTATTACTGACAAAAAGAGACAGCCAGCCATCAGCAAATATGCCATCATTTTTCACCTTTCTAACGTATAACTAAAGAAATGTATTTAACGTACATTTTCGTATAGCGTGATGACAATATTTACACCAACACTACTGCACTGCTTTTCTAAACACCTCGACATTTAAAATAAGCCGATGCATCTTGTTTCAAGGTTGTACATGACCCAAATACACAATAGAATAAATCATATACATACGATCATTCACTTTTTTGTTATTGAAAAGTTATGTGCTGGCTTCTTTGGGCAAATATAACTACGTTAATAATTGAAAAGACAAAAGGTTGCATGATTTTTCTCCAACATGTGATTACACCTCCCATTCATGCTTATGTTGACCAGCATCTAGATAAAAGCTTCCTTTCCTTTTTAAGCGATGTTGATAAGCTTTGCAAATGTTTGATTGTTATTTGAAGTATCGATAACGTGAAATTACACTATAAGCTCTTACATGCAGAAATGTTTAATGTCAGTTGTGCACAGGGATCATTCGGAAAGCGAGGAGTAAGTAAGATGCAAAAAATGCGTTAACAGCAACCAGATGAGAGTAAAGAGAAAGATACTCATGCCCACACACCAAAGGCCAGTGGGTGTAGATATATTTTCAGTAAATCCATAACTCTATTTTCCAGCTTCCTGGTTGATCACCAACACTCTTCATAAGGTACACAATATAATCTGTTTCTTGTAGTTTCTTTCATACAACAAGACTTTCAGAACCTCTAGAAAATGTAGGAGTGAGAATTCAGAAGGTATAACAAATAGCTTTCTTAGTAGATATTTACAACTTACAAAACACACTGCGAGCATTCACCACCATTGTAATGTACTGTATTTGCTTTATAACGAGGTCAAGTTGTCTGTGAGTTTTGCCTTGCTCAGCTCGTAAGGCTCGATCGGCCCTGAGCCACAACACATCCATACACCAAGGTGTGAGAGAGCAAATCGGCAGCATCGCAACATTATGTGGGCAGTGAAGCTTGTCTGGCTCCTGAGGGATTGACAGTCAATATCATCGACTGGACGATTAAAACGTGTTTATTGTTTCTGTGGTATTTTGGGGGAAGTGGTGATGAATGCATTTATATAAATAAACAATAACATACTCTCCTTAAAATGTTAAAGGGACCTTTAAAAAGGGAAAAAAAGTAAGTCAAGGAAGTCAGAATGCAATATTGCATGTCATATTTTACAGTACATGTATGATGCATTACTACTTTTAAAGTAAACATCATTTTGGTTAATAAATTATAGAAATTAATTTATAGTGACACTGAGGTGTGACAAATTATTTTGTGAATACAAATATGTGCTGCAATTAATAAGCTGATAAAAAGTGCATTTACGCCTGTCAAAACCCCAAAATTGAATTAGTAAAATGCTGTTTGAAGTAGTTTTAGGTGAAAAATGTCAGTGACACATGGCAGGTGGGTCATTAGATGCATCTGATGTTAGATGCTCTGGATTTTTTGATACAGAAATTGTTACTTCATGGTCATCAAAGTCCTAAAATGATGAGAATTACATTTCTGCATCAAAATTCAGATGTCACTTATAAATTCTAGCTTGTACATTAAGAAACCACAGGAAAAACTGGATTACCACGAGAAGCTAATAATTAATGAAATCTTAGCCCCTCATGAGAGCCAATCATTTTCCTCCCTCCTCAACCCCGTCCCTGGACTGCAGAGATGCTGGATCTGCTCTGTGTGCTTTAACGCAAACTGAGTGCTCTCCTGAATTTTGCATGCAAATGAACTTATTTTGCTGATGCCGAGGGGACGACGCGGTCTCCAATGCTTTCATGTCTTACGGTCAGTCTTTGCTCAAGTGTCAGTTTCACCAGAGCTGTGACTTCAAGCAGGGCTGTTTTCCAGAAAAATCGCAAATGACATCTTAATTGTTTCGCCTAGACAGTAATGAGAGACGTTTTTATCTCCTGTTTCGTGTTCCAACTAAATAACGACCTCGTTATATCACACGTCTGAGTTTTAGCGAAGGTCTCAACGTCACGCACTGTGCTTAATTTGTAGATTTCATTATAAAAGCTTCCCATCAAATTCCTCCAAAATCAAATTATATGAGCTACGGTGTCCATGTTAATTTGAAAGCGATGTTCTCGTATGTCAACAAATGCCCCATTAAATTCTATTTCTCCTTGAGGAGACACATCAGAGAAAAAGTGATTACTTAAGATGTTGCTAAAAGTCTCTTGGGCTGTGCATAAAACCATAACGGTGAGAAGCATTTTCCATAGTTTTAACCTAGTCACGGTGTAATCTGAGCTAAAAAGAAGGTTTATACTGCATTTAGATTGAAAACAATCCAGTGTGATCCCTTATCGTGACATTTCTCATCTGCCTCCGCTGTTTTTTTGGCTTGACAGGTTACAGATCCCGAGTACTTCCGAGACATTAAAAATTTACAACGTCCAATAAATGCGAGATCACTCTCAGACAACTGCACCAAATTCGACGCTCAACTTCTACAGTACAAGGAGTTGGACTGATAGATGATCCCTGGTCTGACATTTATAACTTTACAATGAATCTGCAGTGCCAAGACTACACCCTTTTCATTAAACGTGTAAAATGAAAATGAAAAGCAGGATGGAATACAAAATTAGAAGTTTAAACATAACCAATACTGCCAAGACACAGCAAAACCGAGTTTTACACAGGACACATCACACGATTCGTTCCCTGCTTTTTACAGGAGCGCGCATCTCCTGCGTTTCTAAGCTTCTCTCTCTCTCATTAAAGATGTAACTGTGACCTTTCCTCATTTCCACGAGCCCAGACTCTGCATAAACATTTTCCTGTTTGTTCAACGTGTCAATGATTCAGCAAGCCCGAATATGAAGTTCCCCTGCATGGGTAGGACATCACATCTCAGCTATCTGGGACCTTCAAATCCCGTCGGCAAGCAGTGATCCTGGACACAGAACCGCCACGAAGCTTGTGGAAACCCAGTGGTATCCTTACCTCTATGAGGAAGTCTCCCGTCCTTAGACCAGCTTTCCATGCCACCCCACCCTCATCCACGGACTCCAAATACTGCAAAGCAGGGAAGGCCGGAGTGGGGGTGAACTCTTCAATGGGTGTGTCAGCTAAAAATCCAGACAAGAGAGAAGCAATAAAAGAGATCGTAAGGATCATTAAATACAATTGGATGGTTGTTTTGGACACAGGTGAAACTCACATTTACAATAAGATTCCTCTTTAACCTAGTTTTTGGCTAGTTTAGGATTGTTAATGCAAGATAAGCGGAACATAGCATGCTTTATAAGAGAAACACAACATATAACAGTATGCAAAACACAATTGAAAATGAGGGATGTCAAGTAGCGCCTTGATAGCACAGAGAGCATTAACCTAAACACTAGCATCTGGCCTGATACATGATGCAAGCTGCAATGCATTCATCCAACCGAATCAAAAATGAATGCAGTAGTTGGGACGTTTATATAACCAGAGCAAATGCATGCATGGTTGTCACCGCTGGTCTGGAGCCTGACAGAACACAGCATCGCAGGAAGTGATGCAGAGAGCAGCCACAGTGCAGCACTCTCAGCTCACGCTCCAAACGTTCTGTAGTGCACTGGCTTGTGTGGAAACTAAGGGGTTGCGGATGGGGACTGTGACACATTAGTGTGAATGGATTTGTGCATTACTGCATTGCACATGTTTGTTAGGACTTACATATCCAATTCATTTTGGATTTGGATTTTAGCATTTTAAAACACAGATTATGTGATGTAAAAAGAGGCCAGTGAGGTTGACTGTCAGCAATCCCCAAATCTAAAGTGAGAGCTCTAATGCAGTCCTTGTCCCCAGCGACAAACCCAAGCCAAGCACATGGACTAGGGGGTGGATGGCGGGGGTCTGTGTTTACACTTCACAGATTTGACAAAACCACTCGAATTCAGTGATGGACACACACACACACACACACACACACACACACACACACACACAAGTGATGTACGCCAGGACTTCGTTCCCGCATCATTTCAGAAGTTGTCGACATGTACGCAACGCATGCAGCTGCAGCCACGCAGGCACATCACATCAAGCGCGCGCGCCATGACGCGGTTTGAAATCAACAAAAATGACGTTAAGTGAGGTGGATTTTAAAAAAGACAACACTAGAGAGGGAAGGGAAATAAGAAATGAATGACCGACACCTCGACACAACGTATGTATACAACATGAAGTCAAGAACAGACGATGAGGCGGCGGAGACGGAGGCGAGGAGTCCGTCTGTTTCCTACCTTTCGCCCCTCGCAGCACGAAACCGAATCCCTCGTTATCCTTCTTCTGCAGCACGACCGTCTTTTCGTTGATAACGCAGTCGCTGTGGAGAAAATTGCGCGCATAACGACCGTTATTGCAGCCTATCATCCTCATCATCGCCACCGCTGCGCGCGCGGAGCGATGCTTCATTCTGACAGGCGTCGGCTGAGCGGAATTCATCATTTTTTGCGACGATGAGTGCGATGTAAGAGTTGTAACCGCTGCAAACACGACTTTATCTGTCGAAGAAGGAGCTGTGACACCGGTTAAGAGAGGCAGGGCCCGTTAGCCGGCGAGATAGCGTGTCGTAAGCGCGAGACATAACCGCCGGATGAAGGATGAAAATCACCAGAGGAAAACATGAGCGGTAATCTTGGAGGAATGGGTATGGAGAGAGAGAGAGAGAGAGAGAGAGAGAGAGAGAGAGAGAGAGAGAGAGAAAGAGAGACGGTTTACAGTGCAACAGAGAAGGAGAGAGCGCGAAAGATAGGGGAAGAATGTGTGCATGTGTGCGCGCGCACTGGGAAGATGAGCGCGCGACTTATGTATATACCTTTACTATTTTTTTTACGGTTGAATGAAACTATGGGTTAAATGTCCTTGATGGAAATTCATTCTCTTTAAAAATAATTAGTTGCTCATAATCTTGTACAAATACGTCACAGTTACATAATACAGGGTTACAAATGCAGACGTTAACTATTAATGGACTTTAAAAGGTTCTCGCACACGCACAGAAAGTTTCTGCACGCTCTGAAAACACTTCAGGCGATTTGTAACCTAAATTAACAATTTAAGACTTCATTTTCTGCAAGCAAAAGGTCGGATTATGTATATTTTTAATGTACAAATGTGTTCCTATTGCAGGGTTACCCAGTAGCCTTAAAGGTGTAGTACAATGTAAATGCTGTCATTTCCTTTCATGCCACTCTAAACCTGTGCGCTATTTAACTTTTTAGGACAACACAAAAACATGAAATTTAATTTGATGCAGTTTTTCTATACATCCACATTCATAGTAACCATGGCAAGTGTAGATATGTACAGTATGTATGAAGAACGAGCTTTATGAGTTATAATGATGAGAATTTAGAATTAAGCAATACGAACACATGGCCTACATTCTTTTTTCCTCTTATGCGTTTTGGAACTTGACTGGCCTGGACAATATAAGATGTAATTATATAGAAAAGATACGGATGCATTTTCTTTAAAAATTTTCTTTTGTACTCTACAAAAACTAGCAGTATACAGAGGGGAGAAATGAAGTCGAACAAAATATCAGTTTTTTAACTATTCACAAATTCCTATAATCTAAAATTCGGATCAACGCCATTCAGATCGACATGCTCAGTAAATAATAATCAGAAAGCTTTTCACATGCCATTATTTTATTAATTGCAATTTATGGGTATTTATCTTTTCCTTTTGAGTAAGAGACAGAGAGCAATTACTGGAAAACAAAACAAATACTCATTAACAAAGACTGAAAGCAATTTTGCCGGAATACTAAGGATACTAAAATTTGCAGTTAAAATATGAAGCATTTGACGAAGTACAATTTAACTGGTTGTGCTTGTACACAATGACATCACAACATATGTATGCACCATCAATATCCTTTCCCAAAGCACACCCCTTATGCAAGCAGATCATTTAATGAAAGTGTTTAACAAAGAAGGCATAAATAGGCTCTATTTGAGCAAACTGAACATTGAGAAGAGTACATGTTATCTGCAGTCTAAGATGTGAAGTTTAAACCTGATAGCAATGAAATGCTAATTTGCCATATTCTTCCTTTTTCGGAATGATAATAGGGCTTACGTTCTATTAGATGGTGTATTAAATCCATTCGATGGCCTGGAAACCAAGCGTGGATGCACATGGTACTGCTCAACTGCTCAGACTACATAGTCAGTGGCAAAGAGCCAGAGTTTCATTTCTGCCCGGAACATTGTCTCCATTTCCATTTGTAAATGGAATTGTGGTCTGTGCGATTTCATTTTATTGCACCTTGACTGTGACCTTAAAACTGATCAGACTATAAAGATCTTCAAATAAAATCACTTGAGGTCATGTACAGTGGCTGTGGTTTTAATTGATCGAGTGGCCCATGTTAACTTCACCTCTCTGTAATCCCAATAAAACTTCTGCGAAAAAAAAGTATGTTGACAAAAAAGGGCTTAACCCGTGACCACAATATTTACTTACGTCACAGTCTTAAACTATAAGATAAAGTCTTATTGAATATTAAAAGAGATCAGAGCTCTAAAGGGAGAGTGCTGACTCTCGCAGAACGATGCATGGTTGTCATGGCAACATAATCTGCTTTGAAGGGGACACTGTGGCGATGTCACAGAGCAACAAGGTCATTAACATCCTGGCCTGTTAGAAGGGGCTCAATAGCTGGGAATTATTATTTGCTCATAATGCATTTGTTCTAGTGTGCTTCCCGAGCAAAGTGATCTCGTTCCAAACACTTTTGTTGTCTCTTAGACAACACATACAGAATGTGGTCCATCATAGACCAGAACCAGTATGGTTTCGGACCACTACCAGGCCAATATGGCAGGTTACTTCTCTCAAGCCTGATCTTTTTTAAAAGTATATTCATAACGGCTAATAAATCACAATATCAATTGAAGTAAATCCACATTAAACCAGTAACAGGACTGACACTGCTAGCAGATGTCTGTGGACAACAGACTAAATGCTAAAGCAATTTCACCTAAAGCACCTATGTCCCTCTGTCTGCCTGTCACTCAGGCTCCCTGCAGCAGGAAGTAGTCGGCACTGCATTGCCATGGACTCTCTGTCTCCATGACAACCAGCTCAGAGCGAGGGGTGTGTCAGCTGGGTAGGAGTGCAGCCGGATGCAAGGGGATCTGTCTCCTTTTTGTCATTTTTCACCCCCCTTCCAAACGGCAAAAGTTCGTAGTATTGCAAAAACAAGCACTAGATCAATATGATGAAGTATTGATTCTATTGCAGTACTATACTTGCAAATGCAAATGATCGAGGAAATCAAAAATCTTCCATCACAATCCATCTACATATGATATGTGCACAGACTATGACCTCACTGTGGGTTAAATTGTGCCTTGTTAAATTCAAAACGATTTGCAGCCACATATTATGACATCATAATGTCACAGGGCGGTTTTTGAAATGCCATCAAATGTCTACTTGATGCAGCTACAACCCGAAGCTAAAGCGTTGCTTGCATAACCATTTAAAGATAGTTTTCACACACTTCAAACATTTATTCCCCGGTGAATTACAATGCGGCGCTTGGTGTTAAATGATGGTGAAGTTTTGGGAAATGATTTTGATGATATCAAATTGATAAATAGATGAATGAGCATGTAAACTGATGAATGGCACCGCAATAATAATGACGTTGTAAGAATAATTGCTTCGTACAAACCGTCCACTTTAAATAATACATTAAAAATAATAGAAACTTCTCTGACTACAATATTAATGTAATATTTAAAGTCATAAATGAAGTCGGGCACCAATAAACAGAACGTCTGCTAGGAACTAAATTTTACAACCATTTTAAGGACTGTGTATTAAAATAATTAGCATCTCCTTGGCTGAATAATACAGATCACATGTTAGGAGAGATGTTATTGATTCTACACTCGATACATTAACCATTTTGCCTGCTAGTGCCTTTAAAGGCTAGTGAGGGGCCGATCACCTATATCACTGACCATGAAAAACTGACTCATGATAATATGGCAATCTGAATATTAATTCAATATTGATGCAAAATACTTACAATATTTTGACCCACACATATTTCCGTAGTGGGGAACTCAAATGAATATCTTGTCATATCATGAATTGCAGCTAAGCCGACAGCCCGACACACTTTAAAACATGGTCAGGAGGATTATATAAAATGATTTAATCATACCTTGATGCATCAAAACTGTCATAAGATCCCACAGTGTAGTGTCGAAAGAGCTTTCGCCTCTCTGACCGGTCCGCCCGGGCATCTGTGAAGACACAGTAACAGAAAATTCACTTAAAATCACCCTAATAGTGTAATATTGTAAAGCTGCATATTGCTTTGAATCTATAAAATTGCTTCAAAGTTTATTATTCGTTCATTTGTTTTACATGTAAATGCACTGTTAGCTTCTGCTGAAACTTTCTTGTGCGACTGGGTTTAAACACCCATCAAACTTTAAAGTCTAAAACATCACATTCAACATCATTACCAACGCTTTCACACTGAATAGAAAAGGTGCAAAAATAATAAAAAAGCAACAGTTTTTTTCATGCAAGAATGTCGTAAAAGGTTCGGTTGCATAATATCATAGGATTAAAAAACTGTCTAGTCACAAAATTGGTCTCACTGTGAGCCATATGTCACCACGTCCCAGGTGCCACTTTTTTCAACAAAATTAATCATTCTGTGAATGTGACACCAACTGTGCTCTAGAAAACAGATTAATAAAGTGCTTACAGTTTCACCTTGACATGCAAAATGTTACAACTGAGGATCAATACAAGCATGAGAAACGCCACACGCGGCTCGATCGGCCTTGATGGCCACAACGTAACGCGCGATAGAGCGATCAAATAGTGAGTCCACAAATCACAACAGCGAATCCAAAATAAACAGATGGCAAAAAAACGACACAGCCCTACTAGTGCTACAATAACTATATCACTCTCCCCATTTAATCGCAAACAATATAAAAACTCTTTGTGAGACAGGGACCATTTGGCCCATAATGGAGCCAAACAAGACGGTCCTCAGAGGGAGCTCAAGAAGGCCAAATATTGACTGCGTTTTATGGAAGGAACGATGAGAGCCAACAAAGCTAATGAAGAGACTTTTTTTATGCTGTTAAGATTAATCGCCTGTGTGGCACAACTCTTAAACATCACAGGGGGGGGGTCATAAAGGGCTGTTCACATGGCATCATGTTTGTCTAGGTTAATGGGAAATTGCGTCACAATCAAGCTTATGACACCTACACTGTTGCTTAAGTTTTCATGTGCTGAATCATGGGTAGTACATTGACATAACATAACTTCACATCACATAGTAGCTTAAAAGCACTTTTTAATCCAAGATATTAATATAAAAATAATAATACAAATAAATCACCAAAAAATAATATTAATATAAAAAATAATTATTAAAAATCACCAATATAGAGATAACTATGCTGCGGAAGGACAGCCGTGATATAATACAATACAATAAACTTAAGCCAGATTGCTTATTTTCACAAAAATAATGTGGATAAAAAAATAATAAATTTAATTTTATAAAAAATAAAAACTGCCGTTGATTTCTGAACCCATATGTTATTATTTTTCGGTGGAGATGCAAACGTTTTTGAAAAATCGAATAAAAACTACAGTACAAAAATGCCAAAATACCATTGGTTCTTGCATGTGTAGTGACTACACACAGCACTGTTACTGAATGCAAATACAGTTTGGGAGGAGGGCACATTTATCATTGAAGAATAATTATGATTAAATATGATACTCAACTGGCGGTTCTCCACTGTGCATTCTTGCCAAACGATTCATCAAAAATTTCTACTTTTGTCTTCCATGAAAAATGGCTTTGGCGTAACAGGAACAGTGAATGAAAATTCAGGATGAGCAGCCTCGCTGTGTTTGAAGTACTTAAAGTATAATGACAAAGACAAGACATATTATTGAAAGGAATGGAAAGCAAGTAAGAGTCTATTTACTGCTTAATGAGATTGATGAGGAATTTGTACCGTGCAGGCTGTGGCTTCTAAAACTGCACCATTTGTATTGTCCTCTGCGGTTCTGTTGATACACGATGATATCAGTAGTCAGAAGGCTGCGTGGGATTCAACACTTTCCCCTTCCAACCTACTCACTGGTTAGCTGTTAAAGTTACAGACGCGCAATTCTTTGTTGAGCTGAAACGTTTTGATGTACAAACAAAAGAAGGTTTGAATTCACCATAATTCTACAGAGACATCATCTACGACTGCTAATGAAAGATGTCCACCCGGTTTCTATTATATCAAAGGCAGTCTGTGCTATAATTTGATTAAAATTCAATGTTGTAGCTGCGAGAGTTAAACAGAATGAGGTAGTTAAATTTTAAAGCTTCATCATGGAAGAAAAATAAAAGAAATTCAAATAACCTTTTTGAAAGTAAGCACTTGGGGCATTTCAAAACGTACAGACACACATACAGAAACAAAACAAATCAAATTAAAATGCAAACAGTACATATCCCGGTGCATCACATTAAACTCAGATCCAAACCGATTCGTTCGGGTGCAGTGAATCATCACGCTCCAAGCTTGACATTACCATTTATAGACGTGTTCTGTCAGGTTGTACATTATCCAGTTTGGATTGTGCAATGCAATAACCGATTCAACATGATGACATTTTGCATAAAAAATAACTGACTTTAGTATCCAGAGACTTTCGATGTTATAATTAACTGCGTAAATAAAACACCGGCCATCGTATGTACTGTTAAATAGGCTACGGTCTCTTTTTCTGCTTCCTTCTATTTCTCACATCCTAATGGAACACCCTGCCAGCTTTCTATAGCAGAGCCACACGTACTTGACACAATTGTTGTTCCTCGACAGTGCAAGAAAAAAGCTCATTCGACACGACGGCGAGCGATGCTGACAGTTGCTACAACACTGGATTTTAAATCACCGGGGGAACTACTGTAGCTCTGTGGCTCTCTTGATAGGACGATAAAAACTTGAAGACCACCACAAACTTTTCAGGATAGTGCCGGAGCGCATCGCATCAGTGAGAAATAACCACTTCTAATCACAAAGTGAACTCGACACATTTGTTACGAAGAACGGAATTAGAAAGATAGAAAAATTTAGAAAACATTCTGGATAGTGTTAAACATTTCCGTGTGAGCAGATACTGACAATGAGAAGTTGTCTCAATACAAACTTCTATTAAAGCAGTGCAAATTACAACAGATTCTGCAAAAAAGTGTCTTCAGAACAAAGTATTTGATGGTGCAGAAATATGGACATGCACCTGCAGGGCATTTAGCTTTATCTGATCTTTATCGCACACAATAAACAGTGCCGAAAATAGTATCGACAACAGACTGAAACAAATAATTCAACATTTTAACACTATCAACAATTACTCCCATCAACACGGAGCAATTACTAGCCACACAAATCCCAAAGCACAAACCTTCAGTTTCCCATACCAACGCCAAGCATACCTCCAAAATGAACCTTCTTCCTAGATCTGCTAGTTTCGTCCATTGGTCCCCTTTAGTTCAACCAATCCAAAAAATGCACAATTCTCCTCGCCTGAAGGGGGGTTGGCACTTTTCTGTAGCCCTCGGCCCCTGCTGCCTAACTTCCCATGTCCAAGAACTCTTGCATCTCCTAGCATGCACAGGTGAGGACTGACCATCAGCACCGCACGCAGACGTCAACTGTGGCGTTGAAAAAGATTGTATGTAAGCTCTGTTCTCAGTGCCGTGAGAGAGAGGGAAAAAAAGATGCCACAAAAAGAGGAAAAAAATCTTACCAGGGCCCACTCCTTAGCAACAGGGTTTGTACAGTGTAGAGCATGTTTCCATGGAAATATATCAATCAGGAATGTGCATGAGTGTTGCTCGGAAAGGTTCAAGAGACTTCAGCAGAATACTCGTGCTTTTACTAACAAGCTGACGCTGCCTTTAACAGTACAAGATTTTTTTAAATATCGCATTAGATGAATTTGATGTGGGAAATCCCGTTTGCTTTCTGAGCTGTGTATGGTTACCTGTCAGATAAGAAGTAAAAAAAGTAAAACTGTTTCGCGCTATTCTTCAATAGATGTGATTAAAATAAGAGAACATTGCCATGGGAACAGATCGCCTGTTTTCTAAAAGCTACAATTTCATTCAGTGAATGAAAAAAAGATGTCCTTGTAACTCTTATCTGACCTGGAAACAAGTGTTTCATTCCATGTTTCCAACTCTCACGAGTTCTTATAGTATTGTAGTAGCTGTGGATTTCAAGGTTGCCATTTTAAACCAATGGCTCCCATTACAACCAAACATCTTACACCTTTTCATGTTGCAGCCCTAACAAACATGGATGGGGTTCAAAAATGCCCCAGGTGACGCTTCTACCAAACATAGCAGGCATTTTCACCTCGGATTACTGCTTGAATTTGTGTAACTGTGTGACAAGTCAATCATTTGCCATAACAAATTCTTGCGAATACCGGGAGCAAAATAAGTTGCGGATGAATGCATGAATGATTGGAACATACAACACATTGAAAGTGGTAGTTTATCCAGATTTGTTTCAGCATTTCCTCACATCAGCTTTCCAAAAATGTATTTCCAGAAGTAGATATTTTGAAGAATGTTGGCAACCAAATAACCTTGGGCAACCTTGACAAAACCACGGAGACATTTCCAAACATAGGCTTATCTTCTTCTGTGGTATAGACAATTTCAAAGCGACAACGGTAACAAACATCACTGCGCATGCATGCGTTGCACTGCCCTTAACTTCCGATACACATTCACAAACAATAGAGTGCCTGTAGATTATTTCTTCTAACAAGCAAAACAGACCAGGAAGAACCCTTACTTGGCTAAACTCGTCTCTCCAATATTTCGAATTTACACTGCGACACCAAGCTCAACCGCTAGGTGTCAATGTACCATCCTGTTTCTTTTAATACGACCGAACAACAGGACCCATTCAACAATTTCAATTCAAATTCAAAAAATTTTGTTAATTGAATAAAATGAACATAACAACAAAATTAAACCGAATTAAAATGAATATTACTATAAATTAAATATAATATAAATAGTTTTCTTATTAGACTCTAGCCAAACACAGACCGGAAGTTAACTGCAGTCCAGGTGCGGGCGTCCGATGAAACAGTCTATTTGACAACATGAGGGTGAATAAAAGATGACAGAATTTTTGTTATGTGTGATCTATCCCTTTAAAAGTGATGCATATCATTTTTTACTAAAGACGGCTTCAGCGGCAAACAAACATTATGTGGTCCAAACTTCCAACTTCTGGTTGAAAAATTATCGATATCGTTTGAGTTGTTTAAATAGAATTTAATAGTATATAAATTAATTTTCATAAATATAAATGGTTATATAATAAACAAACAAAGAACGGAAGTTAACTTCTGCTTGTGGCACATTTTCCATTTAAAAACCTAGCTTGTAGCTTAGCCATATACATGCAGAACTACATAACACCTTTAGGGCATATGTCACGTTCTATTAACTAAAGAGTGTTCTCAGATCTTACAGTCTGAGAGCTGAGTCAGCCAGACTTTCTCCCCAGCTCAGCCAATGAGTCACATGGGCCAAAACCTCTAGGCCAATGACAGCTGTCGCTCGCCACACCTCCATTCTGTGCGCCACATGCTGTTGTGAGCATCACTCCTGAACGCTTCCATTTGCCACACATAGCTGCCAGTTACTTTCTTACTGTACCCGGTCATCATAGCCAACAATCTGGAGTGAACCAAAGAATTGTATTTGCAACAAACAAGTCATTTTTTGTAATTGTAGATCGCAGGATTCCAGTTTGAGTTGTTGAGATGTTGTGCGAAATCTTTCCATACTGTAGGCGGAAAATTGTGAAAAATGCTTCAATGCAAAGCCTTTTTACTGTTCCATTTGACAAACTCGAAAACTTGTACAATAAATATCTACACACGTACATTTAAATGTACTGCAAAAATGAAAGTATAATATGCATTGCAAGTTTTATCTGTATTTATGCATAATTTGACATATTTGTTTGGGACTTTAAATTGGGTCACATAGGTTTCACAGCACAGAAGTGAGTAGATTTATCTGCACAGGTACAAAAATCTATTGTACAAGTTCACAGATTCAATATTGCTGCTCTTTCACCTCCATATTACAGCTCTGCACTGTTAAGGTTGAATAAAGATTCAGATCCACAAGAGCCGATTCAGGATGTGTTTCAATTAAGAAAACCTCTGAACGCCTCTATGACACATCCAGCACAAACACACACACACAGTAGTTGCACTGATGTGGAAGGCATTCAAATGGCCCAAAATACCAGAATCTTGCCCCTGGTCCCTGTTACCAAATTGGACAGAAAACATTGTGTGTGTGTGTGTGTGCGCAACAATTCTACAATTTCTTTAAAATGATCTCATTTTAGACACAACTGTAGACTAATGGTATGATTGCTGTCAAGTGTACTGCCGCCCTCAGTCTAATTTGGATATAATGCACAAAGTGTTTATTCGAATGGTGACAGACGAACATGTACATGTGATTCGAGAGGTGGACGTGTGTTCGCTTTGTGGCCTAGATACAAATGAAGTCTAAGTGAATTAACAGCCTGCTGAAGCCGCAGGGCTTTTCAGATATTCTGCGGGTTATCAGAGCAGCGGAAAAAAATAATACAATAAAGAACTTTCATTTGTGGAAAAATTAATTTACATGATCAATAGAATCAACATTCTGTTCTTGTTTACCAACTTTTATGATTGAACCTGTACAACGCGAAAGGAGATTTGCAAAATGTTAACACTGTTATTATTCACACAATGAAATCATACAGTGGCCGGTATCTTCCGAGCTTTAAAGGCTCAAGTGCACATGGACAACTTTTGAGGTATTTTTAAGATGCATGTCTGGGCTGAATGCATCCCATGAATATTCTAAGATGAACGTCATCTTTAATTTCTCACAGGTTTGAAACAACATGAAGGTGAATAAATTAAGACAAAATTTTTGCTTTTGGGTGATCTGTCTTTTAAAATGGCCATGAATGAGAAGTGGTTTGTGTGTACACACTCACAGGGCCTGTCTTCGGGTTTGCTTGGGATCTCTTCCACGCATTCCGCAGGGAACCAGCCTATATTCCCTCGAGCGCTGCCTTCCCAGAATCCTCCTTCTCCAATACTGAGAACTACGTGTAGAGAAAAATGATGGAAAGATCAAAAACAGCCATCCATCATTTACAACAACAATGCTACTATACCAGTGCAAATACAAACGCGGTAAATTTTGCTAAGTCTCTCTTGTGCACCTCATTCTATTTGTGAACTGTTTTCAGATCTGACCAGCGATTCTGGTGCCCAAGGTCACAATCTCTGAGTTTATTTTCCATATGCAATATACTATTGGTAGTGAACTGACATAAGTGTATATTGCTTTTAAAAGTTAAACTGAAATGCAGCATCATGGTTGTGTGATTCGTAAAGTTTGCCTTTTACTTTTATGCTGTGCCAAAGCTTTAGATAAAAGTAAACAGTGTTTCACACCCAAACTGGGTTTATTAGAGAAGCATTTACCTTTGACTCTGTCATTCTTGTATAAAGATATTTCGCCCTCTGCCTGTGGTTGGTAAGGCTTCACCACCACGTAGTGTCGTCCTGGCACAGCACTATACAGCTTGCGTTTGGACCCTGGGGTGTCCATACCGGAATAGGCGTCCCTGTTGGCACAAGTAGTAGTGAGAATACAAGCGACAACGTCTTAAAAAATATAATGAACAAAATGAGGTCACACATACAAATATAGAAATCTTTAAAATAAAAATTAGGAAGAAAACTGTAATTTAAAATTCTTCTTCTTAATACTACTACTAATAATAAATGACAACAACAATAATAATTATTGTAATTTTAGAAATGAGTGGCGAATATCATCATGATTTATTCAGGTCTTCTACAAAAATTAACAAATTAATATTTGACATATATCAGATATATATATATATATATATATATAGAATATATGTGCATTAATTGGAATTAGTTTAAAAAATGATTTTATGAATTTTATTTAACGTAAATATTAATGATACAAAAATGAGATATTTATTTATATGCTTTAAAACTCTGTATGGTCTGGTTTGTGTTGATGAAGAGGTACTTAAGCTTTACTACTGGACCTGTTAGGGTACATAAAAGAAAAAAGGAAAACTCATTGACATTGCAGCCATGCAAGTATGCAGTGATGCACACTATTAAAAGTAAGATGGCTCCCTCTGCTGGATAGCCACCATAAATATACATTATTACTGGATTTGCTTCCAGACTCAAAATATTCTGAGAGTAGCTCTGAGCCATTACCTTATTCAACAGAAAACAGTACCTCTGTTCAGCATTGGAGGCCTGTCCTAAAATGACTCTCTGTACACAATGTGCCAGCAGACGGCTCCAATCCAAAAAAAAACTTCTGTGCGAAAATGCTGACATTAAAAGCCAGTCCCGAAAAGGTTGTTAATGAACGTGTTAATGAGGGCGCGATGGACCTGAAAATAACGCAGACACTCTCGCCACAAAAGAACATCTCGTTTTCGGTAATGATATGCGTAATCTCCAAGGCACATATCCTTATTTCGCTTTGACTTCGGCATATAAATAGAAAGTATTATTTGATTGACAGTGTACAAAAGAAACCAAATGTTCATTGTGTCAGACAGAATTCAGACTTAATTTTGTATATGTACTGTAATAAATGGTTCAACAGTGAAAGACACCATATATTTAAATAACGATTAAATAAAATGGGAAAATCTAAATAGATGCATTGTCATTAATGGACTTTTATCTCAATGTACTGTATACTTATTATCTTTAAGGATGAATGTATTGTAGTAACCTGGATTTTCACTAGGTTTTGTGAAACGTAGCCAAGCATGATGTAGGTACAGGAGAGCCTAAACACGGGTTATTCAGGTAACTCTCTGTTCATACATGACATCCCCTGCCTCACAACCTCTCCAGTTCCCCTTAGCATCTGATGACTTCTGCCTACAGGTGCAGATGAAATTGGGACAAAGCACCCACATATGCCCTCTATATGCCTTTTGCTTTTTTAAGCCTCCACTGAGATGCTGTCAATGTCACCGGCCGCCCAAAGTCAACATACCCACATTAGCTTTCTTGCACAGGGATAATACAGATGCAGTGTTTGTTTAGAGCTCTAGAAAGTGTTTACATGCAATCCAGACCTTAACATATAAATCTAAGGATCTTAGAAAATTTGAGACAAAAATTAAAGGGATGGTTCACACCCAAAATAAATGATGTCATCATTTATTATCCCTCGAAACGAGCATGGCTTTCTTACTTCTATGGAACATGAAAAGAAGATATTCTGAGAAATGTCTCCGTGATTTCATGTTCATACAATGGAAGTCAATGGGGGCCTGTGTTGTTTGGCTACGGACATTCTTCAAAATATCTTCTTTTCTGTTCTTCAGAAGAAAGAAAGTCAAACAGGTTTAAAATGATATAAAGTGGATTGCATGATTAATTCATTTTTTATTTTTTGGTGAACTGTACCCGTAAAACTCGCAAAAGTGGCTCTCTAGTCTAAGTTGCTTTGGATAAAAGCATCTGCTAAATGAATAAATGTAATTTAAGCTTGTTACATTGTATATTGTCTGTTGTTCATATTTTTTATGCTCTCAATAATGTATATTGTCTACTGTAATGTACTGTCATAAATGTAATGTTTATTGTAAACAATGTAGTTGCGACTGTGCATATTGTTTACTTGAGCAATAAATGATCTTTCTATAGTAAAATCACAACCTACAACACCGGCAACAGCAATAAAATGAAATTATTTACTATTATTATCTGCTAATAATAATCGGAACAAGCGTCATGTTCGTTACAAGTGTTATAAGTTCATTAGCCCAACTGCAGGCAGTTGCCAAGCAACATTGCTATGGATGTACTGGATATGTTCTCCATTAATTCTATGCAATTAATATAGAAAATAATATAAACAGTGTGCGTTTCGCGGCTCCGTTGTATTTTGTCTCCTGTACTACATAGAACATTTATAGTATGCACAACAAAAAGGCTTCACAATTTGGTTTTGAAGTTTAGTTGTTCTAATGCAAGCTGAATGAACAAATTCAGAAAGTTCAAAACAACTAAACTGCTAAACCAATTTTACAGGGTACAGTATAAACACCAAAAAAACTTTAAACATATAACCTTTAATTTACATGCAAATCTGTTTTAAACGGATGTGTCACCCCAAAATGAAGAACTGTCATTCACTCTCCTTATTAACATTTCAAACCTGTACGGCTTTTGGCTTCGGCAGAATACCGTTGGTACCCATTGACTTGCATTGGTTTTGTTTCCATACAATAGAAGTCAATGGGCAGCAACGTTTTTGGGTTTCAAAACATTCTTCAAAATATCTTCTTTTTCAGAAGAAGTCGCCATTTTGAAATCACAAGAGGGCGAGTAAATGATGACAGCAATTTCATTTTGGGGTGAACTATCCCTTTAAGGAGATCTTGAACTTAAATCTCATATATTGATTTCCAAATTTCTAGAAACCATGAAACCAATCAAGCTTGACCCACGCAGAACCCACATGCACCAACGGGATAGAAATCCGAATCTGGTCAGCTGACCATCTCACTGTCAACTTTCAAATGGTCTCAACATAAAAACCCACACCAGCTGGTGCTTACAAGCCAATAGGTGGAAGATAAAGAAGCATAAATCAGCAAACCATAAATGAGTGGCTTACCCATTTACATCACAGCCTATGGCAGCCCAGCGCTCTGCCAATGCAACTAGCTGTCAAACCGTGCTGCTTTCTTATCCAGCTTCATCCAAACACAATTACATAAGCTCGGCTTCACGTCTTATTTTTGGAAGAAAAGCAAAAGAGAGTTAATGTGGGCTGAGATATTTATGCAAAAGAGGGAGGAAGAAACCAAGGCCAGCAAATGTTAGATATTGGTTAAAGCGGCACATGTATAGTCACATCCACAGGTCTATTTTTAATCGAGCTTCACGCTAATGGGGAATAAGGTATCAGAGTTTTCACGGCTGTGACTGCCGCCATCCAAACCTAAGTGACAATTACTGCAAGACAAACACTTGGCAAACACGTCGCTGTGCTGTCGTATAGTGAAATGATGTTATATTACCGGCTTTATGGTTAAACTTAGCTACAGCTAAATCAGGCTCCATTTACCTCTGTATGAGATCATTAAACACTGAGAATCTTACAGTGGTCTGACTTTGTTTATTTAGATTAACGCGTTGTTTAAGCCTTTGGATGCATGCCCTATGACTTTTATGCTGTTTCGCTTGTTCCAGGCCTTTAAGACTATAATGACAAAGAAATTAGTAAAATGTAATATCACAATACTCAATTCAAGTTTTATGTGAAGTGGTGATTTATTAAAGCATGGAAAAAGTATTAACATTCATCAGTCAATAGATTAATCTAAGAAACGTCCTAGCAACGTCAGAGAACACACCTTATGTCTTGTAAAAAAACCTAAACGTCTTAGGTATTTGAGGTTGGTTAGTATGCTTCGGACTGTAAATGAAACAACATTTCTATCGACAGGCATACAGTACAAAAGTGTACATGCGCTCTCCCTAAATATATTTAAACTGGGTTACAAAGTACCATGAAACCAGTGCTCGAATTGAAGGGGGGCTGGGGGGATCCGGGACCCCCCATAATGCATTAGGGACAAAGAAGTAAAAAATGGACTTTGGGGGTCCCTCAAATATTTGTATTTGATTAACAATTATAATGACAAATGTGAGTACATTCATGCAATAGATGTGGTCAATTTTGTGAATGAATTATCTACAATAATTTATATCAACCTTGTTTGATATCAACCCAGTTGTCATGTCTCTTTAAATTTGAAACACCCCGCCCCACGTCTAAAGACCGCTAAGTGCAGGACAGTGAAAGAAGCCTGTTCTTCTATGTAAGCCTGTTTTAAATATAAAAGTATATAGTTATGCATATTATAAACAAATATATTCTGTATTTTGTATCAATTGTATATTGCAAGATTAACCCCCACCCAAAAAATTTAATGAGGGGGACCCCCCAACAATTCTTTGTATACCACGCAATACCTGAATATAGTGAAGACATGAGTATGTTGGAACCATAACAGAACAATTTCATAAGCGTAAATTTTCAAAATAGAATCTTCAAACTTACAACACAAACAACATTTACAACATGACCTTTCCTGGCAAGTGATAAGAGCGCTCCAATTTCTCATGTTTATAGCTGTTGACAAATGGCAATTGCAATATGCCGCTATAACTGACTACATCTGCTTCAGTTCCCTTCTCAGCCGCTAAAGAGCAGCCACATTATCTAATACACCACGGAGTAGAAGACACATAGACACAGAGTGAAAGTGACACACACGCACACACACACACCATACGGACATAGCCATAGCAACTGCTGCTGTAACTAGGGGATGGTGTTCGTTTTGAGCTGCACATGCAGGCGCAAGAGCCAATGATATTTTCACGGGTTTGACACTGACACTACCTAGCACACATGAAACGTTTCTACAACATTTCGACACTTTATTTTAGTTACAGTCACCAGAGTATGTTAACTTTGAGGAGTTACAAGTATCATTTCAGCTTACAACCACGGTAGAACGTCTTGGCAATGTTGCGAGAATACCAAAAACAAAATCATTGCAACAACCTATAAAATACCAAAACACAACCAAAGTTCAACGTTTGCGAAACGTTGTTTTTTATTTTTACAAAGCTTACAAAACGATTTCGATTTGTTTTAGTTTAAGTCAGAGAGGCTAGCTTGAGAACCGACCAGAAAAACACTGTATATGCTATCGCAACCGATGTCAAGCACAACAAGCGAATCTATATAGGTTACACCGTGAGAAAGGAGAGGAGAACAGGGTCAAATACCAGAGGAGTTAATTCTTCCTTTTTAAAATGACATCTAATTAGAGGAGTTTTTTGCAGTGGAAGTGAGTAATTGGCCTGGCCCACTTACTGTACCGAGCCTGCACTCGCGCAAGAACCCCTGTTGAGTGACAAGATTCGCACACCCACAGACACACATGCGTCCACGCAGACGCACACACGCTCCTGCACATGTGCACGCTGAACTTTCACTACATGATGTGCTCCCACGCATGCACTCACTCCGAGAAATATATGTACACATATAGCATACAAGCACATGTTGTCTATTTGAACGGATTCTTGCCTCTTTCTGTGTCCTACATTTTTGCCAGCTCTCCAAATTGCACTTTTCTTTGTGGTGATGCACCCAAGGTCACAATGCTAAAAAGAGGACACTGGGCTCTTATCCAGGATCATCCTGGATCAGGTGCACACGGCGTTGAACCAAACCCTGTCTGCTTGGTTATTTAACAGACAGATGCCCAAATATTTTCAAGTTTCAATGCCCTAGACATTCCAAATATGAGAATGGCATTGATCTCCATGAGATACAGATGTCATGATCAGTTCCAGGTTTTCTTCATACTTCCATAAATTTCTGTACAATTTAATAAACACCTTGGTTTGTACTCGAATTGAAATATTTGATCTCTCATGCACTTTTAAATGCACTAATAATGTAATGGTTATTCACGGAGAAGTCAGCCAGGGTGAACTCTATAAATGGCTTATTAAGTGGCAATGAAAATTATAAAGTAATTTCTCTTTGTTTTCCTCATAGTAAAGGACTGGGTAACTATGGTAACCAGGACTTCGCATATACTGTAAACCATCCCCCAGTACAAGATTCGACTCGATGCGTACCTTTCTAAATAGACCATCAAATGATTCCCTATATCTGCTTTATGATGCAAAAACAGCTTTATGTTTTACGCCGTCTTTTGTGTGCTGCACAATGTCTTTGAACCTTTGGACATCAAAGCCCGTCATGAAGTTAAAGTGCTGCTGTGGAATACAGGCACATGACTGCATATGAATTATAGAAAGTGCATGATGCTCCCTTATATCCAAGCTATACAATGTTGCCATATCTAAATAGAAAAAAAATATAATTGTCTAAAATGTCTCAAATGTAAATATATGTATAATTGAAGTCAATTGCATCGATTTGATTGTTTTGTGATTGACTCAAGCTCTGACAGACACTTTTGCTGATAGACACATTAGTCTATTCAAGGATGTAGATTCTCGAAGAGTACATAAAGTACAGCTGGACAGAGGGCATCTCCACGATCTAATCAACTTGCCAACCACCAATTCCCAAAAAGCAACATTTGACCCAATTCTATCAATAACAACACGAATTTGGCCAGAAATATGGCCTCCGGTGGCAATGGATAAAAACAACTGTCCTGAAAGATACTCACTCTGCTCTGGACATCAACGGATCCTCTTTGCCCCAACTGAGAGGTACCCACTTTGGTCCAGTCTAAAAGTAGCACATATTACTGCACATTCGTATGTGCCTGTCTCCGTGAACCAAAACGAACACTCGCCTGGTGCCAAATGTGAGTAAAAAACAAGTTTGCCAGGTACTTAAGTAACTGAAACAATATGTTTAAATTGAATTATTTTTTACATACAGTACATGTTCATACATAAACACTTATTGATTTTCCTCCAATACTGACAACCCCAGTGGAGTATTCCACACATTAAACCACCAACGCCACAATACGATGTGTTGAAGATTTTGGGACTTTTTTAAGATACAATGCGCAATAGTTTCATGGACAGTATGTTTTATTTATAGCGAATGTGGTAAGAGTTCATAAATGCAAAAGTTTAATTTTGATACTCATATACTGTAGGTGGACATATCACAAGGTAAAACTGACCTGCTGTGGCGCTGGGGGGTCTGTCTCCGGGTATCTCCCTCCCCTAGCCGTCCCAGGGAAGGGGAACGGCTTCGGGGTGAGCGTCCCCCCCGGGCCATGGTCTTCACTGTGCCATTGGGGCTGTTCTGCATCTGCTGGGGGTGGCGGGGCGAGAGGCTGCGCAGGGGTGAGGGTGAGCGCGAGCGGTCTGGCGGGAGCTTGTTGACGTTCAGGTTGTTGTCGCTGTTAGAGCGGAGCAGCACGCGGGGGGCGGCCAGAGTGTTCCTGCCCTGGTGCTGCGGGGGCGTCTGCTGCAGCTGCCTGCTGCGACCTGTGCCTGCCGGTGCCTCCCGAAAAGGCACTGGGAAAGAACGAGATAGAGAGAGATTAGAAATGATCATTTACAGAATGTCAGGCAGACTTTAAACTGCTCCGCCAGGCTCAAAGCAATTCAGTTTTTTAGGCGGCCCTCTTTTATTTGCGAGTGGAAATAATTAGAGCGATGTGACAAGTGTTTAAGAGCGAGCGTTTCGACTCGCTTCTACAAACGAGTTATATCACATTAAAGTCAGACTTTGCCTCAAGGGCCAAAAGTCCAAACGCTGTCTGTGCAATAAGTTCCCGATCACCCCACTTTTGGGTTATTTATTCAAAATGAACTGAATTTGCTGCAGTTTCATTAATTTATGGAACCAAATATCATTTCTAATACTGATAACTACTGCATCATGTGTTTCAAATAAATTTTAAGGGGAAATGTGGAGAATTAAGGTGTTCTGACTCAAACTATAATCCTACAGTATTTTCACAAAAAAATGACCTATAAAAAGTAATTTTCATGATATATTCATTAAATACGGTTATTTATAGGTACTTATGTGCACGACACAGATGTCGCGACTCTTTTTATAATAGGCTCCTCCTCCTGTTTGTGATTAAATTTTGGGTCCTCCTAATCTACACATTTATCTTTGTCTATTTTTGGATGTTTTCTCAGTCTCTGCACGTGTTTTGGCCACACCCACTTATTAACATTTTTGTATTCTCAACATACAAAGATCTGATGCATTTGACTATTAATTTCACAGTAATAATATAAACCTCATGCAATTCCTATGTACATATAAGAGTTTTAGGAAAATTCTGTGTTACAGTGAATGATCAAGTGTAAATCCCTCCAACATCAATTCATGAATTGTGTGGATTGTTATTTAATTTAAAAAAAGATGCAAGATTAGATACAGATATTACTTGACATACAGCAGGTTAGGAGGCAATTCATGAATTTGCATTCGTCATTTGTATTATTAGACCCCTTAGACTTACGCTGTGACTGTATAAATATACACCTGTTTTATGTCCGAGTATGAATGAACAGCATAGTCACAAATCCTGTCAATACAGCTCAAGTTGTATTAAGCTTATCTCTGTCATACACTTACAAACTGGTCTTGCTCTCTTGAGCATCTAGACTAATCATTCCGGTTTCGAAAGATGATTTACCCCGAAGCCAAGTTTTGTGATTCCAAGGTGATATCCAAGCGTTTCGGGGCCAGATGAGGCCTTTTTCCACCCCGCCTGCAGAAATCCCTTGTGTTTACTGTACCCCGTATGTGTGACGAACACTTATATTTATTTCCCTAAAGTCAATTTAAAGGTGGTTCAGAAACAGGTTTAGCCACAGGAGGTTGTCTGAAAGATGCTGTTCATCATGCATTTCGCATGAACTAGAAATCGCTGGCAGGGTGAGAGAAACACTAAATATATTTCAACATAAGAACCCAGGAGAAGTGTGGAGAAGCGGTATTACATCATAAAACACAAATCCCTCCCCCCCGACCAAACATTTATTAATGCGAGGATGTAATGGCAAGTGCGGTGGTTAGATCACCTTCCCAGTCATCGCAGGTTTTTATTGGGTGACATTTAGTATGACAAAGCGCGGTCTCTGAGGTACAGATGTTCTGGTTCATTATTTAAAAGGGAGTCATTACGAAGATGATGTTCAGAAGCACGTGAGTTGTTAACCCCCAGAAGAGTCAAGAAGAAATCCACCCAACAACCCTACTGATCATGTGACTCCACATCAGTCATGATGTCAATAATAAAAATACATGTTTATCGCTAACGGCGCATGAAATTTGCTTAATTCTTTTCCTTATACACAGACTAGATTATCATGAGCAGGTCTAAGGAGCAACACCAATGATTCTCTGGCAATGACAGGAAGTAATGACATCACAGGCACTTTGGCAGATGCCGTTTTATGGTAATGAAACACACATTTGCTCTGAACTATTGAAAATAAAGCGTTGACTTGTCAACTCTCTCTCTCATTCATTGCTAAATACAATGAATCCCAAAGAACATCTTTCTTATCTGAAGCAAATGTTCACGATAAACTTTTTAAAAAGTCTTGAAGGGCATGCGTGAGTTTAGATTTCACGGCAGGAGTTGACTAATTTCCTCGCAGATGGAAATGTCTCGCAAAGTGACTCACTTCACCTTCTCTCAGCACCTCAGACTAATATCCTCTCGGCCCCACAAGACCAGTTTTGAATTTCATAATAATCTGTCAAAATACAGTCGAAAACCA
The DNA here is from genome assembly GCF_015846415.1 of Triplophysa dalaica. Classification (NCBI taxonomy): domain Eukaryota; kingdom Metazoa; phylum Chordata; class Actinopteri; order Cypriniformes; family Nemacheilidae; genus Triplophysa; species Triplophysa dalaica. Next base: position 5,655,902 of record NC_079565.1, on the reverse strand, counting down.
AGCTTACACAACTCAAAACACAGAGCACAAACACGACACGCTTTACCTTACCTAGGAAAAGCGTAAACAACATCTCGTATAGTTTTGAGAAGTTACATGTGCGAGATTTCCACAGGCCAGAAGTCACCAAAGGTCAAGAGAACCCTTCCTTAGATCCTTAACACAGCAGCACGTCTTACCTTCTTTCTTGAAGGCATTCAATAAAGACTTCATATCTCCTCCGTTTATTGCTCAATAAGTCCGTCAGTTTTGCCTTGAGGAACTTCAAATGGAAGGTCAGGTTCTCCTAAACTGTGTTCCTTAGTTAGCGAAGCACAGGAGCTGTGGTGACAGTCCTCGCACAACATGATGCCGTCTGTAACTGCGAGAGAGCGTGCGTTTCCTCGCTCTACACATGCTCTCTCTCGCTGACACACATACGTACACACTGACTCTCTTTCGCTCTCTCTCTCTGTCACTGTTTCCTTCTATTCAGCCCCACCCCTTTTCTATTTCTTTCTCATCACTCTTCCTCAACACCCCCCCCCCAAATCATTCACTGTACTATGAGTTGAAGCCCCCCGCGTCTTAATTCCGCTAGATAGTCATGGCGTAAGACTGATTGGAGTGCGTTGTTGAATCAGCTGGGTGACAAGTCCACGCTGGGATAATTCTGTTCAAAACACAGCCATTATGACACAAAGTACTGAGATAAACACAATTCAACCAGAATTCCTCAAGTTTGGCCCATCAGTGGCTCATGACACCATACAAGAGGTTTCTAAATCAGGGGCGACCGCCCACTGTAAGGCACAATCAAGATGCTGGAATTAGCTGGTGGAAATAAGAAGGTGCTATTGATTAGGGATTTTAACCCTTGTCGGACTGCCGAAACAGCTGTATGGGAATCAAGCCCCTGAGTGTTGCTAAGCAACCCAAGCATGGATGTCTAAATTAGTCAGTGCAAGTTGCCGGGTTTGTGAATCCTCCCGTTTCCCATGTATGTGGGCTGTCCTTTCGCACTTGCAATTCACAATTGCCTCTCTCTCTTTTTATCCCCACCTCCCTTTTCTGGCACGAGATGAAAAAAAAAGCGCTTGGAAATAATGAGGAACGAAATCTCGCATGTTCAAATCTGTGTCGGGGGATGATGTCATCAGTACATCCATTTAAATATCTGATACACGTAGAGAAGTTTACAAGTCTAGCGTAAGTTCTTCATTCGTTTCTACTTTAATACAAATTCATTTATTAAATTAAATCTGCATGACAATTTAAACATTGAATAGAAAAAATACCTCAATTTTTTTTCTTTTGAAAACGATGATCTAGAAATTCATTAAAATATTTTTTATCTCTTGCATTCATAACTTTCATTTGAACTACATTTTAAAATCCTAAAATGTTAGTTAGCTCCAGTTTGCTATCCCAAGTTAATAAATAAATAAACCAGGTACTGAACAATATCATAAAATGTACATTTCTACTAATTTAATTAATTAATTTTATTTTATTACTTTGACTTCATTTGGTTTGAGCCAACATGAGTCCTTCCAAAATCTCTGATGTCAAAATTCACTGTTTCCCAGGAAATAGAAAAAAATACTGTACTTTTTAAATGATTAAATACTGTGTTGTCAAAGCTGGTTAGATCTTTGCAAAACCCAGTGACAAACCTAAAGGGTCACTAATAATAATTAATGTCAAAAAATAAAATCACTAAATATGAAGTTGAACGACAGTATCGATACTGACAGTAGCGATAACCTATGATTCAAACAGCGATGACGATATACAGGCAAAAGTTACAGATTGCATCATAAATAAAACAATCTCAGATTTTAGACGCCACTGTAAATCTTTCAATAAAAAATATTTTGAATTGTATCTCAAGGCCGTGAGCTGTGACCAAATGAGCCACCGAACTGACAAAACTGACAGCTTCTTACATCCAAATAACATCTTCCACAAGCAATAACACAACAACCTGCTCGACCGTTTGAAACTCTCCCAGAAGAGCTGCGATCGTTCATTCATGCGGCAGTTGTGATGGCCATGATTCACAATAAAACAAGCTTTACTTTAAAACAAACTGTGTGAGTTTATGTCCTGCTGACACCCATCCCTTTATATTTACTTCACTCTCATTCCTCGTTCCCCTCTGTTTATGCCATTAACAACTTTGACTTATGCTTCAGCCACTGCATTCGGCTGCTTTGATTAATCTTTCCTGATAAAAAAATCATCCTTTCATGTGTGTCAGCGTTTTCTAACCCTCCGCCCGTCGAGAGCGTGGCTAAAGATGAATAGACATTTTCAGCCAATTAAAGGCTCTTATATCCAGCAAACAATTCCACGGGGCCTCTGAGGGGCGGCCACTGCAGCTGGTATCCAGACTCATTAAATCAATAGTCATTAAATTGCACTTGAAACTGTACCACAACTAAAGAGCTCAGCCTAGTCGGTCGAAGCCAGCGCTTTGAGTTTGAACATTGGGCGGCAAAGCAAAATCCATCACTCTGTCATGCTCTGCGTTTTGTTTAGTTTATAAACCCTGATTAAGTCACGGCAGTATATTACGTTTCCCAGCGATATGAAATCTTGTGTCAATACAGGCTGCCAGAATGCAATATGAACCCATGTGCATACGTGCATGTCAATCTCCATCATTCACAAAATATATCTGTGAATTTTATATGCTTCAGCGAGAAAGTCGATAATAAGCCAAGCTCCGTCACCTCCTTGGCCAACCCAAGTGAGCGCAAGGCAAACTCACATCCCTTAAGCCAATTATTGTGTGGATCTGGTAACCACGGCAACCGCTGGGTGGCATTAAATGGGACGGCCATTTACATACATAACTACAGTGCTTGTTTTAAACATATAGGCTTGGCATTGTGATACATAAACAAACAAAACGCTTTCAAACTCATAAAAGAGGGGGCAAAAAACACGTCCTTCCAAATGTTGGTGGACGCTACGAACTGAACAAATGTTCAAAGCGTCAACACTGTGCCCTCTGATGCAGTTTTACATGTGCATGAAAATAACAAGCCCATCCCATTTCTCCCGGAGTGACGCATTAGACTTAATGACAAACTGTGCAACTATTGAAGATTGTTCAATCGAACCTTATAAAAATTGTATCTTTGCACAGCTGGCCCCCCTTCAAAGGTTGCTTTTTGCCTGAAATTGAAACGTCAGGGAGAACAGCAAGCTGCGGATTGCTGGGCTTTTTTGATGGAATCCTTGTATTGTCACATCAGCTGTTATCTGAAGGCAAATTTGAAACCTGACAGCTGTAGTGAAGTGGACAAGAGATGTACTGTAAGGCCCCGAATCAATATCATCCAAACAGTCCAGCCAGCCAAAACGTTTAAGGGAGACAGGGGCTAGTTGTCACACTTTTTAAAAGTCAATGTTTTCGGGTACAGGAAGTTTATTTCTTACCGTTTTTTTAAGTCACGTAGATTATTATCCAGGGCAAAATATATAATTTGAATACATAACTGAGAATGTATACTAAACTGTATATAAACTGGTACAGTATTGTTTTAAACATAAAAACTAATACAGATACACTATTTTTACGCTAAATATGTCCCTAAAAAGAGGGTTTGTCAGGTTTTGCTCAATTTGGTAATAAATATGTCTCCAAAATATGGTTACCCACACGCACGCAGAGAACAGACATCTAGCAAATATTAACAAAACTGTTCATTTTAATTATCAACATTTCTAAATAAATTAAAATTTTTACAAAATGAGTTGGAGCCGATAGCCTCATGGTCAGTGTTCCGACATGTGGCGTGGTTGCGCATCGGGCGACCCGAGTTCGATTGCAGTCTCGTGGTTCTTTCCCAAACCCACCCCCTTCTCTCTCCCACTTCGCTTCCTGTCCTCTCTATCACTGAAACCGTACAATTAAAGGCAAAACGCCAAAAACAAATCTTAAAAAAACAAAATGACTACATATCTTAATATAAATAAGATACAATGTCTCACCCCTGATCTTTGAAAGACAAAGAACACCTGTCCAGAATCTATTCCTGTTTTCGTTTTGTAACACTGGAACAAAATCAAAGTCCGTTTAAGGAAGTATTGCCACTCGGATGCCATGTTTGCAACGGCAGCTATTTACGTCATAGCAATTTCTACAGCCCTACCTACTTGAATGAGGGAAGGCAGACATTTCTAAATTCGCTATCAAGAATCATGATTGAACAGCATAATTCCGATCAATTATTAAACATGAACTGTATCGTAACAAGTGTTGGGCAAGTTCCTCTGAAAAAGTAATTAATGGTTACTAATTACATATTCAATAGTGCAATTAGATTACTGTGAAAGACTCTCTCCAACAAGTCAAAAATCATTCTTATCAATAATAAAAATCTACATAAAGGATTATTATTAACTGACCAAAGTATTACAAATGAGAGAATTATACTGAATTTAACTGAATTTTGATGTCAATTCCACTATTGCACACACATATACTACATTGCATCAGAATTAACTGCAATAAGATAACAGTAAAAATACGAGTAATCCCTTACTTTACTGGGAAAAGTAATTTAAGTAAAGTAACTAATTTTTCAGTAACAGTAATAAAAATATCTAAAACATAAAAAGTCATGTGACAACTAGCCCCAATCTCCTCTATATTTCCATTAATATAGATGGACAGCTAACTGACAAATCAATGTCAGTCAATGTCATTCAATAAGCAGGTTAACACAGTACATTCCTATTCTTCATCCTGTCATTGCAGAAAAACCAGGACAGTAAAGGCCTGACAGAAGTAACGTGACAATCTCCCATCACATTCTCATCAAATCTAAGAAAACTTGATGACGCCCTAAATTCAGAACAGGCAATAGTAGGAATTCTGCTGGTGTTGTGTGTTCGTGCGTATGGATGAGACTCCACTTCCTGTAAGGTCTGTAGCTTATGTAGGTCAGCTCCACAGAGTAAAGCTCTCTCTAGATGCACGACTGGGTTCAGCGCTCGAAACCATCTATAGGGTGCAAAGACAATGAGAAACTGTGCACACAACCTCCGGGGTTCAACGACGCACTACACAAATACATCATTTATAAATCATAATGCACACGGCTCGCATGGTATGTGTGGAAAACCTTGAAAATGTACATGCAAAATGCTTACTATAAATAATTCACATTTTAATGAGTTATTCATATCGGTCCGAACTTATGTTACACGCTTTCTATCCCACATCTCCATAGAGCACGTCCATATAAGTGGATCCGTGGCTTGCATGCACTTTCCAGAAGTCTATTTACAGGGAGCTGATTTCATTTCATCCAAATCCTTTAGTTTAATGATGTCTAATGATTAATTAAATCTGTTGTGCCTTTCCTAGCTTTAATGAGGCGGCTGATTATGCGGTCGGTTAATTGAAATGAGCGTTCGGTCGCTGGATTCCTTCGAGTGTGGCTGAGAGTGTCGGAGAAATATACCAATGCATTTTACTTTGGGTAAATGAATAATGACATCTGCTACACGTGTCGGAGCCGTGGGAGCCGAGAGGGCTGTGTGAAGTAAAAAAATCATTTGTCATCTGTTTGTGGCCAAAACATTCTGCCGAATATGCATAATCGTAGTCGTGTTTTACTGGAAAATTTGACAATAGCTGATCAAAAACTGTTGGGCGCTGCTATGAGAATTAGATTTGTGCCTTTCCAAAAATAACTTCAAATAATGTTAACTCACAAAATGTGACCCTGGACCAAAAAAAACATAGGTCTTTTTTTCGAAATTGAGATTTTTCATAATCTGAAAAATGAATGAATATAATTTCTATTGATGTATGAGTTGTTAGAATACGACAAAATCTGTCTGAGATACAACCGTTTAAAACTCAGGAATCTGAGAGTGTAAAAAAATCGAAATATTGAGAAAATTGCATTTGAAGTTGTTAACCAGGGGCACCGTGGCAGGCCATCCGCTCACAAAAAAAAAGTTTTTATATATTTAAGGTAGGAAATTTACAAACTTTCTTCATGGAACATGATCTTTACTCAATATCCTATAGATTTTTGGCATAAAAGAAAAATCAATAATTCTGACTGATACAATGTATTTTTGTCTTTTACTAAAAATGTTCAGATGATAAGAGTGGGTTTTCTTCCACTGATTTAGAAAATAATATATATCTCAGACATATTTTAATCAAGCGTTCACATCCGCAATTATAAGTTAAACCACATCGGGAACCCAAGAAGCAGATATTGCTAAACACCCAGCATTATGACACTGCATAATTATGGGATACGCGTCTGTTGTGCTACAGGTGATACAGGAAGCCCTTTTTAGCTTATCTTAGTCTTTAGTACTGTAAAACTTTTTCACCTGCATTATCAGTTGCCTGACCAATAAGTACCCTAAATAAACATCATGATCTTTGGCGTAACACACAGGTATGGCACTTATTTAACAATTTCAATGGTTTATTGGGAAAGATAAAGATATTTTTAGTTTTTAAACACTTTTTTAAAAATCCTTAAAAACAGGCCACAATAGGCTGTATTCATATGAAGGAATTTTCCATATTCATTTTTTACCTGTATTTCACATTTTGCACTGCATTAAATAACATTTAAGCATTAACGGAAATGTCCGTAAAATAAAGGAAAAATTTACTTGTAACTTTCTGCCAGTACTTTATCTGTATTTTTAAGGGATTTCTTTTACAGTGTAACTTGAATGCACTGCAAGATATTTAAATAAAATTATAGCCAGAAAGCATACATGTACATGTGTTCTCACCTGATGCAAAGTTTTCATTACAAGTTTTCAAGTTCGTTACAAGCAAAAGACGCAGCACATCCCACAACATATCTACATTGTCTGAAGCAAGTGCAAAGCAAAGGTTTGGTGTCTGAACTTACCAATATCCGTGTCTTTCTGATTTTTTATGATCTCTGCAAGCTCAAAATTTCCAGCAATAATGGCCACCTTAACAAAAAAACAAGACATAAATCATATTAGATCATCTTAACATTCACTGCGAAAAAACAATCTAAGGGAAATTCAAAATTGTCTGGTAATTGTAACGGGACTCCACAGGTAATAGACGCAGAGATTCACAGAAAGAGGATTTATTCACAAACTCTGAATACAGGTAGGCCTACATTGAGTTATGCGAAACACAACAGTGTAACAAAATAGAGACTAGACAAAGGACACGGGAACAGAGGTGAGAATACAGTCTTAGTGATGAGCATGATGGCTGGCAGGTGCGATTATAACAAATGAGGGACTGGTAAGGGAGCGTGGAGGATGATGGGAAGTGTAGTTTGGGGGGAAACAGGCAAGGAAGAAGACAGAGGGAAAACAGGACTGTGAAAGTATTATCTTTTTGAACATTTCTGAATTATCAGCTCATTCTCATGTCATTCCAAACCTGTATGACGGACTTTCTTCTGCAGAACACAAAAGCAGATATTTTGAAGAACATTAGTACTTCTAGTACAACTGACTTCCATTGTATGGACACAAAACCAAAGACATTTCTCAAAATATCTTCTTTTGTGTTGTGTATTTTGTACAAATATAAGACAAACAACATGAAACAGTCAGTCCACTGTTATGTAACACATGAGGTGCAGATTTTTACAGTTTTATCAATTTCAAGGTGCAGTAAAGTGTGTGTTAAAGTGTGTCGCAGACATATAAACCCTTCACAGGTTAACTGCCCCAAAAACTATAAACAAGGAAGAATCAGACTAGCCCAACAAAACCAACCGATAGCATGGGATTTAATTCGGGCTACCTGCTTGTCCAACCAATGACAGAAAGTGGGAGTGTTTATGAATCCTCTTAAAGGGGTGCTGCAACGATGTGTCATGCATTCTGGCTTCTGTCCAATGATAAACGTGCTGTATTCTCATGCATAACATGGTTAACGAGTTGGCTGTATTATGTTTTTTTATGTGCTCAATACACTCCCCCAGCGATCGGAAAGTTTTTTTTCAAAAATATAAAACTGTTTTGTAACAAATTTTCTTAGTCCCTTATTGGTCAATTCTCCCGGAAAAGCACGGGGCAGCATGGAGAGTAGGAGAAGGAGCATGCGCTGACGTCACTTTCACTTGTGTGCAGGAGAGAGTGAGCATATCTTCGCGAAGTTCCGTTGTTTGTTGAATACATTTGAATGATGAATGTTATATAAACTGTGGATATAACGCTGGACTTGGAGATCGTTTGAAACTGATATATGGAGCCATCCCAGCGCTTAAAGATGCCAGATATGAATCGCATGCGGTGAGTGAAACTGATGTCTCTGTTTTGTTGACAATATGCTTTAGTTCAGCCTACCCCTCCAAGCCGTATTTTTTCGAATGTAATCGTACAGCTGTATCTATCTTTTGTAAATGTGATCAAACTAAATACTTTTCCAAGATATGACGCACTACTCTATAGGTACTTAGAATAAATATGAGATTGACAGAAAGGCCGTGTGTTAGGGCCGCTTTAAAAGAGCCTCACAATTTTTTGATATTGCAGAAATACTAATGGCGCAGATATTACACACTTCACCTTTAACTTCTATGCAACTTCAAAAAGATCTTCACAGCATTTAAAAAATATATTCAACAGCACGACTTTCAATTAATCCGACGTTAATTTCTATTTAATAGGTTTAATTTTGCCGCCCCTACCAACTCAGTTCCAAAGTCTTTTAAAGGATCTATAATTTAGACATCAGTCTGGTTACCGAGTTCGGATGTGAGAACAAAACCGTGCACAAAAGGCAAGACGTAACACAGTGTGCTTATGAATGTTGGAATAGTGTGATAAAACGCAGGCTTCATTCACATCAGACTAGTTGCTAAGATTTTGTAATGAGGAACTGCATTCCTTTTCAAGTGAAATATGGTGCTTGGCTGCAGCTTTGAGGTACAATGGTAGACGGGACACGAATAATCGAGAGATGACAACTGCCAGGTAAATCAAGACGGTAAAACCCAATTTAGGTTAAAAACAGGTCAAGAAATTTGTGTGACTCAAATGAGCGTTTTAATTCATTGCATTACGGATACGTAAATGCACATGCCCTATTTGGTAGATGCAACCTCTCAGTATCATAGAAACATTTGCATTCATTTTGCCATTCCTTTGACCCTATATAATTTGTCTTAAGGGTAAAGGTAATCATTTGCTTAAACCCAAATAGATGATGGCGAGTCACATCAGCGGGAAAAGTTCTGTTAAACCGCGCGAACAGGAGCAGTCCGGTGGAGTGCCTGAAGTTTCATGAGCAGCTCAAATGAGATGTAATCGAGCGGCCGGCGAGGCGTGAAATGTGATTTTAGCAGCGTGAGATGAATAATACAACGCATTAAACAACGCATCGGCAGAGCGCTGATATGTATATTACATAAACACTCCACTCCTACGTCAAGTTTGGAGAGAGCTGGGTCAATTCGAAGCTTAAAGGTTGTCAACCAGAACATTCAACACAGCAAAAAAACGCTTGTGAACGTTCTAACCTGCAGAAACCATTCCTAATACTTCACAACATCTATTGACCAGGATTCACAGCACCAAAGACTGCAAACAAACTGATTTTGGCTCTATTTTTAAATACCGTCTGGAGGTTTGCCATTGGATTACTGTATGTGTTATCTGGCTGAAATAAACCCAACGTTCCTTTAGGCACGAACAACCAAAGATATTTGAGCGCCCAGATACACACAGATCTGTTTTTCGACACAGTCTCGGATGTTAGGTGGAGAAAACAGAGGAAGGTTTTTAAACTTTAAACAAAATGTGAAAATATGAGACGAATGCTGCTTTGTAAAAAGGGTTTTGTTGGATGAGCTGGTCTATGCACTTTGAAATCAATCCATGAAAAACGCCACAACGTAACAAATGTAACTGCAGTGCAGATATGGTTATTTCTGTCAAGGAGGTTGCATTTCAAAGGGTTAAGCTAACATTATGTGGGTGGTCTACTGTATTGATGTTGGTGTGTTTGCTATTAAGACGCTTTACTGTACGTGCTGTTTTGCCACGAGCATCGGCTTTAATACTTCAATTCATTGTGACTTTGCTTTGAGGTGTGGAGTATTATTATAAGTAATTTGACAATCTATATGTCATTACAGGAGGGAATATTGTACAATGTAAAATCAATCAAATTAATATCGTCACTTTTATTGGACTTCTTTTAAGCTTTTGTGTGATTGTGTTTTAGTCAAAACATGTCCTCTCATCCCAGCGGAGAGACACTTTGCATTTCCAAAATCTGTTCAACCAATGATGTAAGCGTGGGGAAGGGGCCTTCTGTTTGACAAGCCCCTGGCGCATGCAAGGTGCTTTGAAACCTGTTTGGTGACTCTAATGTTGCATTGACAATCTTCAAATGAATTTGTTTTAATGGTCATTGGCATCACAGTCACAGTCAATACTGTCATCAGCTCAAGGCCACAGGCTTAAATAACACCCACTGCTGTCAGACACCTCACATGAGCTGAATGTCACAACCTGACATTTGAGAAAATCCCAAAGTAAACAGACACAGAAAACAAAAATCCAAATAAGTCTGTTTTCAAACAACCTTTTTTGCTAATGATCTGCTGTTCCTTATTCCAGCCGAATGTGATTCCTTATTGTGAAAAGATACCAAAGCATGCAAACAAACATCGTAAAATGATGAATTACCCTCAGGCTCATTTCTTGGTGTCACATAATGTCTGTACTCACATCTGACGTTCCGTCTAATTAATTAAGAGCTTCTCGTAACTGAACAATAAACAGACTCAAGTTCAATCTGCGCTTATATGTTTTTTGTTTTCCAGAGCTTAACCAACAAAACATAATAAACTTTAGAAAATGAACTTGCCAGAAGAAAAATGTTCGCAGCCCTGGAAAAGAAGCCTTCACTGAAACCAGGATAGTAAACAAAGCACTAAAATGTATTAGGCAACTGTTGCTGCCGTGTCCGATGAATACTTCAAATAAAATAAAAAAATCACGTACCTGAAATGGTGTTTGTCCACGCTGGTTCTTGACGTCTTTGCTGGCTCCACGGACCAGAAGAACCTTGGCACACTTTTCCTTCAGAAGAAAAAGCAGAAGAGAGTTTAACGCAATTGCTCGATACTCAATTCAATACTCTGACTTGTAGTGAAGCTAAGCTTATATTCTTCTTAAATTTCCACAACGTATCAAGAGGTCTCCTATCTCACCCTTATCAAATCGTTTCCAAAGTCTCAGACTTCTCCCTCAGCTTTGTGGTCTCCAAACCAAGTGTCAAGCTACAGCAAAGTCAACACCCGAAGAGAAACGAGAGGGGGTCTCTGCGATGTCGGTGTGCATGTATAAATGTGTATGTGAGAATGAAAAGCAGAACGCGAGAGGGAGGGAGGAAGAAGCATGTGGAACCAGGGCTCTGTAGCTCTCCAGCCCACTATATCCAGCTGGATTCAACAGCCCACCCACGGAATGCCTCACCACTAAATTGACACACAATCGCACACACACACACACACACCTCTGTTGCCTGTTCCTCCTATCTTGCTTCTAATACTAGTTTCGCAGCTGCTGCCAGCCATTGTATAAGACATAATCACATGTGAGGACGATGCTTCTATTCCCCTGCCCATAAAAATATCATTGGCCCGCGTTTGGCACCGGACCAAGCTCCCTGTTGACATGGCGACAGATCTTCGCAATGGGTTTATCGTGAACAATCAAGGCGCGGAAACCCACCCTTGACGTCCCTAAAGCTGATGAACGGGAGGAATTAAAGTGCACGCTAAGGGATCTTTCGGCTTTTATAATAACCCGCTGTGGCCAATCATTGCAGTGGAGCACTTTATATAAAGACCCCCATTGGTCAGCGCAGGGTCACACAAAGATACACGATTCATCACACTGACCGCTGACCTCAAGGGCTTCCAAAAATCGATAAATCATCGCCAGTGGTCAAATACAGAGTCATCGTATGAGAAAGTTTATTTACACGTTTAGGGCTGGTGGAATTGTTTTCGAAACTTCTAAGTCAATGTCCTGGGAAGGGCAAGTTCACCCAAAAATACAACTTTTGCCATCATTTATTCACCTTCATGTTATTTCAAACCATTCTGTGGAACAGAAAAGAAGAAAAGCCTTCTTTTCCAATGGGGGGCGATGTTGTTTGCTTACCAACGTTCCGCAAAATATCTCTGTTTGTGTTCTGCAGAGGAAAGAAAGTCATACAGGTTCAGAACGGTAAACGATGAAAGGATTTTAGTTTTTGGGTGAACTGTCTCTTTAAGTCATTGACAATCTTGTGTTACAGCTGTGGTCACCATATAATGTCATTGTACGGAGGTCACGGGGAACTCTCAAGTAAAATATCTGTCAAATAAAAAAAGGAAAATGATACAAACCGTACTCAAATGGGCAACTTTTATGTGATAACAACTCAATGTTCTCCTCAATCTAAGTCACAGCATCAAACTGCAGTAAGAGTACATCTGCTGATCCTGTATCATATTTGACCAATCCAAACTTACACTAGGAGGCGAAGAGAAAATAAAACTGCTTGTACTGTGGGATACATTATGAATCTGCGATCAATACGACATTGGAAGTCACAGTAGGAATATTACATTATATACAGGGTGATTGCGACTGTGAACATCGGTTGCGGTTCCAGCAGACAATGGCGGCCATGCTGTGACCCGAGCAGATACAGCAGACCGAGTCTCCCACAGAGCAAACATGAGGTGATTATCTGCCTGGCTGCTTAATATTGAGAACGTAATGGCTCCTTGTCCATTCATCAACGCTGAATGCTGGTGCTTACAGTGCTGTGCATTCCAGCTTTGTGGTTTATTGTGGACAGAATGATGACAATGGAGAATCATGAATAGCGTAATTACTGGCAATCACTTACTGGCTTACATACAAATGAATGTGGCAAGCTGAACCTTCCCATGATGTGAAAACAAACCTTCTATATTTAAATGTACTGTAGATATACGTTTCTATTTGTTTATTTAAAATAGTAAATAGTTATTATATCGTCGCTGCCCTTCTGAAATCGCGTATGTCCAGATTCACAGTTTGTCAGGAAATGGAAAAAACACTGTGCTTTTTCAATGATTAAATGCTGTGTTGTCATAGTTGATAGGCCCTTTTTATTGGATAGATATTTGCAAAACCCAGTGACAAACACAAGAGGTGACTAAAAATATTGATTTATGGCAAAAATAAAAATCATGAAATATGGAGATACAAGATTTCAGTATCGGTAATATTTTAATAATAAATAACTATGTATATAAATATATCATAATTATATTACATTTTATTTCAATTTATAGCCAATTAAAATATACTGATTTATATAAACTCTACTCGAAAGTAGATTTAGAAAGTGGGTATTATTGAAATTGAATTCCGCTACTGTAATACACTCTTAAAAATAAAGACTCTTTTAAAGGTTTTTTGTCAGACTGTACAGTTCCATAAAGAACCTAAATGTCCACCTTCGTGTTACACAAATGTTTCTTGTGAAAAAGTTTTATACAGACTATTAAAAATAAATAAATTGCTATTTTAAGAACCTTTGAGTTAAAACCTTTATTTTCAAGATTGCACAGTAGATTTTTTAAGTTAAGAGATAGCAAGTGTTTTATATCAGTGTATAATTTTTTTTGATTCTTTTAAGCACCAGTATATATTTTACAGTATGTACCAGAAGGTATTTTCAAGAAAACTAATTCATAAGAGTTACAATCTTACAGTATCAGGCAATAAAATAACCTTTTCAACATTGGAATATACAGCTGTGGAAAAAAGTGAAGAGTTTTACCTTTATTCAGCATTTCTGAATGTATTGTGTTAATTTCAGTCCAGCGTGTGTTAAATTTCAACAGAAACAAACCCCAGGAGTGACATAAAACACTCAAAAGCAACGTGAAAGACTGAGAGAATGCAAAGATGGATGTTTTGTGAAAAAAAAAATCATTGTGCCGTTTAAACATGAATATAAACTTGTTTTCTTTGCAGTATTCAAGATCTGCAAATATTGTTTTTTTTGTATTTTGACCGGTATGTCCAACTTTCTGCAGATAAATGCAAATAAAAAACTATATTTTAATTCGGTAGAAATGTCGTCACTAGTACACAGAATGAAACAAAAATGATAATTTTACTTAAACAACTATGAATAGTATTTAAAAAAACTGAATTTGTTTTTGGAGCGGTGTCTTAATTTTTCTCCTTGGCCGTATTCTACAGTACTTGAAAGAACCCCCACTGTCCTCAATATCAATCTCTCTGCCGCCACTGATCTCACCCTTAAAACTGTATTGATCCAGAAAGAGAAAACAATGTTTTTGATATTCTCATATTGACAGAGTCTCCATTCTATGACGCCAGTGGCCTCTGTTTATCGACTGGTAAAATGGAGCTGAATTTGTTTTATAAAGGGAACAGTGTGATACAAACCTGTTTGTACAGGGCGCAGATATGAAGCGCCGTATTGCCAGATGCATTTTCAACTTGCATGTCTGCGCCGTAAAACAAGAGATGCTCCAGGTGTTGAACGTGGCCGTATCGACAAGCCTAAAAAATAAGCAAATTTAATTAATATACATTTAAGGCATTTTTAAAGGACAACTTTCAACTAGACAACTGCAGCTGTACTGAACGTAAAAGCTTTTGAGAGTCTTGTATACAGTACGACTGATCCCAATGTCTTTAAAAAAATGAAAAACATAATTAAGTCTCTGGTACACTGTCATCTCATATTTTTCAAAGCCCTTGTTTTGAAAGTGGAAAAGGATAATTTTAGAGACAGAGTAACGTCAAAAACACGCAAGTCATTTGACCGACAGAGTAATAACATCCTGCATTCCACCTATCACAACACTAGATGTCAGTACGCTGTCACAACAGACAGGCTTGTTGACGGGTTCATTTGAAACCAGTTTGATCTTGTCACCTGTCCAATAATTAAACAAAGTTGCTGTCATACAAAGCTGAAGCTCTATTATAACCTCTTCACTGCAACAACTTTCTTCCCTCCCCTGCGCATATATAACACCCATAAATGTTTTATCACACTCTGACACGATACACACAGTCGAAACTTCCCTTTGCTTTTCTATTTTGCAATGCTTAAAAAAAGTCAATTTACTTTGATATTCTACCTAACTTTGAAGCGCCTAACTTAATACTAATAATGGGAAAGACAGCCCCACCTGGTGGATTTCGTGCCAGACGTTTTCATCGTGGCATCCGACGCTGGCGTGGGCACGCAGGAGTACCTCGCAGCTGCTGGGGTCTCCCCCAACGGTTACCGTATGGTAGAGAGGAGTCAAACCCTGACTGTCTTTGTAGTCCGGAGACGCTCCCAAATCCAGCATCGCCTGTGAAGATTAGACACAGTATTAAAGGGATAGTTCAACCAAACCTAACAAATGATTTTATTTGCCCTCATGTTGTCCAAAACCTCTTTATGGCTCTTTCTTCTGTGGAACACAAAAGATGATATTTTGAGAAATGTATCTGTGGTTTTATGTCTGTACAATGGAAGTCAAGCTCAAGTGTTTCTACTACTTGCATTTGTTCGTCATACATACATTTTAAATGCAATATTTACTTGATACCACATTTATGAATACCATTATAATTTTATTCAGTGTCCAGTGCATGTATATGTATATATATATATGGGTCAATGACGTGTTTTGTGTCCAAATTCATTTTCCTAAAAAGAATTTGAATAAATACATGTCATATATCAAATGGATCTACAATATGTCCTTTATAAGAAACCCTTTTCATTTTATTGAAATTCAATAGATTTTTTGAGTTTTGGTGTTTGAAAGACCAAAAATGTCAGGTGGTGCTACCGTCCGAACATACAAACAAAGAACAAAACTGAGAAATAAATGTTAATTTTCTCAATAAAATTCTTAATAAAATATTTTGGCATGATTTTATGTTAAATTTCTTATATATGAGGGGAAAAATACTCAGTGCTAAATACATTAAATGTATATTATTTTAAATTAATATATGGTCGCACCACCTGACATTTTCTAATTTGTCATTGACCCATATAGACTTGCGGTAAATAAGATCATATCATTGATTTTACACACCGTCTACAGAATATTGAAAGTGATGCCGCAAACGCTGCAATAATAATCCCTGAAGCCATATACTGCTAATTCACAACTCACAGACAGCTTCATTGATTACAACACGGCTACTTTTATCATAGCATCCCTCGCTTCTATCATATGCACAGTCTAAGACAAAATTTGATAAGAAGAAATTTGTCTCCAACCGAATTTTATTGCAGATAAAGCGAGTGATGAAGGACTTATTAACGAGGAAGAGACCAGAGACAGAGTACAATAAGGAGAGATAAAACAAGAAAAAGATATGAGATAACAGAGAAGGATGTTTCATGAGATGAAAATGTGAATGCGCTTCTCAGCATCTTCTACATACCTAATACATGAAATGAACTTCATCATTAAGATGAAGAAACACAACAAACATAAACTGATTTCCATTCATAGAGGTGATTTATAAAATAAATATGAAATGTTCAAACAGAAAATTGCAAAAGCAATTGCAAAGCAACCTTAAAGGAAAACATTATTAATTCTGTCATAATTTACATTTACATTGATGCATTTAGCAGACGCTTTTATCCAAAGCGACTTACAATAATTTACTTACCATTGTTGCTCCAAACAAGTTGCTCCAAATCTGTAAACATTTCTTTGCTCCGATAAACACAGAGGAAGATATTTGCAAGTTTGCTTGCAACCAAACCGTTCTTGGCCACCATTGACTACCATAGTAGGAAAAATTTCTTTATAAATTTCCTTGTTCGGTTGAACACAAAAGAAGATATTTTGAAGAATGTAGGAAAGCAAACATTTCTGGAGCACTTTTGACAACCATTGTCATATGTCGTACTATCGTAGTCAATGGTGGCCGACAGTTTGGTTACAAGCATTCTTCCAAATATCTTTCTTTGTGTTATTCAGAACAAATACATTTGGAACAACCTGAGGGTGAGTAAATGATGATTTCTTTGAACACTCTTTAAAACCTATGTAAATATGTATGAAATAAAATACATACAGTATGCATGAAAGCAAATCTAATAAAATAAAACACTGTATGAAAATAATCCATGTCTCCGGCACATTGACATAACTACTGTAGCGTGCATACGTCCAGATTTAAAACATGCTGATATTCCTTTCATCTTTACCCAGGCGAGCAATTTTATAACAAAATCACTACAAGCTCTTTTTATCTCCCTCTAAAATTACAAAACCCGGTAATTGAAGGAAATCTATGGTTCCAACATTGTGAAGTGACATAAACTGAGATTCTGCGTGTTGAGTTTATGAATAAACAACAAGCGATGTATTGCGTGCGCAACTGCAAAAAGAACATTGTGTGATACAATTGAGATTACAAAACAGCAGCATGTTGTCAGGAGTTATACTGTACAGTATGTCCGACCGTTGTCGAGGGAATAAAATTATATTAAAGCTATTTCTTTATAACAAAACTAAATAGCAAAATTACAAACTACTTTAAAAAAATGTTTCCTTGGTGTGCTTTGAATAAATATTAACCTTTACTCTGAAAAATAAGCAATAGTTTATAATGTCTTTTTAAGACACCGTGAGGTCTCTAAAACAGTAGAATTCTGCCTCTTTATACAACAGCGTTTTTTTTTTTAACAAAACGAAATTGACAATAACAGAAGTGATGAACTCATATGGCCATTTGGGATAAGGTGAATTACCTTAAGGGCAATCTGATTCTTAGCCCTGGCAGCTTTATGGAGGGCAGTCATTCCATCCCGAGAACGGAAATCTAAATGGGCTCCGCCATTTTTCAGCGTCATTATAACCTCGACCATATTGTCTAGGTGGGCAGCGAGAGTTAGCGGCGTCTCTGCAGAGCAAGAGAACAAAACAAGCACATTACAGTGTATGAAATAAATCTATCAAAGATAAAAGAAACATAAAACTCACTATCATTAAATTAATAGAAAAATGTATTGTGGAACAAAATATTTCATGCTCTACCCATTTATTTATTATTAAATAATAATTTGAAATACATTGCTTCTGTATGATTGGTGATTATTATATTAGCTAAAAAAAAGAAACTTGCTTCAGAGGCGAATCAAGGTATTACATTTCAATTTACAGACAAAATTGTTTTAAATCATATGCATGAATGTGCACAATGCGTTTAGACATCCAATAAATAAAATTATTTTTATCAAATTTTCCATGAATTTTTGGGGTCCGTGTTTCGGAAACAGTACTTGAGTAACTTTTTTTGAGTTTCTCAGATCCCCTACCACCAGTTTCCGAGTCCTGATAGTTGGGGTCCAACCCTCTCTCCAACAGCTTGGCGACTTTGTCCAGCTCATGATGTTGGATGTATTCCATAAATTTTCTCAGGTTGACCTACAAAATGAGTATGAGCAAAAGATTTAAAGAGGGAGAGAGAACAGATGAGGTTAAACTCGAAACAATGACAGCAGATTGAGAAGTGAGGGGCCAGAAAAAAGTGATGACAGAGACAGAAGAAAACGTCGGAGAAGAGTGTGAAGAGTCTCAACGAACTTCCTCATGTTGAGAACTCTGGGACACACATGCAGCGATACAAGGCTGGATAAAAATAGATAGGAGAGCAGCTCCCAATACAGATACATCAGAGAGAGAGAGAGAGGGAGAGAAAGACCATTGGGAAGCTATGTCGCATAACAAACACAGATCAAGACATTTCATACACTAATGCACAACACACACAGGGAAGACGTGTCTAACATGTTATAAGTAGAACGCATTATTACCCCAACGTGTTAGGTGTTTGCATTATTTAACTTTTGGATCCCATTTAACCAATGCTAGTGTTCAATAATTCTCACTACAATACTAGCGAATGGTTCTAAACCCATTAAGCTAACTACAAAATAGAGATGTCATGTACTGTGTTCAAGACCATTGTAAAAAAAACATCACCGCTAAAAATTTGCAATATCTTGCCCGATGTCTTTCTATTCAAAAGTAAAAATTAAAAGCCAAGATTATTATCTAGAATAACTCAAAATGAGTACATTATAGGTAATACCAAGGGATCAAGTAGAAATAGCTTCTATTTCCTATTTCGTCCTATTCATTTACTAACAAGTAAATTATGAAAGAAGATTTAATTTTTTAGGTAAAAAAATGCAATTCCTCCAGACATTCATCCATGTGAAACCTTTACTAAACTATGCGATACCTCCCCGCATGTAAAATGCATCGGAATTCCAGTGGAATCTATTCAGCGGACACAGGTTACGAAACAATCGCGTATGCAAAGGCTGCTTTTGCGTCACCCTTCAAACCCATGTGACTTACGAAGCTCTAATATAATAACTTATTAAGGGAGCTTGAGAGCTCAAAGCAATGAGAAAGAGAGCGTTTTAAATGCTGAGGGAAGCAGAGCAAGGACAGAAGATAAATAGGCTAAGCAATAAACTCAAAGACACAGAACTCAGCATAGGACACACAGTCCTGTAAGAAGTCGGCAATTAAAACCCACTTCAGAGCTCTGGGGTTGCTCCTGGGAGGGAGGAATGGGGGGGTCACCGAGCGTCCACAAACGATGTAAAAAACGCTACGGCGGTGCGAAAAATGGCTCAAGTGTGAAAACGTCAACATCTATGACCGTCTCCAGAAGCTCTGCTAGGTCCAAAATATATGTAAATGTGCCGGTCTGCTGCATTATTTATCAGGACGGCCTAAAATTGTTGAGCGTTAGATATTCATTCCTAGCGAGTATAAAAAGCAAGATTTTGCTATTCCTGTTTCGTTTCCTGTTTTAACTGTCGCTGTCCCGAGACATTCTCTCGCTCGCAATTAAGCAAAAGGTTTTCATTTGATATGTATGTAAAATAGTCCATGATCATAACGGAAAACAAGTTAACCACCAGCTGGGTATCAAAAAATAGACACGTTTTATATGCATAGTAGGCTAATCTAAATATGTCAGTTGAAATTGAAATAATACTCACCTGCGTGTGGAGTTTCTCGATCTGTTTTTCGTTGACGTTTGGCTGCTGGTACACTCTGCTTTTATAACGGAACTGGGAATTAAATCAGAGAGGAAAACAAATGTGAAAATGTCAAATGAATTGTTATTTAATTGGTCAGTTACTATTGTCTTACATTTTTACGTGTTATATATTTAAGAATTTTATCTAATGCAGGCTCAGGCCAAAAAAAAACTAAAGTACCAGGCAATGACATCTTCTTTCCACTGTTAAATAAATATGTAAGATGATTGAACAACGCAAATCAGATTGTCGTAGCGGTATAATATAAACAGATAAAAAGACTGCAATATTGTTGAGCGCGTGCCTGGAACAACAATCTGAACGGATGAAATTTCCTCACACCAGAATAACGTGTGTTTCATTGTAGTCTGTTCGCAGCTCTTTTTGTTTGGTTGATGTGTTGATACTGCCATGTTTATATCAGAGACGGAGGCTTGAGTGAACATACAGAAGTACAAAGGTTGTGTGAGAGAACTGAGAATGCTCTGGTAAGAAAACAAATCTTACAGAGGATCTTATAGCACTGTATTGGTATACATAGCTATCAAACCCATTCTGTCACCCTTTTAACAATATGATATATTTAACAAATATGTACCTCGCCATGGTGAGGGTACAATGTTTGTTATACTTCATATAATTTTGATTTCAAATTACTTGACCATCATTTAGTGACCTATGTAACAAAAAAATGATATGTTCTCGATGCTTTTGCACACAAAGAAAGACCAGGGTCTTTTAAGAAATAAAAAAAATAACATAAAAGCATCAAAAAAAAAATGTTTTCTAAAAGAAAACGTATTCTGTCATCATTCATTCACCGTCATATTGTTTAAAACCTTCTATGACCTTTATAGAAGATATCTTGAGAAATGTCTCTCTGATTTTGTTACCATACACATAAAGTTAATGAGGTCTTGTTGTTACCAACATCCTTCAAAATATCTTCTTTTGTGTTCTGCTAAAGAAATAAAGTCATACAGGTTTGGAATGACATGAGAATGAGTAAATGATCAAATAATTTTGGTTCTGGGGTGAACTAGCGCTTTAAAAGAGCTTTTGTGGATTATTAGTGTATAGCAACTCAGCAACTTCTGTTCCTCACACACTGTTTTTGGAGAGCTGGACACAATATGCTTTCATTAGATGCGAAAGAACAGAACTAACTTCAAAACTTAACATAATAAAAAATAGCTACTATAAGTGACAGAAGGTTTTTGTCACAGTTTATGATGCAGATCATCAGATTCACAGACTTGGGCGACACGTTACCTCAAGGGTAGGAAGGCCCTTGTTGGTGGGCAGCGGATAATCTCTCAGGGGTCTTTCCTCCTCCAGGAATCCACTCTCTCTCCCATCCACCGCAGGCTGGAACAGCCCATAGTTCAGCACATCCCTCAGACTCTGTGTGAGCGTACACAGGATCTGCTGCTTGGCAACCCATACTGTGGCATCAGAATTGAACCTCATGGATTTCTGGCGAAGCCACGGAAGAGGGATGTACAGAGAGGGAGACAGTGAGAGAGAGACAGATATATACTCTATCAGGCCAAAGCAGGTGTGCAGATTAACAATTGTGTGCTAAAGTGTACACACGCAGTACAACAACAGAAGATTCATGAAAACACAGATGATGCTTTTGCCATTAAATGCCATTGATTGACTCGCAAAATTAAAGATAAGATTGCATTACTAAAACAAAAAGGGTTGGTTTTTCCTGTGCTCCACCAATAATGTTATAGATAAAGTGCTTTACCCGGTAAACTGCTAATTTGACAACTTCCAACCTGTGTTAAAAATGGCTCTACATCACATTGATGTAAAACGTCTTTCATTTGAAGCATGACAATGTCATTTTTTGTGTTAACTAGGTCAAACGATGCTCCCCCCCCGCTGCATACGTTCCATTTTTTTAATCCGCTAAAACCCAAACAGCTCTCAAGAGAAGACTAAAACTGTAAAAGGGAAGCAATTTACTGTAATAATATCATTTAGAGAAATCCACATGGCCCAGCAGCCTCGGGCTAAACACCAGAGTGAGTGTGTGTGTGTCTGTGTGTGTTTAAACGCACAGATTGCTGCAGGTCAGGGATGACCACACAGATCAGCAGCGTGTCTCTCAGGCTGTTGTCCAGTCGGCCACTGGTAGGTCGATCAAGCCTGGGAGACTCATCTCTGGAGCTGTCGGAATCTGAACTCGCCGAGTCAGAGAAACTCTGAGCCATTTCCTCCTCGCTGGACATGGGGCTCCGCGGCATGATCAACACTGTATAGAGAGAGACAGAAAGAGAGAGAGAGAGTAAAAAACGTCCGTCATAAATTGAATAGCAAACAGACAGTGAATCTTCACTTTAAAAAAATTCATTTTGCTTGAAAACAATACACTTAAAGCAGCACTATAGAACTTTTGCTCACGGGTTCCCCCATGTGGTTGATAAGCGCAATTGTCGTTACAGTGTTGTAAACAGTATCGCTGTATAAGTTTCCCTTGGGCAGCGCAACACACGTGATTTTCTTCAAGTAAGCTGATCAAACCGGCGAATGCAGAAATGTTGTTTGGAAACCATTTTGCACTCTTCCGCAGTCAGGGGATGGGCGGGGCTATGTGTAGCGACCCAAACACAGAACTTGCAGAGTATGGGTGTCACCGCTATGAGGCTGCGCAGCTAGTAACGGCAGTAGAATTCGTTCCGTTAAGAGATGTTCAACCACTGAAATAATTTTATAGAGACATTATTTTAAGGTAAAAAAATACATATTGTTGCTTTAACAAGAGATTTCTTAATAAGCTTAAAGTCCAGTGGAAGTTCAACTTTTCTCATCTTTCACAATTGACACTTTTAAAATATTGCATGAAATCCAAGGCTAAGTGTGCCTTAGTGTGCCTTTCATCTCAGAATGTACAGATATACATAACAGGCGAGACTTCATTTACAGTTGGAGCATTGACTGAAACACTGAAATGACACTGCACAAAAAGAAGCAAAACTCAACCAACACAGAAAAAGATAACAAGAAAAGCATCATTTTTCAGAGCAGACTAAACATGATTGTAACAATTATAATAAGGGAATACTCAAAATTGACATCTGTATATCACATTAACCTGCAGGAATTCAACTGAATGTCGATCAACTGAACGTCTTTTTATCACATAAAACACACCTCATTTAGAACGTTTTGATCGCATTTTGATGAAAAATTACCAAGACATTTGAAATGAGTTGCACAGGTAAATCCTTCAAAGTCAAACCAACCGTGTGTATTAAGAACATTTATTAGGGTCAATATTTGTTACATGTTGACTTCAAGACTGCTTATTATTTCCATTAATAACATTTGTCTGTTTTCCCTTGCTTATTCAGATCAACTATTTCGCCTCCTCTCACCATATAAAATGTTCTCTGTAGCCTTTTGCAATGTCACTAGGTTCACAGAATGTGGACCGTCCTTGACAAGACTGAGCTTGTTTATGTTTTGTCTCCGGATGACTTTAAGTGCAGTGGTGTACTGAAATGTCAGACTGTATATCACGTCATTTTTATATTTCTGCTTCATCTTTAAAATTTTAAATAACTAGTTGTTCAATAATATTTAGTAATAATATGGGCCAAACGAACAAATGAGACACACATTTACCTTTAAATATTTTATTCATAATGGATGTTGATTATTAAACATAAGAAGTGTTTTAAGCAAAAGTGTGGTCATTTTGTATGAATTTGTAAGATCCAAAAATGTATAATTATTAGAGAAAAAAGAAGCCCACCCCTAAACTTGGCATCCCTGGTGAAGAGAAAGCAGATCTATCTATGAATGATTTTACAAATTCGAATAAGCCATCTTGTAAAACAGCAAAAAATCGTTATGTGATTGTGTTGAAAGACAGACTAAATGTTCTAGTGTTTAATGGGGTCATATGACACGGCTAAAATTAATATTATTGTTTGTTTTAGAAGTAATGCAATGTGTATATACACGATTTAAGGTTTGAAAATGCTGTTTTTACACCTACCTTTCCACACAAACGCTCATCGATCTAAAAAGCGAGGTGTGCTATGATTGCAAGTGTGTGTCGGAAATGTAATGCTTCTTGCCATAATTGGAACATCAGGTTCCAAAGCAATTGTACTGACAGGTACGCCCACCCTACTTGCGTATACACTTGGGCGGTCTTAGTCAAATCATACCACGAACTGACGTAGATTTGTGCGATTGTGGTTACACAAGGCTTTTTGGGCAGATCTGTGTGAGCATTCGCTTTTAGATAGAATGAACACTTTCATTTTTGCTATTTTACGTGTCTTATAGATGCATGGGGAATTTACACACCAAAGACACATAAAAACACGTATTCACAGCATGTGACCCCTTTAAGGGTGAAAAAGCAAATATTAGACAGTGACAGATGGACAGATCTGACAGAAGAAATTTTGAATTAATACTGTAGAGAAGGTAGTCACTTAAGTAAAGAGGTAAGATAGTAAAAGGTTAGATATCTGACAAACAGCACTCTACAAAAGAATAAATCATGGCATACGAAAATGAGAAGAGACAACATGTCTGAAGATTAATTAGTAGATCTTATCAAATTCCCTGTGCGTTTTGCCCTGTGAAATCTGTTAAATAATAAAACTGACCTTTCCATGCTCAACCTCATGATGCCTAACTACCACGTGTACTGCAGGTGTCTGGAATAAAGGCAGTATTGAATAAAATCCCTCACTTAAATACCACCTGCTTAAATAAAGTTAAGCTCATCACTTGTACTGTAAAACTATGAGTATAATTTATCCACCACCGGGAAAAAACCCTGGTCAGCCATGAAGTTTTTTTTTAGGCTAATTCACCATGGGGTCCACTCCATCTATAGAGTAGTTTTCCATTTATGAGTAAATTTAAGACTGTGGTTGACACTACTTAAAGATACATTCAGCAATATAACTTACAGTGGAGTCCATACAGTCATACAGAATTTTCAGGTTGCTATAGTTTTAAAAAAAAATGTAAGAACACATCTAACTTTAGCATTATATTAATAATGATAAGGTGATGAATGACTCTTCAGAAATTTCAGTTCGCTGCATTTATTATAAGTCATTTATCCTAGCCCTGACACGGCCACAGATCATCATTTACTCTAAAAATTAAAAACCATCAAACCCTTAAGAAATTCCATTTCTTAAGGGTTTTCTTGGCTTGAAATGTGAATACCCTTCTGGATTTTTTTACAGGACAATGCAAAAAAATTGACAGGACCATCGAACATCACCCCTATCTGTCAGCGTGGGTTCATTTTCCATGTCAACCAGTCTATGAAATTACATATTTATATTTATGTAAAGGTATGTATATACAACCATTGACGTAAGCCTGCTAGTTGAATTTAAAGAACCCAGAACGCTAGATGTCGTTTGCAATAACGTGCTCACGAAAACTGACCGTATTGGTCTCTCTCCCCTGTGACTGGCTCAGACCGCCCCGTCATTCATCAGGCTGTCAGTGTAGGTTTTCTCACCGACCTTTACAATCACCAGCCGCGGAGACAGAACTCAAGAAGCAAAAGGCATTTGTCGACTTTCGCTTGAAGGGTACAACCAATTAAAATCTAACAGTGTGGAAAGGAAATTGCACCCACATGCAATTTAGCGCTAAAAAGTTGGCAGATAAACACACAGAAACTCAAACTGAAGTCCTTTAACAGTGATGTCAATATATACTGGGTGATATACTGTTTTCTTACTGTTCAACGTGGAAATATTATCCAGCCTTGGCTATTTTAATAAATGATGCAGTGCATTCTTTGTACAGGGGAATTAGATAGACATCATTTGCTTGCATCGACTTCAAAGCAACATTATTGCATGACATAACCTTTGCATTTTATAGACAGGACTAATTAACAATGATTTATTATTTTAAGACAAACTCAAAGTTTATGAACTAGATTTTTATGCAGTTTTACACCAATGTTACAGTAAAATATACTGTATGTAATACGTAATAACGTAAAGCTAATGTAAAACTCACAATGCCACCAAATCTGACCTACAACGTTTTAAATTATGTTTTTTCTTTCCATAGTTATGTGCACTATTGGTAAATATGTGAGTCCAGTCAATGTCACTATATGAAATATTTGCCTGATAGACCTCTTTCACTATTTTGGACAAAATATACATTTACTTAGGGCTTCAAAGGCGTTGAGGCGTTAAATGTACATTATTTACCTATGAACTTGCAATCAATAGTCGATTCCTCTTTAAGAGCCTTTATAAGCACAAGCCCCGCCCCTTAACTGATGTCATTGGTCAACTAAATCACTTTAGTTTCTTGTCTTAAACAGTGCAGACTTTATAAAACAACTCATGGATGAAGTCTAGAGCTGTGGAATGACACAAAATATTATGCATGCATAAAAGCAAAAGCTTTGTTTGCACACGCAATGCAGATATAATTACATGCATTTAACAAAGTACATTTGCTTTTCAGACAGACTGTGAAAGGACCGTCTTCTCTTACTCTCTACCGATGAGCTCAGTATGTGCGTGAAGAGAATATATACATATATATCAAGCACAGTCTCAAAACTTCTTTACTTGGACATCTGTTCAAAGCTGTTTAAGCTGGACAGACCTTTTTCAACACCTTCTGCACTTCTTGCATTTACCAGTAATATTAATATTCACATTGCTGAATAACTTTGAAAATAGTAATATGACCTCTGCTTTATTTTTGAAGAATGCTACTGAATTAGATTATTAATGATACATTGGAATTGCAGGACAAGATCGACATATTTGGTTAAGGTTTTCGTTATAAAAACAAAAAACAATTCATAAATCTAAAAAGTGACAGCTTAGAAAATTGTCTCGCATTAACAATGTGTACATTTTGTAATAAAAAATCAGTAGTAAAACAGGGAATTGAGCAGCAATACCCAAACAAGGAATTGAATCTGGAATCGACTCCAAAAAATTCAGAATCAAACAGCCCTAAATTTAACACACATACTTATATTTAAAAGGGATGGTTCACCCCCAAAAAATCATTGTTTACTCACCCTCTGTCATTTTAAACCTGTATGACAACAGGGGTACCCATTGTTTTGTGTCCAAACAATACAAGTGAATGGGTACCACCATTGTTTGGTTTCATCCTTTAAAATATCGTCTTTTGAGTTCTGCAGAAGAAAGAAAGTCATACAGGTTTGAAAGACAAGAGGGTGAGTAAATGATGACAGAATCAGAATGATGAACCATCCCTTTATATTTTATATATATTTTTATTTCAACAATGGTGAGAGATAGAGTTGGGAATTTCTATCATTTCGTATTCCAGGTTGTATAAGATGCCAAAATATGAAAGCAGCTTTGAGAATGAGCAACAAACTACCACATACTATACAGACCTTTGCATAATGCAATCAATAAAATATTTGCCTGCTCCCTGCTGTCTTCTGTACACATGTATCCCAGGTACTTTAAGGCAAATATTTACTCAAGGTAATCTGGAAGTATTAATTTTGAACACTGTTGCAACAACAACTAAAAAACACATTTGTATTGTTTCCATTAATGGAAGTGAAGATGCATTAGGCTTTCGGCAGATTTGCTAAACCGTCGTGATGTGTACGAGTTCTTTTGTCCTACAACATGTGTGATACGCTCAATTTTCTGCACTCATTCTGAACTCAGCAAAGAAAAAAAAGGAAGATAAGAGCAATTTAGCTGGGAATCAAACTCAACCAAAATTCATACAGAAACAAGCAAAAGAAAACATTTTCTGGGAGTCATTTGGTGAAGATTGGCTCCAAAACAGTGGGAATGTTAGTAAGCTTCAGCACTTCTGCATAGTCAGTGCATCATTTAACAGCGGTAAACACTACACAAGGTCTAGTAGCCCTCTTTGGAAATCCAGCCTGAGGGCAGTTAAACTTGCTGTTTTAGAAACATGGACGCTATGAGGAACTGACAGCTCTACCAGCGCTGAACCTTCCGGTAAACAGGGAATTATACATAAATGTAGGCCTGTGTGTGTGTGTGAATATGGTTATACTTTACTATAAGGTTGTATTTGTTGACATTAGTTACTAACAATACTTTTACAGCATTTATTAATCTTACTTTTTGTTAATTTCATTATTTAACAATACATTTTACAAATGAATTTGTTTCGATGAACACAGAGAAAGATATTTGGAAGAATGCCTGTAACTGAATGTTCGTGGCCACCATTGACTACCATATAGGAAAAAATACAATGGTAGTCTAAGTGAACTGTTTGCTTTCCTACATTCTTTTAAATATCATATTTTGTGTTCAACAGAACAAGGACATTCATAAAGCGATTGTTCTTACTATGGTGGTCAATGTTGGCCAAGAACTGTTCGGTTACAAGCTTTCATCCAAATATTTTCATCTTGATCATCAGAACAAAGAAATGTATACAGATTTGGAACAACCCGAGGGTGAATAAATGATGACAGATTTTTAATATTTAGGCGAACTGTGTGCACATAGTATCAAACACAGCTATATTGTCATTAACTAACCTTAACAAGAATTAACACAGGCTTTTGTTCATTGTAAATTCATGTAAGTTAATTCATTTCCTGATGTTAACAAATACAACATTATTGTGAAGCGTTACCATAAATATAATGTGTATTCCATATATTATTACATACATTTAAGAGAAGCATCTGAAACTGTACCCTTGATTCAACAAAAGCACAACCATTAATATTTCATAACTTATTCTTCATCAAAAGTGCTGTGGATGTTACATCAAAAGCTCTTGGCTTCATATATTGCAATACAGCAATTTTTGCATCCTTAATCTCATCTTCATAAAACAAAGGCAGAAAGTAACTAGATCTAGATTTGTGCCACGCTGCTACTCTAGTTGGAAATGCTTGATATACTGCTCCTGTATAAATACATGGTTAGGTTGTCATGCACCACCTTGGGTCTTCTGGGTCATTGATAATGCATTGCAACAGTGTTCTGGGTGATATTCTAGTTTTTAGGTTGGATCCCTCTTTAAAGTACGTCTATGGGATTTTCCAGCCATGAAAATGAGTCTTTAGAAAAGAAATAGCACACCTCTCCTCAAAAAGCAACTCGATTTGCAGGTATCATTCTACAGCTCAGATGGTTCGGGATGAGTTACACGCCCAAGTCGAATGAGCAATGGTATTAATGGCTATAGCAAGCATCGCAAATGACAATTGAAACCTCTTTGAAGCATCTGAACGGCTGAGGAGTCTGAAACGAGGAGAGTAACTAAAATATAGCTTTCATCTGGCCCATTGAGTAAACTGCAGGGTAGAGGAGCCGTGGACACCAGAGCTGTGAGATTTGAAGGAGGAATGCACAAGGCAGATCGACAGAAAGAGATAAACAATTAGAAAGAGAGAGGAAGGCGGACTGGCCTGGATCTCTGTCTGCTTTCCTTACCCCTTGTGACTTCACAGCCGCACCAGGGGACTGCAAAATAGGACAAGACTGGGCTTCTGGTTTGAGACAATCTCAGAATTACAGCAAAGCTGTTTCTTTCTTCCACAGAGCTGTAAAAAGGGGTGTAATATAAGACTGTAGGTAAACCAATGAAAAATAAATGAGAACCAAAGCCCACTTCCATCAAAACATTGTCATCTTACCCCTCCTGTGGGCTGCGCTCAATCTAAGCTTATCAAAGAGTCCGCAACTCAATACAGGAACAATTATTGGACCCAGACGACCACGACTGCTTTACGCTTCGTCAATAGGGTACGACCAATAGAGGTTTATTGTTACTCCGATAGCATTTTGTTCATCTGTCCATTCAACCGTTCGCACTCTTGGGAAAACTAAATCAATTTAGAAGCTCCATTTAATGATTCCTCCACTCCACATATTGTCAAGTACATAACAGCCCCTAACAATGTAGCCATCACATCCTTATAAAATTAATGTACTGCTGTCCAATAATTTGACAAAAGGCTGCTGCTGGATGGTGTCACAAATGTTCTTTTAAATTGAGGGCCAATATTAGTCCTATTGGAATTCATTTTATAAAATACCGTTTTTGGAAATGCTATTTCCAACCTGATCTCATGGGAAATTCATAACTTTTAACTTTTAACTATATAAGGGTGCACTTATTTGTATTAATTTGTGTAAAGCGAAATCACACAAAAACGTACAATTATTAGAAAAAGGAATACTGAAGCCCCTCCCTAAATCTGATGTCACTGATGCGAAAGCAAATCATACTAAACATACAAATAAGATTGTACGAATTCATAAGAATTAGCCATCTCATAAAACAGTTTCGAATTGTGTTGTATATATGTATATATATATAAATATATTATATACACACAAATATGTTATATATACAGTATACACTCACCTAAAGGATTATTAGGAACACCTGTTCAATTTCTCATTAATGTATTTATGGTGGTGGTGTAATGGTGTGGGGGATGTTTTCTTGGCACACTTTAGGCCCCTAAGTGCCAATTGGGCATCGTTTAAATGCCACGGCCTACCTGAGCATTGTTTCTGACCATGTCCATCCCTTTATGACCACCATGTACCCATCCTCTGCTACTTCCAGCAGGATAATACACCATGTCACAAAGCTCGAATCATTTCAAATTGGTTTCTTGAACATGACAATGAGTTCACTGTACTAAAATGGCCCCCACAGTCACCAGATCTCAACCCAATAGAGCATCTTTGGGATGTGGTGGAACGGGAGCTTCATGCATCCCACAAATCTCCATCAACTGCAAGATTCTATCCTATCAATATGGGCCAACATTTCTAAAGAATGCTTCAAGGACTTTGTTGAATCAATGCCACGTAGAATAAAGGCAGTTCTGGAGGCGAAAGGGGGTCAAACACAGTATCAGTATGGTGTTCCTAATAATCCTTAAGGTGAATGTATATTCATTTGCTTATTTAGAGATTGATACATAAAATCAAATACAGTCGATAACTCTCATTGGTTCTCGCATCTCATAACTACTGTAGTTGTGTTTCGTCACAAGACACACAAGAACCAATAACACTTAATGTAATCAACGTGCCACCATATTGAATTTACTAAGTTGTATCGATAAATGTATCGTTTAGCTAGAGACAACATTTATTAAGCCACTGAAATCGTCTGGATTACTTAAAGGATGGATGGATGTGCTTTTCAGAGCTTTGCCATGTGCATCATATGTCATATACTGTACATCTATCGTATATAAATATGAATTAAAAAGTATAAATATAATTTTATTATTTCGGGAAACTATTCCTTCAAGAGGTCTTTTATTTGCATTCCAAGTCCTGCCAAGTGCATTAAATACACAGAAGTCTGAAGCTAAAACCTAAAGCTTTATAATGAACATGAACAGACGTCACCACAGGGTAACGCTTGCCTCCGCATTTAAAGTATCTTGGGCATTTCTGCCACTTTTCTCAGCATTATGCCCCATGCTCAGGTTAATTGTTGACCCTGGCTGGCTGCTGTAAATGCGAAACAGATGTAGCTTTGGAATCCTCAATGCAAAGAGTGCCGCCACGGGTCCCCTCAGCCAACCCATGTGCATAAATCGCTTAGATGCTAGAAGTGGATGCCGTGGTCTGCAAATCCAGTCTGCTTAAATCCTCCTCTCTGCTTCTTATCTCTGTGGGACACAGGATAACACAGCGCTTCCAGCACAGTCCTCGTAAATGGATAGATGGCCACAGCTGCTGCTCCTATTCGCTACACAAGCTGCATTTTTGACTGGCATTGAAGATGCCTCGACTGCGGATAAAGTTGTGTGTCTCCTAATTACCGTTTTTCTTCGCGCAAATTGGCCGAGATCCTTAATGCACAATCACAACAGCAATCAGACATATTGTCTTTTGAATGCCACGTGTTAGTTGAAAGGCCCAGAATGATTTGAAACAGAAAGATAGATCTGATGTGTGTATTAGGACTCTTGGGAGGAAAATCACATCGTCGGAGAGCAGTGTTTCAGTAATGATATATTGCTCTGAGTTCAGTGGGATGGGATGGCTACAGCGCAGAGGGCTGCAAAGGCAGAATTCGCCGAAGCAAACTGTCAATGGACGTCAAGTTGAAAGCTGAAACGCTTCAGTGGATTTTCTGTCTTCTCAGCTTCATTCCCTGACTCTAAACTCAAAGTTAGCCTTCGTTTACTGTGTCAGTAGCTAACT
The DNA here is from genome assembly GCF_015846415.1 of Triplophysa dalaica. Classification (NCBI taxonomy): domain Eukaryota; kingdom Metazoa; phylum Chordata; class Actinopteri; order Cypriniformes; family Nemacheilidae; genus Triplophysa; species Triplophysa dalaica. Next base: position 5,623,589 of record NC_079565.1, on the reverse strand, counting down.
GATAAGACATTTTCATCTTCGGACACCATTAGCCACCGACTGGTTGGTTTAGGTCTGTTAAAGTCCACAGATACCGATCTTGAGAGATAAAATGGCTTGCGGCCCTAAGAATTGTCACTACAGGAATCTGTCTTTTCCGTTGCTATGGAGTCGCAGGTTGGAAAGCCCAAGAGACCCGCAGTACCCAAGCAGTAGATGGGAGAAAACCTGGATGTGCACATAGTGTGGCATGACTGAATAATGCTGACCTAAAAACTCTTTCAAGAGGCACATAAATTATTGTCAAAATTCCGGAAGGACCGAAGATCCCAAGGGATGCAGATTTAAGCAACAAATTTTACAAGCATCGTTTTTGGGTTTTTATGTTGGTTTGCTTAATAAAGAGGATACCTCAGGCTTAAAAGAGTATTTAGCTTAATAAAAACACAGCAAGCAGTCGTGTTCCATTTTGCAGGCGAATGACACGTATAAACTAGTCTTCCTGAAAATGTGCTTAAGTGTCGGGTCAATATATTGGCTGGGTTTAAACAGGCCTATAACCATTCCCGCTAGGCCAATTAACAGGAACAGCTCTACGTTATGTCAGATCCAAAATAACAAACAGCCCTATCAAAAGATCTTTTTATATTTTGAGCTAAAATATGCATTTAAAATGTGTATTTAGCATGCATGTCTATAACTATTTTTAGTGCACTTATTACATTTGTGTTGATACAATTGTGTTTGAATGGCAAAGGTCATGGGTTCGATCTCAAGGAACAGACTTACTGGTGAAATGTACATTCAATGCAGTCACTTTGGATAAAAGCGTCTGCCAAATGCACAAGAGAAAATACTTATTGACGTCTTAGAAAAATCCAGTTTACCTTCAATGTGCTTGGCCTCAAATCTCATTTTAGAGTAAAAAGTTTGTCCTCTAAAAAACACAAAAATATGGGAATGTAGGCCTACTGGAAAATATAATGCATTATGTTAAAAATAAATTTTCATATATTGGAACCAAGTGCCTATATCGTTGAATGTATAAACAATTACCTATTATTCAATAAATTGTAATATATGAAAAATGTATAATTCTTTATTTTGCTAAATATATAAGAATTTATTTAATATATTAACAACGAACAGGTCTATATAGCTAAACATATTTTCTTTGCGTAAGGGCTAAAATGATTAAATATGACGTAATATGAGGCAAACACTTCTTGCTCAAGAAAATTATCTTTTAAAGAGGGCGGTGACTTAAAGGTAACACGTCATTGTCAAGCGGTTTAAAACTGTGTCGTTTTACGATTCAATTCTTGTCATAACTGATAAAACGAAAGAAAATTAAAACGATTTCAGGTTGAATATTTTAAGTGGGCTGAATCAAAGCCACTATATAAACGTCAATGCACGTGCATGACAGAATGATACTTATACAAAAGCTTCAGAAAAAATAACCGCGGCGTTAAATATTCGCATCCCAATGTGCCTTTAATGTATTTTGAGTTGAATTCAGCATAATAGTTGGTGCGTTTTCTGTGGTCTGTAAACTTTGGGCATGGTTTGCGCACCCCAATTCTCTACAGACCTAATTAAACCAACCAGTAACTCGTCGTTCATTTCACTAAACTATTAACTTTCAAGCCGAAATGATAACATTTCTGGCCCAAACAAGTCTTTCATCGCAGCTATGTCATACATTCACTAGAAGACAAAACAAATACTGTAATTAGATCAGCTATACTGAAATACTAGAGAAGTTGCCAAGAGCTTGTCCGTCACCTACCTGGCGTCTCGAGCGCGTCAGGTGTTGGGTCTATCAAACGATACAAAACTTCCCTGTCCTCGCCTTTAAAGTCAACAACCCTAAATGGAGCACTGCAGCTGATTGTAGCAAAACTGCAGGAACAATAAATAGGTCCGTATGAAGCGACAACAAAGGTGCGTACCTTACAGCATCCAGCGCACTTTCCCCTCTTTGGCTCTTTTATCCTTTCTCCAAAGGAATATAATCTCCTCAGAATGGCTCGAGTAGTCCAAACTCAGCGGGTGACCCCTACTTCTTTTAGGGAGACTGAGTATTCCGCATATGTGGAGAGCGTTAAATGCGCAACGTCGACCCGCGCGCGCAGCACACGCCGGGGGAGGCGGGAAATGTTTGCGCTGGAATCAGGGGCTCTGTCCAGAGCGTTCAGCATCAGAGGGGTTTGCTTGGGCAGGCGGGGCCACTGTCCCCTCACTTACATCTGGGACAAAAAGGATGGAATCATTTGGGACGGAGTTGAAAAAGAGGGAGAGACATTCTACATTATTTGTGCTCTCCGTATAATTTCAATCAAAAGAGACAAAAAGCATCATTTTAGGATAGATAGATAGATAGATAGATAGATAGATAGATAGATAGATAGATAGATAGATAGATAGATAGATAGATAGATATTTTATGATAGATTATTATCAAAACACATATAAGTACATCAAAATGCTCAATTGAATAGTTTGGGATGCGCAGATATAGACACAGAGGGCAATTGAGCACCAAGTCCAAACCTGAACAAGATTTCAATGTTCTTCACTAATAATGAATGTGCTGCATTGTATGCAGAAGAAAGGAGCAGCGAAATAGGATTTTCATAAGCATGAATAAGATTTATAATGGATGTGAGACCGGCTTTCCCTCGCTCTGCGTCTGTATCTCTCTCTATCTTTCTATTCATCTCTCTCTCTTTTGTTGTCTTGATTCATCAATCACCGTTAGTTACCTCCTGTGTCTCCACCTTCATTTGTCTTTGATTTCTCCGTCATTCAGAAGTGGGGCAGCAGTCTGCAGTAATAAGTCTGGTTTCTTAACCCTCTCCTACTGTAAACCCTTCACAACCCATGTCGCCCAAGACCCAAAAAACTAGGTCTTCATGTTATAATTGGAACTCGGGGTGAGCGAAGCTAAACCCATAAAGAATACGGCATAAATGGTAGATAGAAATAAATGGAAAATTCATACTTAAACCTCCAGCAAATATATTCCAGTATTGAAAATGTTCAGCACACACCTGAAATGAACAGCTTACCCAAAAATCATTAACTTTTAATCATGTCGTTCTACAAACTGTATTACTTTCTTTCTTCTGCAGAACACACAAGAAGATATTTTGAAGAATGTCACCCACAGACTTCCATTATGAGCACAAAACCAGGGAAATATTTCTCAAAATATCATTTTTTACGGTTCCACAGAAAAAATGGTCATATACAGGTTTTAAACGATAACAAACTCTGACAGAATTTTATTTTTATGAACTATCCCTATAAACATGCAGAGTTTATAACAACACTTTAGCAGCGTTCTACCTCTGGTTCACTTGGAATGCTTTTCTTCCCAAAAGCAGATTACAAATATAAGAATAATATGTAACAAGATGCTTCATGCGGGATTGGAAGAGTATTTCCATCTAAAGTTTAGAAACAAATGTAATTACACCAACAAATTCAATAGCATTCTTTACCTCACCTGTCCTAGATTGGGAAGTTTCAGTGTAGGTTTTGTGAGACACAGTGTACTGTTCTGATGCTCTGCCGGAGAGTATCAGCTGTGCCTCTGGCCTACATTAAACTGACCTGTTTTCTTATCGCCATCATATATTTAGGGCTATTGATGATCACAGCAGTAACTCTCAAAGAGCTGGATCGAGTCTTTGGCACCACTAGATTAAATGGATGTTTTGCTTCAGACAAACCGTGGGCGTTCAAATTACGTTTTAATGTGTTTTAAGCCGAGCCGGTAGGTTCGACTCAAGTTATTTTATGTGAGTTTTACAGCGAATTGGGAAACTCTCAAGGGTGCTTGCTGGGTTATTTCACAGCAGAAGTCTGCCATCCTGTGGTATTTTTGAAGAACAAAACAAAAACATGAAAAGCGCAGTCTGTTTGTCTCACACTATAAAACTCCACAGCTCCTACATAAATTCTACTCATATTAGTATAGTTGTAATCTATTTCATTTGTGTTTCATATACGTTTTACAAATGCAAAACAAAACCATGGAACCTGCTTAAAGGGACAGTACACTATTTTTATCATGTAGTCAAACTCATGACAATTCAAACCTCTTTTCCTTCTGAAGAACACAAAAGAAGATATTTTGAAGACCGCTGATAACCAAAGAACATTGGTCCCAACTTCGGACTTTCATTGTACGGACACAAAACCACAAAGAAACCAGTGAGACATTTCTCAAAATATCTTCTACCGTGTTCCACTAAAGACAAAATCATCATCAGGTTTTGAATGACATGAGGGTGAATGATGGCTGTTTGGGTGAACTACCCTTTATGAACTTTTCTACGCTATACTGTATGTACCACCTGATATGGACTCACTGTAGTGTTGTATCAGTGTTTATATTCAGCAAGAGAAGTTTGTTGAAAATATGTAAATGTGTTTATTGAACAATTTATTGTGGCCGTAGACGCGAATCACGGTACAGAAGAACTTGAGACGAACAGGAAACAAGTCTGTAGGACAGACACAAGACAATTTGGAAAGACCAGGACAGAAGAGAATATGAGGAGGGGTTTAGAAGCACTTCCTGTGGACAATGGAGGGTCCGGCCTCCTCGTACTCGTCTTTGCTGATCCACATCTGCTGGAACGTGGAAAGGGAAGCCAGGATGGAGCCACCGATCCAGACGGAGTATTTACGCTCAGGAGGTGCAATCATCTGCAAAGTATGAAGGAAATGATGTAAATTAAACATTTCTAACAAAAAATTGACCATTTACTTTATTTCAATAGGTGATCTATAAATTGCACAATATTTGTACTGATATTCATACTGTACTGCTTATAAATATATAAGTAGATATATTACAAATATTCATTATTAATGCTATTCGTTGTGGTAGTCTAATGGTAATTTATTTTGTATAGTATGGTATATACTAAAAAACATTATTCTGGAATTTACCCTGGTCATTGACGTTTTTTAAACATAAAACATCACTTGTAGACTTTTAAATGATGGGTGTATAATCTGAGGTCTGCAAAAGCAGGATATTAACCGTACCTTGATCTTCATGGTGCTGGGAGCCAGGGCTGTGATTTCTTTCTGCATCCTGTCACCAATACCAGGGTACATGGTGGTACCACCGGACAGTACGTTGTTGGCATATAAATCCTTACGAATGTCAATGTCGCACTTCATGATGCCGTTGTAAGTGGTCTCATGGATACCGGCGGACTCCATTCCTGCAGTCAACCAAACGGAAATATTGAAGCACTGACTGTACCATCATTTAAATACAATACACAATATCCAAATTTAATTGTAGCGCAGATTACGCAACAGCACAGATTTCATTACGGAACTCCTGCTCAGGCCTTAGTTTATTAGCTTTAATTAAATAAGTAAACAGTGATTGATGGATAATGTCAAAACTAAAAACTCTCTACACCAAAAACACTCCTAATTAGGTCCTGTGTCAAAGGTGATCAATCACCCTGTGTCACCCCCTTACTTAGAGTTCAGTCCTATGGTAGAAACATCTGTGATAAATGCAGTGGTTTCTCTGTGAGAAACTTGACCGCTTTGCCGTGCCCATGGATGGCGAGTTTAATTGTGTTACAACACATGGACTGACGTGCAAATTATTAAGAATTATCAATGTCATTAATTTTTCATCAACAGGATTCTGGCTTGGCAATGACTCAAAAGGAAGAATGTGTGATTCGCTTGATTTCAGAAGTTTAAGAACGGTTTATGAATAATTGATTAAAAAATATGGTGTAATGTAGGGGTATTCAAAGCTTGTCTATCATTTATGAGAAATCTACTAAAGTGGCAGTGTTGGGTAAGTTACTCTGAAAAAGTAATTAATTACTAGTTACTTATTACATATTCAATAGTGTAATTAGATTACTGTCCAAATTACTCTGTCCAAAAAGTATTTAGTTACTCATTACTAATTACTTTCTATATCCTACATCGACCTTGATTAGTTAAGTGATTCAAGGATAGACGCTTATTTAATTTATTCAAATAAATAATATTATTAACTGACCAAAGTATTACAAATGTGAGCACAGATTTTAAAGTAAGACTTTGAATTTTGATGTCAATTACACTATTGCACACGCATATATTTCACAAAGTATTTAGTTTAAGTACATCAAAAGTAACTGTAATTAAATTACAGAAAACATATGAGTAATCCCTTACTTTACTTTTTCAAGGGAAAAGTAATTAAAATACAGTAATTAATTACTTAGTAACTAGTTACACCCAACACTGTAAAGTGGTAGGGCATTTAGTCAGAAGTTCAAAGGTCATTGGATTGATTACCACGCATACTGATAAAATGTATACATTGAATGCATTACTCTTTAGATAAAAGCATCTGCCAATAGCATAAATGGAAGGGACTATGTATAGGATTCCTATTGGAGTTTCTAAACAAATTTCCCATTTCTAGATGAAATGTCTCATGTCTGAAGAATACTAATGGGGTCCTTCAAGAATCAAAAGATCTTGCTGGATATTGTGTAATCTTTGGTGCATATATGACAATCAAAGATCAAAGTTTCAAATCCTAAAATATGTTAATTTATGTTCCTTGTTTTGTTCCTGGCACCTACAGTAATATCCAGAGCGAGAACAATTTGTTTAAAATATCTAGTTCATTATGATCAATATTACAATGGGATAGGTTGTTTTTAATTTTTAGTTTAAATGAATATAACAATTATGCATTCAAATGAACCAATGTATGTTGAACTAACCGATGAAAGAAGGCTGGAAGAGGGTCTCGGGGCAGCGGAATCTCTCGTTACCGATGGTGATGACCTGGCCGTCGGGTAACTCGTAGGATTTCTCCAGGGATGAAGAGGAGGCTGCGGTGGCCATTTCATTCTCAAAATCAAGAGCCACGTAGCACAACTTCTCCTTAATGTCACGCACAATCTCCCTCTCAGCTGTAACAGTGTGTTACATATATTAATATATGTGAAATGTGACAGAAAAGCTGTTAGTAAAATGCGCTTTTGCAAGCAGTTACTGATGTTTACCAATAGATGGTACTGTTTAGCTAATTAGGATAGAGTCGTAAATATTAATTTGATAAATTATCTTTTAATTTTTAATGATTTAAATGAATAGCTTTGTTATTTATCAAAATAAACGTTCATTCAAAATGAATAATTATAGAACATTAATTATTTAATTGAAAATAGATTCATGAGCTGGGTTACCTGTGGTGACGAATGAATAGCCTCTCTCTGTCAGGATCTTCATCAGGTAATCTGTAAGGTCTCTGCCGGCCAAATCCAGTCTCATGATAGCATGGGGAAGGGCGTAACCCTCGTATACGGGCACATTGTGGGTCACACCATCACCAGCGTCCAGCACAATACCTGGAATAGCATTAAAGCAATAAGAAAAACACACACATACAACAATTTTCAACAATTTAAAGTTTGCTGTGCTGACCTGTAGTACGGCCAGAGGCGTAGAGCGACAGGACAGCCTGGATGGCCACATACATAGCTGGAACATTGAAGGTCTCAAACATGATCTGTAGAAACATACCAATCGTTTTTTTTTTAAAACAGGGACCTTATATTGTGTTTAGATTTATTTACTTCAGATACGATATTGGAATTTCTTAAAACAGTCACCTGAGTCATCTTCTCCCTGTTGGCTTTGGGGTTCAGAGGAGCCTCAGTCAAGAGGACGGGATGCTCCTCCGGAGCCACACGGAGCTCATTGTAGAACGTGTGATGCCAGATCTGATCATTTAAATATGATATGTATAAAAATAGCTTCAAGTCGCGCTTCTTGATGAATGTGTACAAGCATCGCATTTGATTCGAAGGTCTACCTTTTCCATATCATCCCAGTTGGTGATGATGCCGTGCTCAATGGGGTATTTGAGGGTGAGGATGCCTCTCTTGCTCTGGGCCTCATCTCCTACGTAGCTGTCTTTTTGGCCCATACCGACCATGACACCCTGTTAAGAAAAACAGCAGGTCGAACATAATCCTCTCATCCACATGGATGGGCTTCATCACATTACAAGGAACGCAATAAATACCAGCACAGTACAACTGCTGTTTTTATGTACTCTTAAAAATAAAGGTGCTACAAGATGCCATAGAAGAACCTTTTTGGTCTAAATGGTTCTATGAGGAACCTTTAACATCTGAAGTAAGATTATAAAAAGGTAAGAAAGAGTTGGTTCTTTAATTAACCTTTTGATTGAAAGTTTCCAAAAATGGTTCTTTTATTGCATCGCTGTGAAAAACCTTTTAAGCATCTTTATTTTTAAGAATGTGGGTCAAAGGTTCAGTGTAAGCTTAAGTGTCGTAAGAGCTGCTTTACTGGAGCCACTGAGTGGATACAAAACATTTGAATAAGCCTAGATTGTCTAAATAAAGGTTGCTGGTCACCTGATGGCGGGGTCGGCCCACGATGGAAGGAAACACGGCCCTGGGAGCGTCATCCCCAGCAAAGCCGGCCTTCACCAGTCCAGAGCCGTTGTCGCACACCAAAGCGGTGGTCTCCTCCTCATCGCACATGTTTGTTCAGACAGCTGTCGTTTGTCAGTAGAATGCAAAAGACAAAGAGAAGAAAAACATGATAGTTGCATTAAAAGCAGATGTTATTTCTAAAGCTCATTATGACTGTTGTTGGCACTCAGACTAGAACATTTAATGATTCATCTTTTGTGCTTACATAAAACTTTTCTGACATGTACAATTACGCACTCCCTATGAAGAAAACTAACAATATGAAGTAAATAATGTATACTGTATTATACTTTAACATCCGTCATCAACCACTATGGTCCCAGTTAAGATGTTTATACTGTAATGAAGCTATTTTACGGGTTTAAGAGTCAAAAATTCCAAGGTCCAAATGAGACCTTGAAAACCTGTAAGTCAAATACTGGAAATAAAGCAAAAAAAGACAAAGTGATTTTGCACATTTTATAGGTCGGAAATAAAATAATTATTTGTGACAATAATTTTTCATTGAAGCACACAAGATGCTCTTTGGAGCATTTTCATGCTTGGATAACATTAATATGTTATGCAAAAACTTGCCAGCTTGATTGCAATGCAATTTTTTGTTTTTACTCAGATTGTTATGCTCCAGAAGAACATAAAAATCGAACATTTTAAATGAAAAAAAAAAAAAACTTAGAAATATACAAAGGCCTTTGTATATCAAATCATTCAAACATCCCATTTGAAATCCTCATAATATACCAAATGCATTTAATAATTAATCCAAGCACTGAGCTCATTTACACACTTTGCTGTCATCCAACACACCAATTAACCAATAAGGATCCACTGCGGTAGACTCACCCAGGAGAGCTTGCAAAAGAGGCCTGGAAAAGTTGCTCCCTCAAGAGCAATAGACAGAGAAGAGAGTGAGCGACCAGCTAACCTGCCGTCCATATTTATATACGCTCCGCCAGGAGCCCCATTGCCCCAGCCACAGAACCTCAAGCCTTTTTAGGACACATTACGACCCTGCATCACAAAAAGGTGGGCCATCCCATGAAGGGGGGTCTCACAATGGTGGTCATCAACAGACAGTTGCATTTAATATTAGAAGATAATTTATGGCTCTCGAGGACAGTGTGGACTATTGTTGGAAAGAGAGGTGGTCGATTCACTGGAAGAGAATGGCATTCTAGTTCTCGCTAAAAATAAGGCGTCGTGCATTGGTCATAATGGACGAATGGCCATTTGTCTGTTATATGACAGATGTGAGGAACTCGTAGCTGGCCTTCAAAGGGAATGAACATTGCCGTTGCATATGGGTGTGGTTGTGGGCCTACCAAATGAGGAGTGATTTCAAGGTCTCTACCCTGATGAAAGTCACAGGCTCCAGGAAACTTACAATATGTGTCGGCCTTTGTAGAGTTTGTCAGTGTGGGTGGGCAAATATACGGACACGAAAGCAATTTAATGGCATAGTGTTATGGCGCCGCTCTCACAAAATGGTCTCTAAATGAGATCACAACTAAATCATTGGCTCAGTTGTGTTGATGTGTGAAGGTCAAATGTCATCTAAAGTTTTCATTTCGGTGGCCAGTTGACCATCTGCATTCTTGAGCTCATGCTGAGCTTATCCAAAATCTGCATCTCCAGTAGTAGTTTGGCCACGTGTCAGCTGGCGGCCACACAATATCTCGCGGCGGTAGCGACCCGTCACCTGACCCACACATTCTCTCAGTGACACCATGACAGAACCACCAGCATTGACTGTAGATGGTAAAACAAACACTCTCTCTCTTTCTCTCTCCCTATCAGACATTCCTAATATCAAAATTACAGATTTTACAGCAATATTCCAAACATGCTACAGAAAACCAAGGACATGTATTCATGCTGAGTTCATTCATCTAAAAAACTATCTGCATACATTTTCTTTTTCCAATGAACACAATTGAAAGATTTTTGGAAAAATTCTTGTAACCAAACATTTCTTGGCCACCATTGACTACCATAGTAGGAAAAATAACAATGGCAGTCAAATGTGCCCCAGAACAGTTGGCCTTCCTACATTCTTCAAAACCGTTTATGTTCAACAGATCGGTGAAATTTATAAAGCATTTTTTTTCCTACTATGGTAGTCAATGGTGGCCAAGAACTGTTTGGTTCCAAGCATTGTTCCAAATCATTGATCATTGATCATTGAAAGCATTGATCCTTTCTCTATGTTGATCAGAACAAAGAAATGTATACAGATTTGGAGTATTAGTTCATTTTCGGGTGAACTGTTCCTTTAAGTAAATATAGATACGACAACAGAGATGCTCGAACTCACAGCTGGTGTTATATCTAGATGAGACGTCACATTTACTCAAGTCATGTTCGTTGAATTTTGGGATACAGGATTTCACACAGCTACTGTACGTTTTGGCTAATTTGCATGTCAATCAGGTTACTGACATACATATACATTAAAGAAATAATGTAATGGTATAAAATTGTCCATTTTCCTTATTAAAGTTTCTATGCTTGTCAATTGAAATGGTCCAGTAGGGATAGAAGCAGACCGCAAAGAAAATTTGCACATGTGTCTAAACAGATATGCTGTACTGTATTTTAAAGTTAAAATATGCAAAATATATTATATATAATGTATAAAAAAGACAATCGTTAAAGGATGTATCGCAATATCCACTTGCATGAATATCTTTAGTCTAGTGATAGAATTTCAGTGTTCCTGACTGATTGTCACTTTCCTTTAGAGCTGTCACACAGTCCAGTGTGTCATCAAATCACACAGCTTCAGCTTCCCTATAGCAACAGTGACACTTTTCAAGAGCACACACACACCTCTGTAGCAATATTTGTAAGGACTTCTTACAGATTTAATGGATTTCGTAAAATGAACAACACTCTTTAAAACCTGTTTCCATTATTACATTTATAGTAAATAAAGGATTTAAAGAATTTTGACCGTTTTAATTATGTTTCATGGTTTACATCATAAATGTATTTTTTACACCCTTAAATATGCAGCTGAACCTTGACATACATACAGTATTTTACAGAATTGATCGTTTGTTAGGCCAATGTCTCTCTAAAAGGTCAAAACATATTTTGTCATATTTATGTAACGTCTTCAAAGTTCATCGACATATAGGACAGTTCATGCAGGGTATCTCTGGACAATAAAACCAACAACGTTATATGGGTTTCCATAATGAAGCCCTTCTGTCGCTGTTAGTCATGTGATCTGTCCTCTGCTCTCCTGTTGCCTTCGTCTCATTGTTGGAATTCCAGCTCACTAAACATAGATGCACATTCTCCAATCTCAGCGGCATACAATTGTGCATCATAGGATAGAGCACAGAGTTCTGCACAGGTTTTCTCAATGTTACCTCAATGTTATGCGCATTTGATCCGATTTTCTCAACAAAACAAAAAACATACAAATGACAATTGACAGAAAAAGAATAGTTATAATATTTTTGTGGATAGCATACCTCATAACTTTTATTTGTTTTGTGTTTAGTATGGACACCTATTTCAGTAATCGTATGGACATGTTCAACACAAGAATATAACATCCCATTTTCGTTTTATTGTTGCCATTCTTTACAGTATAAACTGATAGAGCCTTTCATTCTGTACATTGTAAATTTCACTGCATTCTTTAAGCACTGTTGCTGTACACTGTATCCGATGTGTTGAATTGTAACCGCGTCAAACACACCACCACCCTCCAGCCTATTTAGCATCTTCCTGGCGACTGGGGAAACTATGTCAGTGAGAATTTTAATGCACTTGTTATGGAGGGCCAAGAAACCACATGCATTTTGAATAGACAGCCAGGAACGATTTCAGAACACTGCTTGTGTCAAGTTCTTTGATGCAAAAGAAATCCATTTTGATGTCATCTCTCAGGAACACCAAACCCAGATAAGCAGTAAAAGAACGAGACAGAACGACATGTACTCATTTTGGTAATGTTGAGATGTAAAGAGTCCCACGAAGCCTTAATCACATATTGAGATATGATTGAATGATATTAGGAAAAATCGAACAAAATTTGATATAAAATGAATTCGAGGAATTTAATGTGTCTTCCAAAAGGCCCATAAAAAGCAAAACCCAGGTGATTTACTGGGGTTAATAGCGGTTTAGCCAAGAGATGAGCTACACTTTGGCCTAAGGGAAAAAGAAATAACATGGTTTGTCACTGTTAAGAATAGTTCATTGCTAAGCACCATCTGTGTGCGTACTGGGAGGCAACATGCTGGAGTAGATATGTCTCTGAATGCAGGCCGATAAATCATAGAAAAATAAGGTTTATTTTCGCACATAAATTAAACATGTACTTACATACTTGGGTTTATGTATTTTATGCCTTGTAAAGTTGGCATACTGTATGTGAACTCAAAACAGACATAAATAATAAATACGCAAATCTAACGGCTCCAGGCAGTTTTCCAGAATTTTTTTGTTTGATTATGACTCTTATTTGGGCCCTTCTGCAACACACAGCAATGTATAAACCATCTGCATGAAAAATGAATACATCATGTGCGCAATAAATACCTGTATTCAGAACAAAACAGTAAAAAAATAAAAATGCATATTATGCAAAATAAGTAATTCCTCTAAAAATAATGATAGAATTTAGATGCTGATACCATTTGACATTTTCATTGCATTTGTTTGACTGGTAACAATGCTTAAAACGAATATGTAATTTCCATAAAACACCTAGCGACAGAAAACAGTACAAGCATGTCACCCAAACAGTCAACTAGCCCCGGCCCAAACTCACGCCATTGGTTGAACCGATTTTTGGATGTTCGCCAATGAAAGGACCAACAACAACGGCGAGTACAGCGTGACACAGCGTTTCTAATTTCTACATCGGGAAATTTCAACAATAATATATGAACAAATAAAACATTTAAAAAATGTTTTTGTGAGGTAGAACACATGCGCAATGTTTTCATTTCCAGATTAGCAAGTCTTTCCAGGATTGTTGCTAATAAATAGTTAGAAAAGAAAAAATATGTATTATAGTTATGGTAACGGCATATCTGAGTTTTGGTATGGTTAAAAGAAGTAAACAGTAGTCAAGGCTGGCAACCAGACAGTGTAATGACAGTTTATACTTTCAGGCACAGCAAGCTGCGTAATCCAGTTTGGCAATATAATATCCAACAGTCATGAAAATACCAACTCCGTCACCGCACCCGGAAAACAATGGGGCTGTAATTTGCTTTAACAAATCCGGACTGGGTGTACGTCAATGTTCAACAAGATCGGTGTGCAAAACGCGTGCTCCCCTGTGACCGACAGCAAATATTTTCTGACCTCCTCTTCAGGTCTTTCCGGTTTGCTGACCCCCAGCAATCGAAAGCTTGTTAAAGGGCAAACACATGACCTTAGAATGAAAACTCATGTTGTTTTCCCACAGTTTTCATTGAACCATCCAGTTGCATTAATGTCCAGTTTTAGAATGTCCATAATCCAGGCATCTTTTTGCACACCTTCCAAGAACTCTGACAGGGATATCTGACCTGTGGGTGAATAAAAATGGTCTTAAATTAATTCTGTCCAACTCAAAGCCTAAATCTGTACAGTACATACAGTATTTTATCATGTCTGTTTTCTCAAGTCAACTACATTAGGACGAATTGGAAAAGCAGCTTAAGTAAGGCCCCAACATCAGTGCTGACCTCACTGGTGCTCTTATGTTTTAATGGAAGCAAATCCCCAAAGACATGTAGTGGAGCGCTTTCTCGGAGTTGAAGATCTTGTAGAAGTATCTTTCAACTATGGTTTTATCATAAACAGCATTAACAATATAGATGTGGTATTCCAATATGTTACGATAAGGTATAACATGTTTTGGCATGTATTTATTTCTGAGAAAATAAACACGACTCAATCGAGAGCCACTTACCATCTTTGTTTTCATCTATAAGCTCAAATATCCTGTCACAAATTTCATGGTGTGTCATTTCAAGTGTCTTTCTCTTGAGTTGACAAATAATCTGGAATCAAGAACAAGCACATGAGATGCTGGTGAGAAGTTTACAGACATTTGTAATAGTTAATACACCTCTATAAAAAAATTATAAAATTCATACATGTGATGAATCAGGACTGCATCAAAATGACTTGAACGAGAAGTTTTGCTTTCACTTAAGTTTACTTTTAAAGTCAATATAAAGATTACTTTTCACTTTTAACACTTATAATATTAAGACTTATATTCTCATTAAAGTCAATCTTTTCGGAAACATTTCAACTGAATACTTCCAACACACTTTTAAAACCATGACCTGTCCCTTTAAGTCTAACTTCCCTGTACTTTTTCCACCCCCTGATCTTACCTTTATAATATGCTTGACCTCTTGTTTGTCCAACTTTCCATTTTCATCTCTGTCATACACTTTAAAAAACCACCTCAATCTGTCCTCTAGTTTTCCTCTCAGTACCAGATGGACAGCTGCTACGAATTCCATAAAGTCTATGACATCATCCTGCAAACGGACACGGATGATTCTCAGCCGAGGAGCTCACAACATATGCAAATAATCAGAGTTTATGCATATAAATCACTTCGCAATCAGCATACAAAATTCAAGAATACGAGAAAACTCTTTTGACCTATTTCAACGTACCTTGTTTGTGTCGAAGGATCTGAATATTGTTTCGATGAACATCGCTTCGTCCTCCGATGTGCTTTGAATCCCAAAGATTTTGCGGAACTCGTGAAGATGCAGAGCTCCGCTCGGGCACTCTCTCATGAACACAATGTAAAGAGGCTGGATATCTGCGAGCCTCACTTCTTCACCTTCATCGCTTTGAATCTGACCCATTCTCAAATCCAGCTTTGTTCAATATCAGAAGTCACAATACCCATTATGTGAAAATGGTCATGTTGCGTGCAGCATCTTACAGCACTGGTATCCTTCTTACTAGTAAATGGACATAATCCTCTTTACTTTCAACCTGAGACTGTTGACTAACTGTGAACAGGCTGGTATTTTTAGAAAGTGGTCTCAATCTTATTTACTCCTTCATCTTTACGGTAATAGATCACAGCCCAACGTAGCACCTGTTCGTAGTCCGTTTTTAAAAAAGCCTCAAACCAATGACCCATGCTAGATCTACTGATAAATTTGACCTTGCTACATTTTTTACAGTGGTATCATAGAAAAAGTAAAAAAAAAGCAAGCATCTTGGCTGAGTATGATCTCTAAATGATTAATTTATTCCCTAAAATGATTGAATATTCATGAAGTCATAGCTGATTAGATCTAAGTGCCAGCTCGGTTACACCAGTGTCACTACATTTCATGCATGATTAGTTAAGTTTAGCCCTGACCTGCTATCACTTTACTCTTCCAGAATGCCTCACTGTGTTACATATGGATGTAACAACTGGGGCTTTTAGGGGCAAAACCATTCTCACCAGTGTTACCTTTCCAATTTCCCAAAACAGCTGTTCTAACAGCGCCTTTCAACCAGAACAACCACCTAGGTCAATAATGGACCTTTTAACGGGTTAAACCACACATATCAGTTCATAGATGTGGTCAAAAATGGCAAAACTTAAAAGACAAAACGCTTTAATGTACACTGTAAAAAAAATCCAACTTGCAAAATGTTCTCCCTACAAAGATAAATCAGTAACTTGAACATAGCATTTTTAGTTGGATATACTGAACAAAATTAGCCTAAACATGTTTCTAACAAAGATGATTTTTAGACCGGACTCTCAAGTTTTTGGCCAAAATGCGTCAGAACGTTTGCCCAACTTACAAAACAGTGTATTCTGAACAAGCAATATTGCGAGAGTTTGAAAGTTCCCAAGATGCATTGCAGCATGTTCAATTCTGTGTTTCTTATTTGTTTTTCTTTTAAAGATTAGTTTTTTAGTTCTTGCGCTCTTAATTTATGCTTTAATATCGTTTGTTATCGGTTGAGTTTAGTTATTTTAATGAATGATGTTTTTTATTGTTACCATGGTCGAGATTTGTGTGTTCAATGTTGAGGTGTAAGTGCACGACACAAATGCACAGCCAGATTATAAACACTAAACACAAATTGTTTAAACAGTATTTTGATCAATGTTGGGTCTGTTTGCGGCACAAAACATTTACAATTGTATGAAAAGACAAGTACAATTGTTTATTTTAACAGTACTTAAAGAGTATTTGGAATATTTCATCTTGCTAATTTAACATTTTTTATCCACACAACAGAAATATGTTTATTGCCTGAACAACAGTAATTGGTGTGACAATAATATCTTTATTAGAAAAATAAGACATTCAGCATAACATAAGCAAACAAATTTAAGTTTGCTAAACAAAGTATCATTACTTTGAAGAATTAAATAATATACGTTGATTCAACACAAAAGTCTTACTGGATCAGGTTGCCTCATTTCTATACGTTGGCTCAATTTTTTTCTTACAGTGTAAAATGGTATGTGCAAACTTTGTTTTGACGATATCAAACTTTCAATACTTAATTCATAAATATGATCTTCAAGAATACAAATCTGGTTGAGTCTCAAATGTATTATAATTAAGATAACGTACACCAAGATATGAGAACCCCTATAGACTATTATTTTTTAAGCAGGTCAAGATAAATATGCCCTGCCTTCCACAACATAGCTGAACACAGTTTTATCATCAAAGCTTAATACCTTATGATCTCTGCCCTAAACGTAGAATCACATCGATGTGATTTCCGGCCAATAAAACCCAAATCCACCCGACTTTCACCTCTGGCCCTCTTCTGATGAGCTGATCCATTATTAAGCAATATATGAGACAGTTTGTCAGGACCGCAAGTAGAGATACTGAAGGTCTCTCACCCTTTCTCGTCCGTCATTAAAATCACTGTAATCCTTTGATATAAAACACTGTAATACCCACAGACACAATGCAAAAAAAAAATCCATTAAAAATAGTATTATGAGCCATCATCTGTTTACCATTAAAACCATTACAAAACTCCCTTATGTAGTGTGTTTTGGGCCTTATTCCTTTACGGTTTAATGGTGTGCTATGTGGTACCCATCCACCAGATAACCTCCCACCTAAAGAACCCAACACATTACCAGCAGGGGACATTATAGATTCTACTAAAACCAATACAACTTCCATCACAACCAATAAATCCATTGCTGGTTTCTATCTTTATTGTTTCATCAGCAGGGTAAAATGCCACATTTTATATATGTGAAATGTCTGATCTCATGACCCTTGTAACAATTTGTGGCCTTGCAGAAAAAGATGAGCAAAATCGACACGCCGCTGCCCCCTACCGACCAAATGCTCAGTAACATCACGAACGTTCCGTAAACATCCACGACGTCACTTCCGCTTATATTCGCCTGCAAAACATAGCAAGCGCTGAATTACATCATTTCGTGTAAAAGCGCAATTCCATCCTATAATCGTGTGTTTGATATCCATCAATAGTGCGGAGGTGCCCTGTCTGAAACGCCTCAGTCATGAAGGTGAGTGAGAGTCTGGGTTTGTTGTGTTGTCGGGATGTAACTGTGCCAAACCTGTTATTACCTGTTCTGCACAAACATCCAACGTTGGATGTTGAACATCAAAAGCAACATTGTATTGCGCAATACGTATATTCTTAGTTGGATGTTATTGTGTTTAGGTCGGATGGATGTTATCTTATCTTGATCTGATAATAGACTGTAATGACATTATAAACAGCTTTAGCTGACAATGACTCGGTTCTTTTTTATTTCATTATGCAAACTTCACAATGGCATTATACTTTAGCTTATTGCCGTATGAAAGCTGTGCATTTTTTATGGCTTGAAATGAATGTAAAATGCATTATTGTTGTAATTATTGTAAGCTATTTATTTGGCTATTGTATCATATTACCTTAAGGGCCCCAGTGCAGCAACTGAGGAGATTGAAGAGGATTCTACATCTACAGACCCAAGCAATGAAGAAGAACTTCCACCTTACCTGCGTGAAGAACCACCTGAGGGTATGTTATGGCTTTATGTGAATTTCCTAATATTTTGTTTAATGTAAGCATGTATTTTTTATCTTGAAGGCATTATTTGAATGCATTCTTAAAACATGTTTTTAAACGTGTATAAACACTCTTATAGAACTCTCCAGAATCTTTATAAACAATTTATACATTTTTGTATTATATTATGGTGTTATAAATGCTTATTTTTAATGCTAAAACAATAGATCTATATTTTTTCTTAAATAAGAAGTTGTTCTTTAAGTGTTTCTACAATATCTTTCAAATTGTAGGTGTAGTATAGTTAACGTGTAAGTGTACACATGTGTAGACCTCATACATCCCCTAATATACAAAGTTTGTTCAAAGTACTTAAACGTCAATTTGTATTTTTTTCTGAAAATGTTGCAAAGCATAATTTGTTTGCTGATCCTATTTGGTTTCGAATGCAATTTAAAGTATGACTTTAGTGACAATATTTGTAACAAGGATGTTACTTCAATATGTAATTGCGTGTTATATAACAAGTATACCATTTGAAAATTGATCATTGCATTAGTTTAGTAAAGAGGTTCTTAGAGTTAGAGTTATACTTTATTGTCATTGTTACAGGTCCTGGAGCTCACAATATACAACACACAATAAAATCATAAAAAATGTGTTAATGTTTAAAATATGATTAGAAACAGGTACAATTATTTCTTGTACCGACTCCCTCAGAGTATAATATAACGCTATAACGCTTGGTAGTATTTGATGTATTTGTAAATAAAATGTGGCTTGGATCACTTACTATAGTCTGTGCACTTATTAAAGACCAATGACTCATAAATAGATTGAAGTAATACATATTCTCGTACACCCATAATTTTCATCGCAATTTTACAAGAGTTGCAAGCTGTGCTTTGGATTGTACTGTAAAAGTGCCATACCAAATTTGCATTCCATAATTTCCCAGACTTCCTAAAACTGCTTGATAAAATAACAACAGAATCCCCTGACTTGCTCCGACCAACCTAAGTCTTCTCAAAAAATATAATCGTTGTTGGGATTATAGGTAGTCAATGTGTGCTTTCCAAGTCAATGGGTGATAATGAATAACCACCCTGAAATACTTGTAGGGTTGGGAATTGAAAATCAATTCTAATTTGGAATCGGAATACAAAGGCTAGGAATCCGATTGGAAACAAAAGGAATGGGAATCGGATACTTGGAATTAAAATTGGAATTCCTCTTATTAATTCCTATGTGCATATTTTCAGGAAAATCTGCTGATCTGCTGATATCTCAATAAAAGCCCTATAGCAATATTTGTATTATGGGCAGCATAGTTTAGCTATAGTATTTACATTAAAAAGCACAGGAACCACAAATTAAGCATAGTTTCCTTATAGTTACAGTCTTACCATGATGTAGTTCAACTATGGTATCACAAATTGTATTAAATCAGAAAAAACATGGTTCCATGTGTATATATTCATATGCTTAATGATCATATAGGTTGATATCTACTAAAATACTAAGTTTTCCCCGCATCGACAATAAGCTGATCTGCATTACAAAACTGAAGAAAATTCCTGATTTCAGATTGATATTCTGTTCTCTTTCTAACAGATTTAGTATTACAGTATCATCAGAGTGTTTGATAATATAGTTGTTCTTGTGAATGCTCAAACAGTCATTGGTATATAACGTAAACAAAATGGGAGAGCACACACAACCTTGGGAGCACCAATATTTATTGATTTACCATCAGATAAAGTATTTTTTACCGTCAAATACTGAGTGCGATTTGTTGAAAAAGAAAATAGCCACTTAATAATAATAGGATTCTCCAGACGTTCTTATCCTATAGAACTGTATGTGTTTAATAAGGGATCCACACAAACTGTGCAGTGCTGTTGGCCTCCAGGACCAAGAAAAACTGAAATATCATAAGTTGTCATGAAGACACGATAACATATTTTATTATATGAAGAAATTGCACAGGCTCCCAAATAATACACAATAGTCTTTTTTTTAATGTTGCTGCAGTAAAGTTTAGTGGTCTGCAGAGGGCCACACTGACTTGCGTAAGACAAAACAAGACTCCAATGTGAAACCTTCCTGTCATGAGTGAAGTTAATTCACAGATTGTCAGATTGTCTTTCACCCCTGCGGGTTCCCTTTAGTACACATGGTTTACAAATCTATACGTTGTATAACTAATTTGAGGGCTATTTGAATGCCTTAACTATGAATTAAACTAGCGTACCTAAACATCTTTAAGTTAAACTAGGCTCTTTAGTGCCACACTATGATCAATGCCCTTCCTTTGTTCTCTGCGTTATTTGATCTTAATGTCCAGGGACACCATCACAAAAAACAAAGCTCTCTTGTCCTGACTCTTTATAAACAGTCCATTGGAGGTGTAGGCTCTAATGTATCCGTATACCCGGAAACAATCGCTTTAGCTTAAACTGCCCCATTACGTTCCTGTGAATTGCTTTGGGATCCTTGCCGGCGTTTGGCACCCATCAGCGCATCACAGGTGATTGTGTGATGGCAAATGCCTGTCCTTTGGCTGCCGTCTCATTGCGGAAATAGTTTATTATGTCACTAAGATTCTCGCTTTCTTTGCTGCTGGGAACACGCATAAAAGAATCACCGGATCCATGCTGTGCGCATTAAATTGCTTTGTTCTGATTTGGGGCGTGCGTTTACTTCTAGGCGTCTAAAAAGCATTTCGGATGATTTTAGTAGAAGTGGCAGTCACAGTGAGTGGCATGTTATAGGATATGAGTCTGTAGGTTGGGTTCACAAGCGTATTGAGCCTGTTCACGAGAATTGTTTGAATCAGTCTTGTTATTGCTGAGCAAATAGCAGGTAGGACTGACATTAAAGCAGACTGATCCTAGATGGGTTTTTCAGAAACGTCAAGATCTGCTTTGGGTTTTAAAGTTCAGCATGGCGTGATCTCTGAGGTCCCATTTCTTAATTATGAATGGTTAGCATAACATGTGATAACACCAGGTGGGCCATTCCTAAACTTAGAGGGATAGTTCACCCAGAAAGTCTTTAATCATATATTTACCCTAATGACATTCCAAACATGCATGACTTTCTATCTAATGCGGAACACAAAAAAGATATTTTGAAGAATGTTGGTAACCAAGAAGCACTGGACCCCATTGACTTTCATTGTATGCACACAAAACAATTAAGACATTCCTCAAAATATCTTCTTTCATGATCTTAAATGAGAATATCATTTTTTTTTAACTGCATAACAGGAACATGACACATTTTCAGGTCTCATTCAAGGTTTTAGATGAACAGAATGAGCCCCTTAACAATAAATACACTTTTGAGGTCAGACTTTTTCACAAATGATTTGGAGTTAAGCCAGACTTCCTAACCCACATGCTTATATTCATGTGGAAAAATACAGCCGAATTGGAGCTATCCTCCCCGAGGCGTGAGCGCTACAGCAGACAGCGCACAGTTTTTCTTCTGTTGATGCAACATTTACAAGTGATTTTCTTCTCAGGCTCATGCTGTTACCTCATCTCTAAATGTCAAATGTGAAGATTCTTCGAATGAAAGCCAGAGTTGTAATTTTGGGCAAATTACAGGTGCAGAATGTATACGTTTCACAATTATGTTCTTTGTGTGTTTTAGTGAGAGAGAGAGCGGCAGCAAAATTCAATCAGGTTTAAATTGTCAAACTCTGTCAGTGTGATTGAACTTTATTTTCCAAGCAAACAGGCTGAAACTGATGTAAACCTTGGAAACACAATGCTGTGGAATCCGATCGTGTGCTAATTTGTGTATTTGTTGCTTTGACAGAGACTTACGCAGAGCTCTGACCGATGGTTGTTTTTAGCCATCTAGACCCCTATTTAAGCTTTTTTCCATTTATTGTATATTCGGTTGATCAAAGTATATACATAAATAACCAGCATTTTTGACAGACGCAATCACGGTTCTAACTGGAAGTGTTGAATACAGAAGTCATTGGTAGTTATAGGCTTAGATTATATGCGTATGAGGATTGCCATTTTAAAAACAACCTGAATTTCCATCTTTTTAAAATAGATTATTTAGTACCTGATTTGATTGATCTGACAGATTAAGAAAGGGAATGCCCGACTGCTATTGAGTTTCCCACAAGCTAGTAGTATGGCAAAAGGATGTGTAGATATCATAGACTGTATAAAATATGGATGTGGTGTCTATTACGTCAATCGTTGGTCTCTGAGGAGCTGTTAAATGACGAGATAACTCGTCAATGGTGGGGAAAGAGTTATTATAAATTAAACGGTTGATTTATATAAAGATTCACCCTCCTCACAGTTGTCATGAAGTGTAAAATTAGCTATATAGGATAAAATATTTTTTTGTACCAGGCTGTAAACATGTGTTTTTGGCTGTAAAGTTTAACATGGGGTTCTATGAGATTCTGCTCTCTTTTGGAGCCAGTCTCTAGCTGCCAGTCGATGAATTGCAGTTTAAGTAACTTCCGTGTTGGCTTCAACAGAGAGAACGAAAGATTGCCGCTTGGTAGATATCTATTACACCAGTGCTTCACAATCTGTGGGCACCCCCAGTGGGCAGTAACGGTATTGTAAGTGGTGGCGTGGCTTCGGCTAATTGTATGTTTTTCAAATACAGTGATATTTTTCACTTAAGTGAAAAAAGTTTGATCTGATTATGTCGCTTATGTTACATACTTTGATGTCATTTGGAAATAGTATGCAGTGTTATGATATTTAATTTGATTGGCCAATCAGTGTTGCATGAGTGCTGATGTGTAGTATAAGAACAGTGGAACGTTTCCCTCAGTGAGATTAAGGGAATTGTGAAGGTGCCTCAAATACTCTGTTGCTTGGCAACGCAAAGTTTGACATGTCAAATTCGGAACTGTTTCATTTTTGTGTCCAAATTAACTGGCCAAATTTTGTCTGAGACGTTAGGTTATGTACGCCTTATACATAATATATGACGTCTTGATTCGCCACTAAAAGCTGGCGATACTCAATCAATCTCGCCATTACGTTGAAAAGTACGTCTCAAGTTAATAACGATCAAAAATTGCGTATGATTGAGTTCTTGCGCTTCTACCCTGTTTGCTTGAAGCCGCCCGGGCTGTTCCATCATCCTGACAGATCCGGTGCATGCGAGAGCCTCAATCTGATGTGCTGTAAAAGCATGATGGATGGGCCGTCGGCCAGACGGGGCTCCTCGTGCAACATTCACCTGCGCTTCTGCCTTGCCGTTTTCATTAGGTCTCCGGAGCCCAAGACACAGATCAACATATGCGGCGATCAAAGGGCCCGGGCGCGATGATGGATAGGTTCCAACGTGGACCGAAGCCTGCGGTTAAGTTTTTCGTCTTCAGAATTGTTTATCATAAGCCATGTCTTTAATTAAAGATAGTCAAGCTACGAAAACTTTGAGCCGGGTTGCGTCGGACTACGAAAGGTTTGCAACTACCGTTGAGACGAAGGGGAACGTTAACGGATAGCTCCCTCCAGGTATTATAGACCTCCTTGACGGCTAATTGAATTCTGGGTAATTTAGTGTAGATTTTAGAATGTATAGTTAACTGCTTCTTTTGGACAGACTTGGCACATTGGTTTATTTATTCCATTGCCTGCAAATGTAAGTGCACTTGCTAACCACATCCATCATCATAGATCTAAGTAAAGAACATGTGGCCTTCTTTCTTGTGTTATTTTGGTATTCCCTGGCCAGAGTCCTCTCTAAGCCGATGCCCCCCGAGCCCTCCGACTTTAATGGTTAGAGATGAATGGAACCTGTCCAGTGTAACGAACAACAGATGCATACCAACTAGGCACCTAGACACAAACACACACACACACACAAATAGATATCGTCAATTTACTCTGGACAGTGGCTTTGGGCACTGTCTGTGAATGTGGGCTTATCATGCTTGTCTAAGAGATTCGTCACTTGAATGCGTTGTCACCAAACCAAAAAAAATAAAGCTTTCTGGCCATTATATGCACAGTCATGCCGGGCCGTCTCGCAGACTCAGGACAGACACTTGGAAACCATCGTAAATGATGCGGATCAGCTGGCTTTACGGCCCACCTTATTATCTGTCACAGCACAGGCCAGACCGGAGCTTTCCTCAGAACTTTCTCGCTCTGGTATTTGACTGCTCCTGGGCGAACTTTTTCCGCTTTGTTTCACAGCATCGTTTGTTTTGTGACTCGCGCACGAGTGTGCGTGGCAGGCTGGGAAGGTTATCTGTAAAGAGGACGTATAATGTTTGGAATAAAAGCATATTGATTTTTTTAATCTATGAGATTAGTGACTAAGTGTCTTTTGTCGTGCTGAATTGGTCGCTGTGGTGTAAGGCTACAAGGAAAGTCGTTTTAAAGGTGAACCAGGTCAAAATGACAAGATTCGAAAACCAAATATCTTTTTTTCTGCTGAATAACATGCAACGATAAGTCACGCGTTAAGAAAGCAAACCGAGCGTGTCGGATTTAAGAGGATTTTGTGACAAATTTGCATTAAAACCAGCTATTTTAATGAGCTTTCTTAACCTTACCGATTGTTTTGTGAACAAGTTTGATGAGAAACATTAGATATAAATGTAAATGATCTTTCAGATGAGACGGACATCATTTTAAGAATAAAGATTTGGTGAAAAGAAAAAACTGAATTTGTTACAGTCAAATGGGTAAGTAAAAGTTTGCCTCTGACCGCACGGCGACCGTGCATTTCACCTTTAATTATTTTCTGGCCTGTTACAAGCAGAACTGATTTTTTTTTTCAAAAAGGGAAACATGCATAATGGAGAGTGAAGTGACAGGTTGAGTGAGTGCATCTCACTCCACGGTTGTTTTCAAAGGGCTGACAGTTGCTCTCCGTTGGGTCTTTGGCAAAGAACAATGAAAAACAGCAAGAAGTGTCCTTACCAACTGTAGACTGACTACTAAATTATGACACTTTATTACAGCTTTCTCTCTCTCTCTCTCTCTCTCTCTCTCTCTCTCTCTCTCTCTCTCTCTCAGTCTCTTTCTACTCCTTACTCTCTTCCGACACCTCTCTCTCTCTCTCTCTCTCTATCTCTCTCTCTCTCTCTCTCTCTCTCTCTCAGTCTCTTTCTACTCCTTACTCTCTTCCGACACCTCTCTCTCTCTCTCTCTCTCAGTCTCTTTCTCTCTCCCTCTCTCTCTCTCTGTCTCTCTCTCCCTCTCTCTCTGTCTCCCTCTCCCTCTCTCTCTCTCTCTCTCTCTCTCTCTCCCTCTCTCTCTCTCTCTCTCTTTCTCTCTGATTCTCTCTCTCTCTCTCTCTCTCTCTCTCAGTCTCTTTCTACTCCTTACTCTCTCCCGACACCTCTCTCTCTCTCTCTCTCTCTCTCTCTCTGTCTTCTTTCTTCATAACTACCTCTCAGTCTCTTTCTACTCCTTACTTTCTCTCCCCCAACACCTACACTGTGCCGCTTGTTGTGTAAGGGTAAATCGGGACACCACTGATAGGCTTGTAGGCTGTCCCAGTAGCCAATAGTACAATCTTAAGGTTTTTATTTTCTATGATGTACGCCTACATTAATATGTATTTCATGCAGTGCGAGGCTACTTCAGATGGGAAATACTGAAATACTTTTTAGCTAGGATGATGAAATAAACCAGAGAGCGAGTTAATAAACAAACTAGATTTTTTACTGAACACTGGGAAAAAATATAATATTTCAAAACTTCAGTTCATAAGTGAAATCCAGTCTTTTTAACCTATTAAAATTATATGAAATAAAAATAGTTTTTTCAGTTATGTGAAACACAACTAGATTTTTTTTAAGTAAGTTTAATATCATTTAAGCTAAAGTAAAGTACCTTTTGATTTTTTTGGAAGAACTTTTAAGTATAACAAGCGTAGCTTAGTTTAAAAGCTAAGTTGATTTTTCCTAAAAAAATGTGAAAGTAATAAGGAATTGTCTCCTACGTTTCATTCATTGCTCCTTTGTTTCCACTGTTTCTCGCCAATATTAAACTCGCGCAGCTGGCATCACTGCTGTGACGTCAACTCCAAATTGCTCTATAGGGCTTCGCTAAACGGTAACATCCCAAGTCTTAAGTGTCCACAAAATCGGATTTGTAGGAAAAGTAATTCTTACATTTTTAAGGAAATCTGCATTCCGCAAATAATGCTTACCACAAACAAGTCACAGCTGTTTTGATATTCATATTCCTAACGCAAGGCAGAAAGAAAACCGCAGAGAAACATCTGTCCTCCAGAAATGAAAAAATAATAAGGTTATTTCATGCACGCCTCGCCCCGGTCAGCAAACCTCTCATTGCCGGGTTGTTGCACACTGCTATCATTGCAAATCCCTGCTCGGCAAAACCAAGCATAAACAAAAAAATAATGGGCGGGGGGGGCGTTTGCCTGCACTGAATTATTTAAGGTCTTACCTTGACGATTCTGCACACCATCGGCTTGATGTATTATTCAATAGACATGCTTAAGGGTGGGATGCCTTAAATGAGCGCTCTGCATTCAATGGTCACAGTGTGTCTCCGGTCCAAACATTATGTAGCCTAAACCCTTTGATGTGTGTGATATGAGAAAGCTCAGCGTAAGAGATCTCTACTTTTAAAAGCATGACCCTTTGATATATTTCTCTATGCTTCAAATTCTAGGTTCTCTGTGCTGCTTTTGGAGATAGTGCGGTCCTCTGTACGCTGCTTCTTTCAGGAGACGTTTTTCAGAGGATTGACTTGTCTTTTTGAATCCCCAAAGCACAGGGTCTGACATGAAAAGCAGGACAGGGCACCGCAAGCTCGGTTCTTCTTCAGTAGGCTCAGCGGCAGTGGTTTTTTCACCTCTATCTGTAGCTACTGAAGTGCATGCATGTGCCATCCGCCTGTCAATCACACACTGTAAGGATGAATCCATTGGGGAATATAGATGCCGGTTGAATTATTAGCGCTGGATCGGTCCTTGTTTCTCACATCTGGTATTACAGAGAAATCTGATGTGAGATCAGTGTTGCAACTCTTAACATTAAAAATGCAGGCCGTGGCTTGGGAGTCGCAATCTTGAGCTCTTGGTTACTTAAAGTAGAGCTTAAGTGCCGTTCTTTGGTCATGTAACCAAGATTGAACAGTTATGTCTTGGAAGGAATAAGCGTCAGTTTCATTTACACCTGCCGTTTCGGCGCGCTGTGAACTGGGAACGGCTCGGGTGGAAGCTGAAGCGATAGGTGTCTTAGATAAAGCTGTCTGGGGAACAGATTGGCTGTTTTAAAGGGACAGTCCACCAAAATTGAAAAATCTGTTATTTTCTCAATTCATCAAATTCGTACGTTTCTATCTTCTGTAGAACACCATTGGGTTATAGTTTTTTTTTAGAGGCGCTGCACAAAGGAGTGATGTAAATGGATTGATAAAAGCTTCCATAGCAAATCCGTTGGCAGTCGTTTCTTGTTAATAGTAGATGGTGTACTTTCTTTTTGTGCTTCTGCTTAAACGGCTTTTCTTGTCTCTTATTTTTAAGAAATCGCTACACCAAAACTCATTTGCTCACCCCGAAGCTGATCTTAACCATTTATCACGTTTTCTTCTGTGAAACACAAAAAGACTACAATTTTGAAAGGAATATAATGAAACTAAATAGCGACTGGGCTTTCCAGTCTCCAAAATTACAAAAAAACACGATAAAAGTGTCATGGATAAAGTCGATACTATATTAAGGCTTCTAAAGGCATATGATTGCTTTTTGTGAGAAACGTTCTGAAGTCGATAATACTTCATTTTAGTCGTTTTGGAGCTTGACAGACCCAGTAACCACTTTCTCCGTATGGAAGAGAGCGGGAAGTACGGGGCTGAAAAACACGAGGGCGAGTAAATCCTGACAGAATTGTCATTTTTCGGTGAACTGCTTCAAGTCATTCGTTCTCGGCTGCAGTCGATGGCTCCCATGGTTGAATTTTCATGCTAGCTGTTAAAAATTTTATTTCTTCAGACTCCCAATAGAAACGCTTGAAGCTCTGGCTCCATTAGGAAGTATTTTCTCCAAAAAGTCGTAGTCGTGATTGACTTTGATGGAAAGTGTTTACATAACAGTCTGTTCTCCTTAGTTGGGTTGATGACTCATCCACACAGATACAGACTTTTTTTTGTGCTACATCCACAGTTTCTCATGAGACGCCTCGCAGAGCCACACAGATTCCACTAAATTGAATTACATCCGATAAAAATAACATGTTCTCTGAGCGATGATATTGAGCAAGCGTTGTTCAAGCTTTTCCAAGGCAACTATTCATAAGCAGCAGCTTTTCTGTTCCCAAAAAGGCCACGCTTGTGAATTTTTTTAAAGCTTTGTTACGATTTTCAAGGCGACACCTGTGGACTTCTCTCCCGAGCTCGCTGAAGTGACCGCGCTGGCATTTAAAATAACACAATGGGCCTTGCCATCAATATAAATATCGAAGGCGAACGACACCGGTGACTCACTTGCACACATTACCAGATCCCAGCGCTGCGGTTTGGTGGGAAAATACTTTTTTATCGTTATAGAAGGTAACAAATGCACAATGGCAGGACCGGGATGTACACACGCAAAGGTTCCAGTTTCATGCATGTCGCTCCCAATAGGTCAGACACGGAAGAGCTAGCGCACCCGGTGGAAGCATTGACCTTTTCGATAAGTGGTTCACTGGTGGTTATTTATTTATTTAATGCAGATGTGTCACGGAAACGGGAAAAGGCTACATTTCAGCGAGGTTCTTGTCAGTTCCATAATTGCCAGCGTTTGCCAATGAAAAGAGCTTGAAAGTGTAGCAACGTTGACGTTCTCACATAGGTGGTCTTTGTGAAGCTGGCTTATATAGAGTTTTTGTAGGCCTCTCTGGGCTTTCTTGAATGCGTGAGTATTAAAAAATGCATTAATTTCTTTTTTTTCTATTGCGTGGATGGTTGGAGCATTGTGCTAACAGGATGTTGTTGACTCCATTCCCAGGGAACACGTAGTGATAAAAACATGAATGTCCTGAAAGGAGTTTTGGATATTAGTCTACCAAATGCACTTCTAGGTGTTAAGCTTAATACAAAAAAGAACATTTTACATTAGCCATTGTCTCACGGATTGCAGCCAAAAAATATTGAGTGCATTCACTCCCACATTTATATGTTGTTATCACGTTAGTTTGCAGCGTGTACGTGGCCATTCTGACTGGCCGACGCCTCCTGCGCTAACACCATGTCCGACAAGGTCCAACAGTAATTCAGTACATTCCCTTCCCGCCCGTTCTCTCAAAACCTCATTTTAACTTGACCCTTCATTGTATTTTACCCCAGGCAACTCGGGCACAGGGATTAAAAATAGAGACCTCAGCAGGGAAGGGGCTGACACGGTTCTTGTTGAGGAGAGGAGCGGTGGAGAACAGAATCCCGCTGGGGGTTTTTATCACTGGGGAAGGTCCGATTACCCCCCTACCTTTTCTTGCTCTTTCTTATTTCTTTCTCTCTCTCACTCACGCTCCCTCGCTCGCTGTAAATCCCGCTGCCAAGTGAGGAGAACAATATTTTCACCATTATTTCTCGGCACTACAGAGAGATAATGCGGGTATTGATATGGACCCGTAAATTTACAGAGGCGACAGATTTACGCCGGAGGCTGGCAGCCCACCTCTCGTTCAGGAACATGTTCGGCTTTGATTGGTTGGGAATGGATTCTTGGCTATCCAATTCAGCTTAGGTCAGGCGGGTCTAAATCAAGACGACTATATCACCGGGTTTTAAAGAGATGACAGTTTGGTACATACAGTGGGCTCAATACTACACTTATATGTTTCCCCATCATACCTGCTGCAGATACTTCTTAGGTTGTTGATTTTTGTAAACCATACAATACACAGGGTTAGAATTTTTCAACACATCCTTATGTTTACATGCAAAAAATAAAGTTTGGGACTGTTTTGCTAGGGGTGTAATAATTTTTATTATGTTACTTGTTAGGGAATTGTGGGGTTTAGCTTTTAAGCAATTGGAACGACAGATTTTCACCGGGTGTGTGAGAAAATAAGCCATTTTTCATCATTTAATCGCCCTCATTTCATTCCAAACCTGTATGGCTTTCTTTCTTCTGCAGAACACAAAAGAAGAACGTTAGTAACCAAGCAACACTGACCTCCATTGACTTCCTTTGTATGGACTCAAAACCACTGAGACATTTCTCAAAACATCTTCTTTTGTGTTCCACATAAGAAACTCATACAGGTTTTTGAACAACATAGGGTGAATATTATTTTCTCCCAAAATGTTCTGTAACTTTAATTGAAAGGCAACTGTACAACCTATTTGAGCGTGTTCTTCCTTTTATAAAACACACCGCCTGAGTGGGTTCCTGAGAAGAAAACGCATTATCTGTCTCACTTGTTCGTTCTCAAACTTTATCTGTATTCTCTGCTTGTTGGTTCGCGAATGCAAGTTTGTCGGTGTTATCTAAAGGTCTTATTTGCTGCTGTCCTCGGCAGGATTATAAAGCAACGTTGAGGGCAGAGTGCTGGCAGCGCTGGAACCTATGAGAACGTTCAAGTGCGTCTAGATAATTTTCTCAGCTCGGTCGGCGCACCGTGGAGACCACTTATCTCGCTCGAGGTTGCTCTGTATGGATCCTGTCGCAGACCTCTTCAACCTAAAACTTTATGTATCTAGGATAGCTGTAAGGTTTTTGCTCAAATTGATGTTTAGAATGATTCAGAAGGACTTCCATGATCCCTTGTGTACAATGTAAAAAAAAACAGAGACTAGCTACAGGAGTCAAAATGATTCGATCTTCTTTTGTACGACCATTAAACAGAGATTTGGTGTTTTATAAATGTAGATTGTCAAACTTGAGGAGACAGATTTGGCTCCTTTGAGTTTTTTTGCTCCTATCTGTCAGGTACAACAGAATCTGCACAACTCTATGCTTCTTTGAATGCTTCTGGCTCTTAGAAATGCATGCGAAATACACCATCCTGTCTTTGAATGTTTATTTAACTGTCAAAGTGAGTACAGTAACCTTTGTACCGGCCTTGTAGAGTGGGTTTTTAGCCACTAATGCAAGCCCTCCACAGAGCCCGGCTGCCCTCCGAGAGACTAACACACCTTAGAATATCTTAACCTTTTCATCTAAGCCTTCAAATGTCAGTGTTCTCTTTCCTGCATTTGAAGACAAATTGACATTTTCTCTTTGCTATAGAATTGGATTGATCAAGAAGGTTCCTGTCAAAAAGAATAAATTGGTCATTTCTCCAATAAAATGAAGTTGGGGTCGGTGTATTGTAGTTTTTGTGGCATACTGGGATGGATGATTCTTTAACTGCGCAAAGGATTTGGTGTGGTACTATTAGAAAATGATGTATCTACAACTTAGAAATGCATTGGACTTGAAATAAATAAAATGAAATGGTTCAACCCAAAATGTGACCCTAAACCAGTCTTAAGGGTCAATTTTTCGAAATTGAGATTTTTACATCATCTGAATGCTTAAGAAATTAGCTTTCTTTTGATATATGGTTTGTCAGGAAAAGGCCAACATGTGGCAGAACAACAACTGTTTACAAAGCTGGAATCTGAGGGTGCGAAAAAGCAAAATATTGAGAAAATTGCCTTTGAAGTTGTTCATCACAGGCACTGAAGCAGGCCATCCACTCACAAAAATAAAGTTTTTTATATATTAACGGTAGATAATTTATAAAATATCTTCATGGAACATCATCTTTACTTAAGATCCTAATGATTTTTGGTATAAAAGAAAAATCTGTCATTTTTACCCCTACAGGTATTTTTGGCGATTACTAAAAATATTCCCGTGCTACTTAAGAGTGGTTTTGTTGTCCAAGGTCACGAATGTAAAATTCATTCATCGTTTACTCACCCTCGTGTCATTTCAAGCGTTTCATGACTTTCTTCTGCAGAACACAAAAGAAGATATTTTGAAGAATGTCGGTAACCAAACAAAACTGAACACATTGACTTCCATTTATGAACCCAAAACATTCTCAAAATATCTTTTGTGTTAAGGATTTGAACCGGGTGAAGGTAAATAAATGTTGATTTTTTTATTTTTGGGAGTTCTACCCCTTTAAACGGTCACATGATGCTGTCAGATACCAAATACAAACTACAACTTCTCCCCAAATTGCATTTACAATGGAAATCTATGGAACATGTATGGCCTCAAAACTCCCTAGCAGTTGACGTGAGACCAGTGTGAAGGATCTTAAAAATATCTTTGAGCTAAATATTACATTTTTCAACATTTAATGACTCCGTAAACCTAATAACGTTTGCTCGATTGGCACAGAGATACGGAAAGAGATGTTATGTGGCCATCTGCAAAGTAGGTTACTGTGTACGTATATGGAGCAAATGCTTCCCACAGGTATTGCGGTGAAAGAATCGTCCCAGTCCGGGATGCTTATTGTTCAAAACACCATCAGGTCTGGCTTCCATATCCTATTTATGTTGCCAGATTACATCTCATAGTCATTGTTGTCACACAGTGTTGTTGATAACAGTAATTCAATATTTGCTTCCTAACTCTATGGACCGGAGGTTATCTATAATAAAGGGTTATAATCAAAACCATTTGATAAACAAGCCATGTTTGCGTCCTCTTAATTAAGGTGAACTTGGTGTCACAAAATGGCACTCACGGTTTGGTTTTATGCAACGGGGTCACTGCGCCTGTTGTTCACAGTGGTTTACAGTTTGTGTAAAAACTTAAATACTGTTTAAAACAATAATACAACAGTTGCATTCGGTTTTTGCAACAGTTAATGTAAGAATACATTTCTGAATGATTTACGCATAAATTAGTGTTACACGAATGCGCACAGAGCTGAATATACGCAAATCGTCAATTTGCCAAAATGTGAGAAGAGATTTCCAATTCGTGTAGCGTATGAATGGAACAATTTACGTTAGAATGAATTTCAGAACGATTAACATAGATATTGCTTGTCATGTAAATGCTACAGTACACATAATGATTATTATAACTATTCACGCAGAAATAGTCTCATTGTAGCTCATGAATAACAGCCATAATAGGAAGAACCGTGAATTTGGCCTTGTTATAAATTCGAACCAAACCATGAACTTGAAATTGTGTATTTCTTCTTTTATTGTCCCAGTTTAAAGCGTTGGAAACAATGGCACAAGAATGTAAATTAAAAAATAATCACATTTCTTTTTTTTTAAATACGCTTCACCGATTTCACTCAGTCAAGCTTAGTGCGCAAATGGAATATTTCCGAAAGTACCGCAGCGC
The DNA here is from genome assembly GCF_015846415.1 of Triplophysa dalaica. Taxonomy (NCBI): domain Eukaryota; kingdom Metazoa; phylum Chordata; class Actinopteri; order Cypriniformes; family Nemacheilidae; genus Triplophysa; species Triplophysa dalaica. The sequence continues at coordinate 5,589,810 of NC_079565.1, read as the reverse complement.
CTTGAGGTTTCATACCGTGGAAAGCGTAATTACCTCTCCCCAGGCCCAGACGCCGCACGCTCCTTCTTAATTGCACGAGCGGATGGGAAACTGTATATGTGGAGGTGTTTCCCACCAACGCCGTCCGTTAACCATCATTATCGTTGACCACCTCCACCGCTGTGAATCTTCTCATTTAGGGTGATAAATACATACCTCTCCACACTAAAAATAGGCCTGGAATCAATATTTCAACCAATTTCTACACTTCATTACCTCAGATATTCTTGCTTAATATTGAGTCACTCATACCACACCGGCTCCCTTGGGAATATCACCTTGTCGCATTTCTAAAGCGTTTCACAGTAAGGCTGTTTTTGTTTACCTCAGCGTGCTGTCGTCTATGTGCGTGCACGTCCTCGTGCGTGTCAACTACACGTGGGTTGACCTTCAGTGTTTCGCGAGCACGCTGAAATTTTCCCTCCGCCGTCCCGCGGGACTCATCTGAAGATGAGCCGCTTGTCATTTACCGGCTTCTCTGTGGAGCATCGATTCACGGGGGAGCTCATCACGCAACCCAGGCACGCGGTCCTTGACAGTATTGATTGAATGTAAAAGATATAATTTCTGTTCGTAGTCCGCAGAGTATTACGAGTTGTGTAAATGCTAGTTGTCCAGAGGAAGAGCCTTTTTTTGTTTTCTGCAAGATGAACAGCAGTAGAGGAAGATGGTGCCACATGTGTGCGCGCGTGTCGGAGGACATATCATCTAGTGTATTACTCGGCGTGTCACGTTTGTAGATGTGTGCTGATTTTAGATTGCTCCCCTGAAGCTTTCAGGTTCACTTAACAACGGGGAGATAGAAAAGCAAGGCTTACATAAATACTATTATTTTTCAGTGAGTGTCTTGAAAGGCTTGATTTCTAAATCATGGCTTTTAGGACGAGTTGCGTGAATGAGAAATTGCACTGACAGAGGTTATAATTATATTTGCCTTGGATTGATGTGTAAAACTGTTTTTGTGATCTTGGCATTTTCTTGAGAAAATAAACAAAAATAATGTAAGTACCTTTTTGCTGACAATTTACGAAGTACTCTGTGTGGATTTTATTGCATTAATATGCAATCTATGTGATTACTTCCTATGTGACTTGACCTCTATGAGTCTCTATGAGAGATCTTTGATATTTTTATCCCTAAATAATTTAAATTATAACGAAATACATGTCATAATTAAAAAGGTAACAATGTGATTTTTTACGATAAAAATGATTTGTTATGTTTTACCTTTTTTAGGGATAAAAATCAGTTCAATAGTAATTGTGCCAAAATATAACTGGGATATTATTCCAGTAGTTCATTGTTTTAGCGATTAAAAATGATTTATTATAATTAAACTTTTTAGGGGTAAACATAACTTAAATGTAACTCTTAAATTTAACTATAATATTTAACGTTCCCATACTTAAATTTTTTAGAGAAGAAATATTTACTATTTTTCAACTTATTTACAGCTAAAAAAAATAACTTCAATAGCAATAATAAGTAGTTATATTGCTAAAAAGGGTAACTATGGGATTTTTCGTTCCCATAGTTACATTTTTTGCAATATTATTTAGTATTTATGAACTTATTTATATACCAAGTAAAAATCACAATTCAAGTTGTTAATAAAGTGATCATAAACAAATTAAAAAAACTGTCAACGATATTTCTGTTACGCAAACAAAGTTATATATCAGTGGCAAGTTTCTTTAAAAACTAATAGCCATTTTTCACAAATGACAGCAGTGCTATAAAAGTATTGTAACACTGTAAAAACTGTTTACACTTCTGATGAGACTAATCTTTTTCAGACTTGGAAAAGGATCACCCTAAAAATCAAGCAGGAGTTGTCTGGAGAGTTACGGGCGGACTGTTTAACCTCACCAAGGGAGCGGTGGGCGCCACACTCGGGGGAGTGGCCTGGGTGGGCTGCAAGAGCTTTGAGCTTACCAAGACGGCCGTGACGAGCGTTCCCGCAGCTGGAGTGGGATTGGTTAAAGGTGGTGTCTCCGTGGTAACGGGAGGGGTCGGGGCAGTGGGCTCTGCAGTGGCCGGTAAAGTTACACCAAAGAAAAAAGACAAGTCGGATTAGATTGTCTGCTCTCTCCCACCCTCAGTCTGATTCAGTGTGGTGATGGATGTCTGAGTGGTCTGTTCTCACGTTCTAGGGGTTTGGAAAGCGAGTGGCTGATTCATTTAGCCCTTTGGGAAAAGTGCTGTTTTACATGTATCTTTGAACAATTGTTCCTTAGTAATTGCATTGCAGAATATCAGTACTAACATAATTTGACCAACATTAGAAAGTTGCTGATATGTGGGATCTTTTGTTTGTTTGTTTTTAATTTAATTGTTTGTCTGAATTATCGGTACAGAGAAATGTTTAGGTTTAAGGTTGAAGACCTGAAACTTAAATAGTTTTTTGGTTAAAATGTTACCATTCAGTACTTGTGTACGTTTCAAACACTCCACACAAACACAATTGCTTATTTGTGTATTCAAGGCAAGCACATGTCACATTTCCTAGAATTGTGAGCAAGAATTATTATTTAATTGAATATAAATGTAACACTAAATTACCCACTTCATTTAATAATGTGGGATTTAGACTATGTACTTTTCTAACGTTCTTTTGTTTGACATTGGCCATGTCAAACAAGCTTTATATATATAAGCAACCATGCAGCTTCTACAGATTTCATTTGGCTGATTTATTTTATTTTTAAAAAGCACACATTTTCATTTAGATCATGGTCATTTCTCAACGGCAACGATTCGAGCTGTTTGCTTGCTATAGTTTTTTACCTTGAAAAAATACATCATTAATGATGAGTCTCCTGTGCGAATGGTCAATTTTATATGACAAGACATTGAAATTGAATCTGTTTCCAGGAAACAAGCAAATAAATTATTACAATGTGAAAAGGATGCTTCATACAGGGGAACAAACGTGGCTTAAAAAACTCCACATTTTCTTCAGTCCATCTAATTTTTTTTTAAAAGACCACATTCTCAGTTTGTGAAGCATCACTTATAGCTCATTTGAGATGTTGTTTTATTGGCCTTTCATGTGCCTGAATGTCTTGGGAGTTTTAAAAGCTTACCGTGGAGTGTTTCAGAACAGTACGAAATAACCACAGATGTATTTTCCGCTTTACATTTACTGCCGTTTACATAATAGAGCTATCACAGTCGGAAATCGTGCAACTTGAGTTTTTGTTCCTGTGTTTCTGTGTTTTCATAGCGTTTGTCTCCTTTGTATTTATGCAAATATCTCATATGGCGTATTATTATAGTGTTGCAATGCATGCATGAAGTTGGAGCTTTCACTGTACAACATGCTGCATTACTTAAAACATGCTGTTAATTGTGACTGTATTTTTCATTTTTATATTTAGTTTTTTTCCTGTCCTGTTTTTGCTTTCGTACTTTCTTGTAGGTACCCTTGTCTTGAAGATGCTGTTATATACTGGACTTTTAAGACCAAGTAGATTTTGTCTATAATAGAACTATTTTTGCTAAATTGATGATGTATTCAACAAATAAAGCATTCTGTATTTTAGAACAGTTTGGGCGTTTGATTTTTCTTAGTGAGGCATACTTTTGTTCGGTTGTAGTAAAGACAAGAATAGAAGTGAATATCACACAATGATCTGGCACCGGTACAGGTGGAGATATTTCAAAACCATTGATCCATTATTCATTTTGAACTTCAATCATTTATATAACATTAAACGCACTTGAATGCATTAGCAGACTGGATCTGGATTACATAAGTAGTTTATACAAAGTAAGTGGCCACATCATTCAGGTCAAATGGTAAAATTATCATTTATTGTTGTTTCACTTTTACAAGAGAAACATTTTAACATAATTTATTTCTATGTAAGTGATACATTTCACATTATAATAATAGGTTATATAAATAGGTTGTAAGTAGAGATGCAATACTAAATTTCTCTACTGAAACCGATTTTTCAGAGTGATATCTGACGATATTGAAGATTTAAAATATATATTTTTTAACTTTCTGAATGTTATTGATAATATGGTGACTATAAATATTGAACATCAAACTGGTGATGTTTCTTAACATTTTCTATATACACAGCACAAATTCACTCTTGGCTGAAAAATAGCTTTCAACGGCCGATACCGATTATTGGCCGATATATCGGTGCATCTCTAGCTGTAAGATAAGAGATGTTTCCTACCTATTCTTTCACAGCAGCTTACTATAGCTTCATTGGATTTGGATTCTCGGGTCCATTTTTATGCCGATTGGGATGTGTGTACAGCTGAAATTTTCCGGGAATGGGCAGGTGGTCATAAACCGTGGTCTTTTCATGGCATACTGAATCAGCACAAAAACTTTGTCACTCGGGTGTTTCATCTGCAAAAACAATTGCACAGCTCGACAACATCACAGTTCCGCATTGTTAACCCGAGACATTAGTGATTTTAGTGTCAAGCACAGTAAACGCACCATAAAAGAGCAGCTTGTTTTGTGGCTTTTTAATCTTATACTTTATAACACAAGGTCAAATACAATTAGTAAGACACTGTTGAGAAACTTCTAGACATTGCTCACCGACATAGTACACCAGATGTGTGCGTTAACTCATGATGATGTGACATTTTGGATGATATATTATTGGCTATGTCGGTATCGGCCGATAAATGGTCATTTTAATGTTATCGGTATTGGCCTGATTTTATTAAAGCCGATGGCTGATTAAACTTGTGGATGTTGTTACACTTTTTTGGGTTGCACTTGAAGAACATCTATAATTACATAAACATTATGCCAGTATTTTAAAAGTTAAAGAATCTTCATAGTGTACAGTAGGCTTGGTACGTGATTTTCAGAAGAAATGATAACTAAATGTTATCTTGTTTTCTGTAGACAATGTTTTTAAATAAAAGCAGCTGTCCACTTTTTACCTTTTGATTTATTGATTTATTTACTCACTTCCTGTATCAATCATATGAAAATATTAACTTTTCTGCAAAAAATAGAAAAACCTTTTTTTAACTCATTGCCAAATATGTAGTATTATTTTAAGCATAAACTTGCAGACTTAATATTTTGTCATTTTGCCTCTCAAGTAAATGTAACTTGATGTATGAAAAATGATATTTTGCCTAGAAAACAATACTAGTATTTCCAGATTTTTTGTTTGTTTGTAAATAAATTGATTCTCCCACCAACCTTTTACTTATTGTCGTTTCCCCATTGATATTTCCAAATTGATCATGTTAGTCACAATGACCCTCTGGTGACACACAGTAAGAGAACGTAGCGACTGTGATTAAATGCACAATGTTGCAAATATAGTTTGTATCCAGGCGTCTCTTAATCACAATGAGTGGTTTAAATGGTTTTCTTAATCACAATAAGTGGTTTAAATGAACAACATCTCTTTTGAGAAGAGCTCAAGCGTGTCGAGATGGGCAGTGAGGTGCATGATAAATCGCTATCCTCGGAAGAGCGCTGGAAGTTCAGGAAAGCAAAACTTGACATTTGCTGCCCATAATGTGCATGTTCTCAAAACACCTAACCTTACAAAACCTCATCAACTCCATAACCTCAAGACATTTGGACATCTCCAAGGTCATTTTCTCCATCATATTCCCTCTGAGATTCACTTAAAGCTGTACATATAAAAATAACCAACCTCGGCACAGATTTACACAGCAGTCTAGCATGCGACTGGCCCTGGCTTCGCAGCGATTTAAGTGGGTAATTTACACAGAGTATCTGCATTTAAGTAGCATTAACACACTTGTTTTAAAACTTCAGTTTCTTGCCAGAACATTTTTTGCTGATCTTTGCACAGACTGAAGTGATTTATTCCAGGCAAGGACAAATTATTTCTACCTTTTTTGGCAAAAGATAACACGAGATGGCTCAAAGACCCAATTACTTACTCACCAGTGCAGGGTTAATGGAAAAAAAGTTAAAGATCTCCAAACACATGCCATCAGTGTGGATAAAAGTCTCTGTTATGGACAGACCTCAGGTCATAACTTGCTCCTTTCCAGAGCCTCAAGCAAATGTTTGCAATTCTTGTTGCTGAAGCTTCTGTAAAGTTCTGTGATATTTTTTAAGTATTTAGTGTTGAATTTGTAAACATAAAAAGGTGCATGTCAGGAAATGATGCACTGGATTAGAACTGATATTGCTTACATGAGCACCACAGCTCAATACTGTATATCACCACCCATGCACAAAAATATTTATAGAACCTCAACAGAAAAAAACACGCCTTTAATTCTTACATTTCACTTCTTTTGTAAGCGATTTGGTGCCTTGCTGTGTTTTTAGGAGACGTCAAAGTTGCTTTGGGGTCAGTTTGACTTAACGTCATGTCTTCACTGTTTCAAATGTCTTGGATGTTCCACTCAATAAAAACGATTACTTTATAAATGCTTTTGGGGATAGGCCTACTCTTATTTTTCAAGCACTGAAACTCCTGAATTTGATGATATCCTTTTTTAGTAAAAGATAGCGTGAAAAGGCTCAAAGTCCCAGATACTTAACTGTTGGGTTATTTAAAAATGTAAAATTATCCAACACATGCCATCAGTGTGGATAAGAATTTGTTGTGTACACACAATTTTTTCCTTTTGCCGGGTTACTAATCCTACATTTAAATTAGGTTTTCTGTGAAATAATTTTAGCATTGTTTTTTGCAAACATAAAAAAACTGTAAATAAGCACTGGACTAGAACTGATAGTGATCACATGAGCACAACATCAGCACCCTGAACTAACCAGTGAGCCAATAAAACCTAATGCATTTTGACTTTTAAACTATTATATCATTTTACACTACACGTTGGAATCCTTGATTCTGATTGGCCAGTCACGACATTTGTAAATTCGTTATTCTCCGATAACAACCTCTCAAAACTAATAGAAAATTGAGAGTATTTTCGCTATTTAAATTTAAATGGTCTTTTAATAACATATATGACATTATATTTACAAATGATTAAACCGAATTGTCTGTTCGTGACATCTTAAGGTTGTTTCTTACCTTAAATCCGAAAGTAAACGGCTTTTCCTCGTGGAAGGTTTGCAATCAGTAAAAATGAGCTAATAAAATATATCAAATTCACAATTCATTTCCAGTTTTTTCTCATGTGGCAAGTAGCCGTGTAATAAGCGGGATAATGTACAAGCAGCCGGTTGTTATTGCAAAATAAGCGATAACAACCGGCTGCCTGTACATTATCCCTTACATGCTGTCCTTATTTGCAGTCCTGCTGTCATTACCATGTATTCATGCCACAAATACCGATTCACCCTTACAAAAATAACGCTTTTTTTAATAAGTATACTACGTAAAGTGCAAGTACTTGTAATTATACTACCTGACTACATTGGCCCACTTTTAATTAATAAAAATATGCTTTTAAGTGTAAAAGCAGAGGGTACACAAGTACACAACTTGTTTACATCTAAAGTTTTCATTTTTAATGCAACTATACTACAAGTGAACTTGTTGGTATACTGATAGTAATATTAGATCACATTTTTAAATTACACTTTTATGGATGTAAGTTTACTGTTTATCTATTATTTTTGCATTATCTTCTTATTCAGTTTTATACCTTTATATTTTTTACCTATATACATTATAATTGAAATACCTTTCACTGTAAAAAATTTAAATTGAACATGTACGTTTTTAAACCAGTGGGTAAAAACTACTTAAATGTAGTTTAAGTACATTTCTGAAAAGAACATAAAAAAAGTAGACTGAAGGTAATTTTCTTATATTACGTTTATAGGAATGGCACACTTAAATAAACTTTTTGTGGGACATTTCTGACATTAAAGCTTGCACTTTAGTTGGTAAGAACGTTTCTTGCTCGTGCTTTTTTTTGGAACATTAAGGCTGGCACTGCTGCCATTTCACAGTTTATGAGTTAAATGCCCATCCCAACTTCCTAAAATAGCTCCGCTTGAGGAAATAAAGCCCAGTACTTCAAAACATAAAAGCAGAGTCACAATACAAGTTTATGGGAGCACTGTAAAGTACGTTTTTGTTCTAACTAACAGTTCCCTCGCTATATAAATCGGAGACTATCAAGACATAATTAGCTATTGTTCAGACCACAAGAGGATGTCATTTCTCATGGATGTACTGAAAGGTCACAAGAAGGCTAGATGAAAGCACCAGGTACACTATGATGTTGAGACAGACATTGTGGAATGCTTAATGTGGCGAAATAAATCTCTAACATCTTGAATAAAACCTTGAATGCATGAACAACAGTTAACCATACTATTTATACTCCTATATAAACTAGTTCAAAGTGATTAATGTCAATCTGAACTAAAGAAAGATCCCCCAACTGAATCATAAAATGGATGAAAAAATGTTGGTCTGTGGTTCACTAACCTAACTGTAAATACAGATTATCTAGATTATGCTAAATCCACGGATTAACACAAATCGAGGCCATTTGAGGCCGACTGAGCATAAACATCTTCAAAACCGTCCTTGAAAGTTGAAAATGAGGTTGAATGACGTATGTTACTATAGAAACGTGGGCAAGATTCAGCCAATTGCTCATGGAAATAAGTGTATCATGTTTTGCCATTTATCCCATATCTGCTTCGCTACATTTATTATGAATTCAAAAATAGCAAAAATCTCGTTCACATACATAGACAGTAAACACAAATCTGTATGTACTGATTGGATGAAAGACAAAGTTAAGTGATTCGACGATGAGGACAGTACAGAATGAATCATTTCATGCATCCGTCTTAATAACCCATTTTTCCACTCTTAAAAACATAGACACGCTGCGTTGTGTTTCTCTGCGGCTGTATTGTGACATTTAGCAAGATAAAAACAAAGAGCTCATATCATGATGATGTAACAGCAGTAACCGATCATTACAATTTACATAAAAATCATACCCACCCAAAGCAAGCAGATATAAGTGCATGAGTTTACAGCAAATCACCCTTTAACCCAGATACAGCACCAATGCATAACATTGCATTTAAAACAGCATTTTAAATGCAAACCGTACACAAAGCATAAATCCCACTGCAGACTGTGGCAGACGAAAATTTACACAACCTGAGAAATAATCTGACTTTGACATTCACGGTTTTATTGCACGGCTGTTATTTTACAGTACAGCATTTCAGTTCGCACGGTTCGTGGAGTTCGGGTCCGACAAAATATTCACATTCAGTGTTGTCAAAGCAATGACTGCCATACAAAACTTTCTGGTCAATATTGTGGTGCTCTGTTCTAGTATATAAATAATGAACATGACTCAATGCAGTCGCTGCCATCGAGGTGAAGTCGGATCTCTTTACAGCTAAGTGTTTTGGTTCTTGTGCTGTTCGGAAACTCATAGGGGGACTTTAAGGGAAGTCTCCCCAAGTAATAAAAAGTTCCTAGTGCAAGTGTCAGTCACATTAAGGCAAGGATATAAACGTAGAAAAATAGTTGTGCGTGCACGTGATTACCTTTGTTACAAAAAAGGTGTGAAGGTTTTGTCTTCGATGAGAGAGACTGACATGTTTTTCAGCTCCTCGGGGGAGCTGACAGCTTTGTAGCCGAGCTCGTCTAAAATGTGCTGACAAACAGTTTGCGTGTAATCAACTATGTCATGAGACAATTTCAACCTCCAGCTCTCCGCGTTGGCCGCCGAATCCCTCAGCGTGCCGTACTTATGCTTCGCTGACGCGTCATTATTGCCTCTCGTGTTGTTGTGTATCCAATCCACCACGTTCTTTTCCATGGAGAGGCCGAGGAACTCGTAAACCTCCTTAATTTTTTGGAGCGGGTTCCTGGCCACGTCCTCGTACCTCAGCAGCATGTACCTTCCCCGGAGCCACGGTGGTCTGCTTAACCCTGTGGACACCGAGTTGAGAAAGTCGTCGCAGACCGTTGTGAACGGGGTCAAATCCAGGTTGTACGGTTTGCGGCCCGTGGCTCTCCAGATGCGCCACAGGCGGTAGGTGTCCCGAAAGGTTTCGATCCTGGATGATAATATCCCACGTGGGTCTCTTACCAGCTGAATCACTTTGAGGTTAAGCCGGGGGTCCTCGATGAGCGCCTTAAGGTCGCTGACTTCCGGTATACGTACCGTTTTAATGGCCACGTGCCGTCTTTCGCGGCACGACTCGACAGCTAGGGTCAAGTTGAGGGAGGCGCACTTTCGCACGCAATCCCCCTCTTCTATATTGCCTTCGCTCGGGCTGAAGGCATCGCAGACGGGCGCAGAGCAAAGCGCTTTGCTTGCTCCCCTTCGGAAGATTTTGTCCGTGGTGTGGTTCGCCGGCTGCGGCTTGATGTAGCTCTCCAAAAAATACAAGTCGCAGTTGTACAAGCTTCGTAGAAGGTCGCGGCTGGCTCCCAGCATCACCCTACGCTCGACGGCATATCTGCTGGGAGAAAGGTGAGGAATTAAAGTAGACTGAACGTGAAAGAGGGGTTCGAAAAGATAAAAGACGTCCGAGTGCTGGTTGAACAGCTGTCCGACAAAAGACGAGCCGCTGCGTGTGGTCGCCAAGATAAGGATGTGAGTCTTCCTAGAGGAATTGTAATTAAAATACGGGTACTCGTCGCACATCCGATCGAAAGACTCCGCGTCCTGTCCCAAGCCGCAATTTAGTGGGTTGGGAACGGGACACATGTGGAAAGTCTTGGCTGTAAACGTCCTGATTGCCGTGTATTGGATTGCTATGGACACCAACGCAAGCAAAATAACAGCCTTCCAGGAACATTGCATGGCTGGGTAACTTCATTTAGACGATGCGGTCCGATTTGATCCTATGGACAAAAACACAGCTGGGGGAAAAACAGATCGTAGAGTGAGTCTCGTGAGAGAAGGCATGAACAAAAACGTCTAAGGCATTCACATTAATAAGTTTCCTTTCGTATTAACAAAAAAATGACACCTTTCGTTTAAATGCAATCATAATGCAAGAATGCTGTGAAAACTGTATATTTCAACTTTAAGGACTGTTTTTCAAATCTCAATCTAGAAGTCAAGCTATTGTACAATACGCAATCTTTATGCAAGAACTAGCTACGTGAAATGCAGCCGAAGTCTTGCAACTAAAGTGCTTCCTACAGCCTTTTATACAGGCGGGGGTATTTTGTTATTCCCATGAGGAAAACAGCAAAGGGTTCATGCAAACCGGTATCTAACATAAAGGCGGACTTGAAATCGGTCCTTTTCGGAAACTGGCACCGGTTCAGGCACCTGTAGAGAGCGGTATCAATCGCAATCTCTCGTAATACCACATGCAGGCTTGTGATGGACCTGAACGGCAGACGTCGACGGCGGCGCGTCGGCTTCTGATTTACCGCAGTGCAACAACTCAGTATTCAGTCGGAAATCGAAAAATCCCAACATCCCAACTGAATACATCAAACGGCGACCAACTTGGCATCGTTAATTCGCGCGAAAATCTCAGACATCGATTTAGGGTGAAAACTCAGTGAAATAAAATAGTTAACATATATATACTTGCCTCATATTGAGCTGTATAAGGAACACGCCGTAAAATAAACAATAAGACAAAACGTCATATGCCGCGATGGCTTTGCGTGCTCGTCCCGTTACGTCCGTCGTAGACGCGTTAACGCTTTTTGTTTACGTGCAACATCTCGAACATTTCCTCAAACGCCGATGAAAAGGACGTATATCCTCAAACAGCCCCATTCGTGCTCGGGGTAAAACATTGAAAGTCAGGCTCCGCGGGTAGACAACGGATGAACACGGTATCGATGCGCATCCTCGGATATCTCTCCGAGACGCCGGACGGATGTTTCACTCGTTCGTCGTGAGGAGAAGACTGAAGAGAGGTGTGCCGGTCGGTAAAACGTATAGCCTGACCAAACCCAGCCCTAATATTCATCCCTTCCCTCAAAATCACAGTTGACAAAGGCTGAGGAGGAGGGAAGAAACAGCGCGAGGGGGAGGCAGGTTAGGTTCAGCACACACTGAGAATACACACGTCGTGCCTCGACGAGGAAGCTTTGATCACGGAGATAGTTTTGGTCGAGGTGAACTCATTTAAGGCAAAAATAAGCGTTTTGTCGTGAGCTGAATATATGCGAGGGTCAAGTGCGGTTTTTAAGTACGGAATGGCAAAGATTGAATGATGGGACAGTATGTTCAGAAAATAACCTTGTGAAGAATTTAAACACTTTTGCACACGTACAGTAGTCTAGTTTAACTATCGAAAAATCAAATACCCTTATTGCCACTCAACCATGTACAAAGGTGCAACAGGAGGTTAAAAACTTGGGTGCAGTTCCGACCGACATGGCAGTTCGACAGACGACAAGCAACAAAGAATTACAAAACTTACAGTTGACATTTCTTGGACACATTTAAACATTTCTGTACAAGTGTTAGACCATAATAACACGTACGACACATCATTTACATGTAACTACACAGCAGCAAATGTACACAATGTGCTTGTACATGTGATAATGACACATCATTTTGCTAACAACGCAATGTTGTGGGTTCGATCCCAGGGGATTGCAGAACCTATGTAAAAATGTATAGGATAAAGCAATGTAAGTCGCTTCCAAATGCGTAAATGTAAATAATTTACATGTATCTACATATCAGCAAATGTAACCAACTGTGGTATTTGAGGTAAAACCATGGTAACCTTAAATTTACCACACTCTCTGCAATGACTAAACTGTGGTCATACACAATCTTCCTAGAAACTTGCTATAGGCGTACAGTATTTTTACAATAATAAAAGTATGGTTAACTTTTTTAAGGGTTTTGAAACGCTTTACAGGAGAATTTAGTATACGGTACTTACTGTATCTGTCATGTAGGCGAAACATGTTGTTTTAAGTGTTAGGGCTGTCTTATGTTTGAATGAACAGGTTATTGTTACATAAACATCTTACCATGGTTTATTATAGTAAAGTAATGGTTCCTGTAGTGAGAAAATGGTAATATGTATATATGGGGTTACTGTACTAAAGCCGTGATTAATTGTCACATAGGAAGTATAACAGTTAACTGATTCTTTTATTTACAAAGACTCAATTTAGTCAAGATACTTTGTTTCCTTTGCATACAATTAAAGTTAATGGGGCCGGGCGTTGTCGCACTCAAACAATAAATGATAAATGCACCACACAATTTATATTTCAAATCATCTGAGGTCATGTAATCTGCGTGAGCAACAAAACAAAATGCAGGTTCTTTAATCCAGCAGGACACAAATATTTGACTTTAAATATTCTCGAGATCTGCTGTGGCAGGTTTGACGATCTGTCGGCAGACATGTGAGAACCAATATATTTTAATGTCATTCATGTAAGACCCTGTGCTTCGTATTGAAATGCACATGAATGTAAAATGAGATTTGAGAGCCAGGGGGAGGGGGACAATTTTCACCAAATGATCACACTTCGTCTGATCTGCCTCTTACATTTATGGTTATGGCTAGAAGAGAGAGAAGTGCATATACAGCTGAAAACCATTTCTATATTTTATATCCTGTTTTCATATTATATCCATTCAAAATTTTTAGTTTTCTCTGAGATCTACAATGGTAAAGCACCCACCATCTGTCTCTTCGTAAAATCTGCAGCTAATTTGGCCCCGTCGCGTCTACACCGAAAAGCCTTCATCCCACCAAATATTTCCTCTCTATCCTTTCACTTAAAGCCAGAAAACTGGCATTTGATATGGGGTTTTCCTGCAGTGTTTCGCAATCTTAACAGCAGCCAAATGTGAGATTATGGTTGGCTTTTGCAAAATCAGTTTTATCTTTGTGTGCTCAACGCAATTCAATCAGCATGTGTGCTCGAGCATTTGAAAATGTCGTCAAAATGTGCGGTGCAGAGGTGAAGAGGGGTCTTTGCACCCCTTCATCCACCATGGTGAGAACTGGTAATAAGCTTTCAAACGCAAATGATCCTCAACGTTCTGTCCGGTGAACACTGTGCTGCATCGGCGGCTTGGCCGTTATTTTCTGCAGCTCTCTATATATGGACCTATTATGACAACCGTGTCCGGAGAAATGAGAAAACCCAAAGCATGAAACGGGATTTCAATATGCGATTGTGTGCATGAGGCAGTTGAAGCTAAAGCATAATTGACTTACGGGGAAAAGCTGTGATATACAATGACCTGTTTCGATGAAAAGAAGGTGTAGGGGATATTACAGTAAAAGGCCCGTAGACCAGTTATGATGAATGAAGACAAGAAGTCAGGAATGCAATAAATAGAAGAAAATTTACTATAGTTTGTAGTTTTGCCAGCAGAAGTCAGCTAAAGGACTCTCAAGTAGTTCCACAGGCCGACCTGCCTTACCTCCAAAAATGCAGTAGTATTTAAGCTAACAGAGTCAACTTGGGTAAATCAAGCTCACATGATAGGTTATCAATTGGTAAACAAGAACACAAAGCTGTCAAACACTTCTGGAGTCATGAGACAGGACATACAGGCCCAGTTTCAAACCTTGTCTGTGAAACCGGGCAATAGTCCAATAGATTATCAAAGATGACTGGCATGTATTATAATACGAGTTAAGACATGACGTTACATCTGTCTCATGAATTTCAACTCTTTCTCACTTTCCTGAAACAATGCAATCTCACATACACGTCACAAACTCTGTGTATGGGGAGACTGTGTAATAATAGAGGATGCTTTTCGAACATGATGATTTGATGTCCATTTTCACAGTAATGATAAACTAGCAGGAAGAGACAGTCTAAGCATCCATTAGAGACTTAAACCATGAATTATTCTCTACTTTCTGAATAAGGAAAGGAAAAGGTTGGTGTTAGTCATGCTTAAATCATCAATTTAAAATAAGATAATGCTGAATAATAATTAACATTCGTCAAAACCACATAAAAGTATTTATATTTGAAGTAAGGTGAAGCCACGCCACCCGTCCCTTCAGTGGCACCCTTCCCTTCAAAGTGCTCACAATAAATGTTGTTGAGTCCATGTATTAAAATCAGAATGATCAGAATAGGCTATAATCTACTTTAAAGAAGCACTGGGGAGATTTTAGCGGCATCTAATGGTGAGGTTGCTAATTGCAACCAATGGCTCACTCCACCCCTCCCTTTCGAAGCACTATTGCAACTGACACAGGACTAAGATATTGTCCCGTTTTGTGATTTTTTTTTTTTTCGAAACACACTCTGTAGAGCAGTTTGTCCCTTTTGTGCTATTGTAGAAACAACATGACAAATTCTATGCAAGGAGGCCCGTGGTGTATGTAGACAGAAATAGCTTATTCTAAGTTAGTAAAGTAAAGCTTCATTTTGTAAGGTCTTTATACAACTCTGAAGACATAGTCATGTATGTTATCTTGTATTTCTGTCAAAAGATCCAACAAAAAATGACACTCTAACTTTAATATGAGATGGTGGTCTAGTGGGCTAAACCACTGAACTGGTAAATCAAAGGTTGCTGGTTCGATCCCAGCAGCCACCACCAGTGTGTCCTTGAGCAAGACACTTTACTCCATGTTGCTCCAGGGGGATTGTCCCTGTAATAAGTGCACTGTAAGTCGCTTTGGATAAAAGCGTCTGCCAAATGACTAAATGTAAATGTAATATATTACATACACATATACCTACCATAGCTATAACATAAAAGCCAAAAAAACACACATTTTTATAATTCAGTCATATTATTGGCCAGTAAAAGCTTGTGAAGCACACAGCCAAATTTTTCCAGACTGAAAAAACACCTACATTGACTTAATGAATGTGAGAACTGTCTGAACTCTCCTGACGAAAGTCAAGAACATTCGGGTCTCGGCTGGCCAAGGTTGTTCCGCGGCCGGGCTTTGGATCAGTGCCTCCAGACGAGACAGCTGACTTTATTTTGTATAATTGAAAAGAGTTTGTCTGGGAAAGGAGGTTGGAGAGGAGTAGCCCAGGTCTAATTAAGACAGGAGCTGCCATTGTTTTCTCCATTACTCCCGACAGCTCCCTGTATCTGAGAACAGACGTCTCATATATGAGATTAGCTTAGAACCTGATGCGTTTAAAAGAAACTTTAGTGACAGGCTGTCAGTATTCCCAATAATAAGTGCCTTTTATTTGTGTTTACTTTTCGGTTTTCGTTTTTCAAAGAGAGTTGTCTGTTTTTATTGGACAGGTGTTGACGTGAATAAGACGTTTGTTTAAAATATAGCGTGGGTAGCGTTGCATATATTGTGTTGTTCTCCAGCAAAATTTGCCACATGTAGTCCTGTCCTGCGCGCTGAAAAAGCTGAAATCTTTGCCCGAAATTGTAGCATGTCTCCTCCGCCCACTGATAAGAACAGGATTGAAGAAAGACCTCTGTGATTGGCAGAAATGGAGGGCCAAGGGCCTGTGTGGGCGTCGATCGGATGGCAGACTGTAGCTGAGGGCGAAGAGCATGTCAAGACCAGGCTTCCGGAAGGACGGGCTCTGGTCTCAGGAAAGCAACATCCTGTTTCTACTCAAAGATTTCAGTCTCGCCCTTGGTGTGCAGGAAAGACAGCAAACATATTTAATGGCCTCTTGTAATACATTCTGCCCTCATTCCAATTTTTTGGGGGTGCCAGAGAGCATTTTAAACAGGCAAAAGCCCTTGACGAGGAAGCGAGCGTATTGATATGTAGCGTGTGGAGTTTGTTCGCTAAAGTAAATGACTGCACAATTTCTTAATAGGTCAATGGAAAAGTACAGGGTCAAATGTGCAGTAATGAATAATTCACAATGTACGATTCAAGATGAACACTGCTGTTGTGATGCCTTTCATTGAAAAAATGTAAATCCCACTAAAAGCCCAAGCTAAATATGATCTTGAGTTGATACATACAGTCATATACTGTATATGTTCAGTATATGTATACTGTATATATATATATTTACACTACCAGTCAGAAGTTTTACAACAATTACTTGTTTATAATTTTTCCACATTTTAGAAAAATAGTAAGCTCAGAACTATGAGAATTTTTATGACATTTTTATGAAATAAAATGTTAGTTTCTAATGAAATATAGGTTAGGCTATATTTGCGGTAATATTTTTGTCCACGAAACTAATTTCCGACATTTAAGCGGTCACCTTCACATCAGAATCTTTTACGATAATTGGAAATATTTCACTTACTTTTAGTGATCTAAAACTTTTGACTAGAAATTCAGGTAAAATCATCATTTTGGTTTAATTTTGTGAACTACTAACAACAGCTCTAATTTTTTTTGGGGCCAAAAAAAATGAAAACTGGATAAACATGTCAAAATAACAGAAAAGATGCTCTGTATTTTTTTCATACCTCAAAAATAAGTTAATATTCACTTTTAAGCAATACAACAGTGATATTTGTATTTAGGAAAAGTAAAATAAAATGCGATAACCTCGATTTTTATCACAGTTTTCAGGAGTCTTGTTATGGTGTCAGTCATTCACATTGCTGTTGGAGGACTCTATGACACTCCTGAGGTTTGAAATTCAACACACAATGGAATGGAATAGGCAAGTGATGGGATGAGATTTTGACGGTATGATAACCTTTAGCAAAAGAGCCACAGTTGCACGGTATTGCAATTACAACACTAAAATGTGTCATTTTCAAATGTCTTTGTATACAAACAACATCTTTTCTACTGGACACAAATACATTTTATTTTTAACCAACATTTATAGAACACATACAGTATGTCTAGTACAAACAAAAGTTTGAAATCATAATACTCTTTCATAAAAAATATTTTTGTCATAAATTAGGCCTAAACATCCAGACATTACATGACTTAATCTTTGTTATTGTTGTGTAAACACAACTAAAATACCTTAGAAACGGTATTACAGAAAATTTTAGTGGTTTTGAAACCTTGACTCTTTCAATCCTCGGTATACCTTGAAACTGGTATTCGGCCCATGCCTAGACTCTAGAAAAGCTGAGTAAACGAAAATTTGGAATGGTCTCTTAATATATATATACATATACTGGAACACATATACTGCTTGCCACATGAGTAAATTACAGGATGCAAAAGCTCCTAGTGAGTTAATCATTTTTAAGGTCAAGATGACTCGAAGTACACAGATGTCCCTGTGTTGTTTGTTTTAGCGGTTGAGAATAGCATAGCTTGGAATAGTGATTACCAACCAATCGGAGAGCCGTGGGATAAGGTGTATTCATTTTTGCTGTATTGTGATGCAAAACCACCGATTTGAAATTGTGATCGCGTAGTCGTTTGCACTTAAACGAGAGGTTTAATTACACATCCGATGACTGCAGTTGAAGCCTCATCTGTGTTGCTAATTAACCCCACGGATCCGTCCTGACTCTGAGATCAAATAAACTGCAGCCACCGGAAATATTATTTTTTGCCAAACGTGACTGCAATTTCATATGCGTATGACTTTTATGGGCTGCTAATAATGATGTATGCCATGCAAATCGCTTTTAAGTGAGAGCAATGGCTTTTCAGCCCACTGCTCTTATGCGTTGTCTAATTGAAAGAGAGTCATTACAAAAGCCATATCGCCCCTAATGCTACACGAACAAGAGTCGTAATGACTTCATAGCAGAGAATTGCGGTGAATACATTCCGAGGGTGTTTTGTGACACTTGATCCATAGACAGTCGTGTCATTAATGCAGATTTTGTTTGTGTTGAAAATGACTGAACTGCGTGAGGGTTTCGGGTCAAAACACAATCCCCAACATCTCCATTAGTGTGGGTAATAGAATGCTTTTTACATTGGGACATTAACAAAGTGTGATTTAATGCTGTTCATTTGTCATGGTATCTGTTTGAATAATATGAAAACGGTTAAGCATTGTGATAAAAACATATGTATTTTGTTATTGGAATCGAGCTGATTACTTTTTGTTTGATGTATGTGTATAGATCAAGCTTTGTGATATTTATATAAATATTATTTTTTATATAATTATTATATAAATATTATTATATAATTATTATATAAATATTATTATATAATTATTATAGTAATATTATTATATAATTATTATAGTAATAATATTTTCATTTAAATATAAGTATATACATTTATAATTTAAATATTAGCTACTTTGGAATCTACTTTAAATGTATATATTTTCTTACAGACTGTATACTTTTAAAACAATATACACATTCTGTATACATTTTTTATCCATAAATTCTTTTTACAGACCAGTTAACAAGTGAAATGAGTCAATATTATGTTCATAGTCGTGTGGGTAGTTGCTTTGTGGTTGCTATAGTGTTCTGGATGGTTTCCAAGGAGTTGCTAGACAGTTGCTAGCGCGAAAGCCTTCCTTCACTGAAAGACTGTAATGTTTGCACACTTTATCATCTGCCAGATGTCTTTGTAGGTCTAAGTGTAACATTGTTTAATTCTACTTTCTCTTGAATGTGGCTCAATGTTTCATAGAGTAGTGACGCTTTATATCTTCGCCTTATGCAGTTTCAAAGCTCTTGACACCATTTGATATACACCATCGAAGGCTGTTTCATCATTAGCCACAATTAAACTTTATGGCAACTATAATGAGTGAATAATGAAGTGACCTAAAGATTTAGCGATCTGTCCGACACAGGCCTTTAATACACGGCCATCATCATCATCTCCGTAATCATATTCATGTTTTTTTCATTCTTGCTGAAAAGATGCGTACAGTATTTCTTTTTGATTGACTTCTTATGATCTTAATGATGGAATCAGAGAGCAATTCAAACTGTATATTGGATTTCCACATATAGCCTATATATACCGAGAGGTCAAAAAGGCAAAGAGATGACAGAGTTTTGTACTCCCAGAGCCCACGGTAATGATCTTCTTTCATTCCCGGTGTCCTCCCCGCTGTCTCTCTGCCTCTCGAGAGGGGTTCTTGCATTACTCTTTTCCTCCTTAAAGCTTGACCTGTATTACCTTCTGTTCCGAGCAGCGCAGCCGCGCCGCATAAAATAATGTTTATATAACCGTTTTTTCAGTGTTTGGTCTAATTATACCACCAAATCCTTTTAAATCGACTTTGGTACACCCGACTGAAAATGATTGAATACAGTAAATACACACTTGAACTACAGTCTGCTATTATTAAACTAAAGAGTTCACGCAACAAACACATACATAATCTCTTTCTGTAATTACAACATTTTTTAAACAACTGTTATATTTGAATTGTGTTACTGCCAGTTGTTTCCAATGGTTCAAAGAAAAGTTGCCACTATAAATATACCTTTGAGAAACCAAGGGCTTTAAGTTTTGTCTTTGCAAAGCTAATTCAAGCTTTGCACGCAAGTGAAAAGCAAGTTGGATTTCTCAGCACGGGCCACAATGTGAACATTATTCAAAGGCATAAGTATCGTCCAATATAAATTGCAGGTTTCAAATCGCATAAAGCGGCAAACTCAGGTCCACATAACCATCATTCAATACTTTAAGCATTATTAAAATCACCTTCGTTTCACCCGCATACCTCATACCTCCCATTCCTTCACATTAGAAGGATCGTTTAGTAGAAATACATCACCTTCCTTTAATTACTTTGCCCTCTATTGGAATGAACTTTTTCCAACCATTTATTAAGTGCTACCGTTTACCTAAATTACTGCCATCTCCTTCTCTTCTCTCCTGCCCTCTTGTTCCCAAAATAGATGTATTTCTAGTTGTCAGCAGAGTTTGTGGGACAGGCTGAATTATGGAATCATGAGAGCTTTGGGTACTTTAATGGTTTTTCTATAGAGAAGATTACACAAACAACACAAAAAGCCTATGCCGGATTATGGCTGATATATTACATTCTGATGGATCGAGCGGCTAGGATTTGGCAGTCAAACAGCTGAGCACAAAAGACGCCCATTTTTAGAAACAGCCTATCGAAACCCATCCCACCTGAGAAGCATCAAATGTTTTTTGATTGGAAATCTTTCGTTCAGTTTTGTATGCATGTTTGCGACGGGCCCAACAGAGGACGAGTCCAAAAGGTCTTTTTAAAGAAGCAGTTGAACTAAAAAATATATATTTTTTTAATGTACTGTATTTTGCACACAATTATAGCTTTGGATCAAGGAGCATAAAACTGTTCACATGTCTTTTTCAGTTGGGAGAGCTGTTCTTTTCCACATCCCTTAAGGTCTCAACCCCCGCATCAACTTCTTAATAATATCTGAATATAAATAAAGAAATCCTCGCATTAACTCAGCCTCGCGATGATCCAAAGAAGTTAGACCTTGGCCTGCATTAAAATATTCGCTCAATGCAATGTTCAAAGGCAACAATGACCCTCGCTCAACCCCTCATGAAACGCTAAGCCACCGCTCAGGAGGCCGAGGAGGGACCGAAACGATACTGGCTCTCGAACGAGATGCTAATGATGATAAATGGTGTATGTGCGGATTAATGAGAACAGAGGAACAGGCGGAGAACTGGGAGTTCCGGCGGAATATCTCCGCAGCATCTCTGGCGTTTTTGTTCTCGACACGAAGAGCTTGATCGCCGGCGATGGTACTTCACTGTTTGCCCTTGAAAAGCAGGTCCGGTAATTATCTCTCCCCTGTGCGGAAAAGGGGGAAGGGACAGACCTGCCTAGAAGCTTCCTCATAATTACATGCTGCCTCTCCAGTAGGATCAGAAGAGATGATTTTACCTGCGAACCATCTGTGTTACTTCACTGCTATTGGTGAGCCAAGATATTGAGTTTTTTCAGGGACGGTAACATGAAGCTGTGCAGCATTATCTCAAGGACAAGTATGAAATGATGACTAACTCCAAAAGATATTCCACATCTATCTTTTTTTCATATAATACCGGCGGGTCTTCATTTCGACGGGATATTTTAGTATCTAGCAGATGCTTAGGAGATATGTGATTTGCTGTGTCTAGATCAGTGGTTTTCAACAGATGGTGTCAGCAGTGTCTCTGTAGTTCAACCAGCAGAACATGGCACTATACAACGTCATGGGTTTTAATCCCAAGGACACACAAATGCGCACTGTGAGTGCATTGAAAGCTGTTTTGAATAAAAGCATGAGCCAAATTTGTAAATGTAAGTGTGGTTGTCATTCTTTCTTTAAATGGCCAAAAACAGAATGGAAAAAACGGCTAAATGGAAATGATAACCAAATTGTGTATTAAGTCAATGAATAGGTTCGCTAGCTTTTAAAAGGGAAAATGCATTTACCATATCTCTGCTGTTGATGTAAAAGGTCCAATCTGGTCCAGTCTTAACACAGGTTTATTTGTGGTTCATGCCAAATTTGCCAGATGCTGTAACAAAACTAATGGTAAAAATGCAACCCAGATTGCGTTAAATATGGGCAACCTGGAAAAAGGATAAACATGATTTGTGAACAACACAATGTGTTTACGAAGTGTTTTGACTGGTGAGTGAAGGAAACCATTTAAATGTTGTATGATAAACAACTTTGGAACTGAGTGTTTCATGTCCAGTTAAGACTCACTGTTAAGGTTAGGATGGTTCACTCATTTTTCATCATTAACTCACCCACATGCTGTGTCAAGGTGTATGACTTTCTTTCTTCTACAGAACACAAAAGAAGATACTTTGAAGAAAGTTGGTAACCAAACAACATTGGTCCCAATGTCCCAACTCAAGAGGTTGCTCTGCACTCAGACTTGTGTTGGACTGGGTCATTGGACTCGCCAAATGTTCTAGTTCGTCTCAACCGTGTCCCATGATTTTTTTCTCCTTCAAAACAAAACCATTGATGAAGCAGATATCTTTGCTTTATTTGGACTCTTGACATTCATCAAGTTAATTCTCTTTGTGTGATGGGTGTCAATCTGTAAAAAAAGATGATAAATAATACTAAATGAAGTAGATGACTGATTTGAGTGTCCTGGTTCACAACGCTATACTGTGCCAAATTAAACCTAAGGTTTTCCTGACATCAACACTCATCATACAAACCCTTTACAATGGTGACAATCATCAAACTAATTGAGATAAACTGCAATGCATGCTGGGAGTCATGAATGAGTTTGTACGGTGATGTTACCCAGTATGCCTTGCAGCATGAAGCTTTCTTTTGTTGATTGTCTCTATTGTTGAGTTTCGTACATTGATTCTGGATGTGTGATTGATTTACCAATTTCAAGTTTTTTTGTGTGTATTTTCTGTCAATTCAAGGAAGTATAACAAGCCATACCACTGCTTTAATCTCACACAATAATCATAAATCAATAACACAATGCACGCATGGACAATTATTTAGGTAACCGCACAAAGACTTCAATCATTATCACCTGATCCCAATGAATCTTAGCTTTCATTGTCTCAACAATTGAATTTTAGCACACTGTTCTAACAGACAATGAAAATCTAACGTTAAAACACAAGAATGAAGAGCCCAACTTAAGCCAATTCTGATCACGATAATGATGGTTTGTTGAAACTTCTAGATTATTTCATCATTAATTGCGGGTGCAAAAGTGATGTTGATTCAATGCAGTAAACACTGACAAAGTCAACAAGCTGAGAATGGGAACATTTTCCATTGCCAGCCCAGCATGTGATTGTTACACTACTATAAAAAGACTGAAGATCTGAAGTTGCACTTCGGCTTTATGTGACTTTGGTGAAATTGCTATAACTAAAGTAAATCAAATGACCTAATTTGATCCGCTTTTTGATTATAACAATTAAATATGTGGTCTTGAAGAGGATTCTTATTTCTGTCTCTGTCTTGAACTTCTCATTTGGGGTCTTGACTTGGACTCAAACCTCTTTAGACTCGGTCTTGACTAGGTCTGGTCTTGGATTTGTCTTGGACTTGATAAAGGTGTACTTGACTACAGCCCTGGTATGAACACAAAACCACTGACAATTCTCAAAATATCTTGTTTCGTGTACCACAGAAGAAAGGGTCATAAATTGATTTTAAACAAAGGATGACAGAATTTTTATTTTGGGGTAAACTATCCCTTTTATAAGATTAATGTTAACTAGTAACAAAGAAAACTGCAATTATTTGTAATCAAACAGGTGCACTGTAAAAAATGTCTGTAGAAATTACAATATTACTGGGAGCAGTTTGCCAGTAACGTACTGTAAATTTACATTTATGTAATTAACTGGCAACAGTTTGTTCAAAGATAAATGATCATTAAACATTAACCAGTCTTTATCCTTTCAGAAAAAAACTATAAAATAACAGCCTCATGCAAAGCATTCTGGGAACCAAAATAAGAAAAAGACAGAAAATGATCAAATAACAGCCTCATGCAAAGCATTCTGGGAACCAAAATAAGAAAAGACAGAAAATGATCAAATAACAGCCTCATGCAAAGCATTCTGGGAACCAAAATAAGAAAAGACAAAAAATGATCAAATAACAGCCTCATGCAAAGCATTCTGGGAACCAAAATAAGAAAAGACAGAAAATGATCAAATAACAGCCTCATGCAAAGCATTATGGGAACCAAAAATCCATTTTTAAATTTAGTGATTTAATCGTCTGCTAAACGACTAAATGTAAACATGTAAATGTCGATTTCTGGTTCCCAGAATGCTTTGCATGAGGCTGTTATTTTATCATTTCTTTAAAGATAAAGACTTGTTAATGTTTAATATTCATTTATCTTTTAAAAAACGGTTGCCAATAAATTAGATAAATATAAATTTACAGTAAGTTACTGGGAACTAGCTGCATAACTACAGCAAACGCGTGTGGCTTTTAGAAAGCCAGAGACTTAAAATAAAATAAGATTCAATTAAAAACCAACTATGCAAATAGATAATCCAAACACAAGCAGCACAGTCCAATTTCTCTTCAATTAACGCTATGATAGGACACATTAATCACAATCTGTTACGATTTAGGTCGTATCTCTTCGGCACGTCTCTAAACAAAACGCTGCAATAGAGAATAACAGACTGGCAGATAAAGCAAATTGGATTAGAAAATTTAGTCCCCCAAATGACCATGTAAATTATTGCCAATGCAAATCATGCCACAGTTAAGCATCAAAGAAGAAACGACATACGTTTGCCTCCACCAAAGATAATGAAGTACCAAAGCACGGGGAGTCTATCAAAAAGACAACATGTCTGTGCGGTGCGGTGAGACAAAGCGTTTATCTCCAAGTGGACAATGCGCAGCTAGAGTATGCATTAGTCTAAAGACACAGTGCAGATGATAGGCCGTATATTGTCGCTGACACGTGCCTGCAGCCTGAACGCTGTTTCCTAGTGTCTGAACATGAAGCAAATTCAGAAAAATCCCTTGGAGACCGCGAGAGAGCCAGCACAGCAGTTTCATTGTAAACACGGCCGCGGGAGAAATGAATGGAAATGTGTTCTGAAGACGTTTTTGATTTCGCAGCCCTGAATAAGATATAAGCAACGCGAGGCGGTAAGTATCTCAGGAGACCAATCTTCTTGAAGGATTGAGATTGCGTTCAGCATTTCTATAACCACAAGGAACCTCTCTTTACTTAACCATATACGGACCCCTAAATGTGGTCGGGCTGCGGTTAGAGGCGGGGGGTTCTCTTTTCATCGGGCAAAATTATTATTGATTTAAAAGCCAAATCCTTTTCACTTGAAAGGTAAAAAACATACGAGTGTGAATAATTTGAGCAATTTTCTGTCATTGCACCCACATAAAAGAAGCGGATTATTTCATTTTCCTGGTGTAGAGCTTTGTCTGAGGCACTTTGAAAAGGCAAAAGATTTTCTTGTTTTTTTACATGAATTTTATGAAAACTTTCTTCCATCAAAAGAATCCAAATATGCATATTTATCTTTATATGTGCATATTCCACTGTATGGGTGTGACATTTTGCGTCATGGACTTGACATAAAAATGTTCAGAGAATGTATTTGTTACGATCATATTGAACATTTTACTGAAAACTTGTTGATAGAGTCTAAACATCAAAAAGTGTCAGTCTATGAAAAAAAATTTATTATTTAAAAAAAGGCCATTAATAAACATGCGTTATGGATGTTACAAAAAAAGGACGTGGTTTTTGGGAGACGAAAAACTTTGTAGGATCTCTATAAAATAAAATACACAATTCTGAAGCGATAATACATAATGAATGCAAAATGGATGCCTCATAGAACATAAAATACTTACTTTATATTATTTTTCATCTGTCCATTTATGAGGAATATGTAGCCCTATGGATGTGACAATCCTGAAAATGGCACTTACCTGACTATTAAAAATCATGCACTAAAAATAAAACAAATGCTTTAAAAATTTGAAGAGAGATCTCACATGGGTATTTGAACCACCAAATGTTAAAATCTGTGCTGTTGCCATAGTAAATGCAGTAGATTTTTTCATGGTATGGTTGACATTTTCACGTATGTGCCCATTCAAATAATTAGTTTTAATATTATTCACTTTTACAAAATGAACATAATTGCTCACGTGAAATCATTTTAAA
Organism: Triplophysa dalaica; assembly: GCF_015846415.1. NCBI lineage: Eukaryota > Metazoa > Chordata > Actinopteri > Cypriniformes > Nemacheilidae > Triplophysa > Triplophysa dalaica. The sequence continues at coordinate 5,563,373 of NC_079565.1, read as the reverse complement.
AGTACCTACAGTAGCATATATCCAACTTTCCTGCAAACGGTCCATTCTCCCACATTTGTGATCGCCCGATCCGAGTTTCTCTAAGCCTATCTGAATTTCAACAAGGACCTAGTTGACGTTTGTGTCAGTCCTCACAGATTAATGAAGTGAAACTCTCCTCGCAGTGTGCAGGCAAACACGAGGCGCCGAATGTGTAAACAGGCGGCATACGCACGCCACGTCAGGCCAGATAAAGGTCTTCTGCACAGAGCAGCAGTGTACTAAGGGATACAATCCATGCGCCAGCCTAAGAAATAGTCATGAGGTTTGCATTTCAAGAAGCCAGGCTTGTCCTCGATTTCTCCTCTAGCCTTTCACATCAGAGCCCTTCTAGTTCGTATTCACATTTTGACGTACTCTTTCCAGGGAAAGAAGTACACGGCTGCAATATTAACTAGAGCTTGGACGGCTATAACAGCAAGGCACGGATTGATACTAATACTGCTTCACATCCTACGCTACATTGTTAAAATCTCCTGCTTTTTGATGTGGGAAAAAAGCGGATTTGATTTGAACGTTTTCTGGATCAACGACCCGTTTTAATTTTCACTTCCTCTCCGATTAGACGGGAGGGGCCTTCTGCACCCCACGGTTTTTCAAGGATCCAGTGTCACAGAATACTGTAATCTTAAAGGGAAGTCAATGTGAGCCGAGAATGCTAAGTGCCTTTGAAGCAATTCACCATCTGTGGAATTAATTGTCTGTAAAAAGTTGAATGCTTTGAAAGGGAGGGGCTGGATTGATTCTCATCGATTTGCTCCGAGGCTTTGATCCGTGAGAAAACGCCTTGTAATCACGCTTCAACAGCTATAAACGAGACTAAGGGCTAAACCATTAATAGCGACGCTTTTTTATAAATAGCATTCTATAAAAAACCCTTCGGGGCGATAAAACGGGTACGTGTGGTTGTAAGTTAAAGCACCGTAGCTTTTTATGGGGTTCTGTTTTCATAAGCCCTCAAACATATGAGCTGAATTTTGGAGACCGGGGCGGAAAGCGAGCGGCAGCAGCGGTGCATTATGGGAGTTCTGGGATTACATAGCTAATCAGGCAAGCGCAATGCAATACTTTAACGTCAACAAAAACATTCAGAACCCATTTTACTGTAATGTAAGATAATTTGACAAAAATAAAATATTTATAGAACTATGTAAACAATATTTAAAGGGAAAGTTCACCCCTTTAAATTCATAATTTATGGAGTCTCATGTCATTTCAAATCTGTATATGACTTTTTCTTGTGCGGAACACAAAAGAAGATATTTTGAGAAATGTCCATTAAATGGGAGTCAATGATGGGCAATGTTGTTAGGTCACCGACATTCTTCATATCTTCTTATGAATGAGTCATTTTCATGCTTGGGTGAACCTTCCCTTTTACATTGCACATGATTATGTTTTAATATAAAACTACTCCATAATAATGCACATTAATAAGTCACAGAGCCTTAATAGTAACATTTTGAATTCAATGTACTTCAACGTGCCTATTCGTGACAGCTTGATTATCCGAAATAGCACAAATGCTACCCCAATGACGCTTTTGCCCACGCGGATGAGCAGAAGACAAAAGATCAGACAGCTGGATATTAAACACGCTGTTCGTGTCTTGCTGTGGTGACCTTATCCATTAAACACTTTACATAGGAGACCTACGCCAGCCCTAACACGGGGTTCCAGATGTGAGGTCAAAGTCGGCTACTGAGAACGCGAAAGGGTGGAGGACAGGACGCTATTTGTCCCGATCGATAACTGTGTCGCTTTGCTGGCCCGCCTGTCAGACGCAGATGTGCTCGTTTGAATTCGGCCGAGTGCGTGCATGGCACAGACAACTAAACAGCTCCAGCACTGTAGAGCTGTCACTGTTTGTCACGTTCACGCTGAGCGAGACCGCCTTTGAAAGGACGCCAGGCCGGGGGACATGAGCTGGAGCAGAGGTTAAAACAAAGCCCAGAAACTGACTCACAGGATGGGCCTTCGGCCTGGCTGTAATTGAAGGATGGCGTCGCTTTCCTTCACTGCTCTTTTCACGGGGAGGAAGTTGATCCACTTAATATCGAAACTCAATATCTTCGTGTGAATGCGCAACGTGCAACAGGATGCGTTACGAGCGATTAGCTGCTGATTGACAAGCGCAATCCCTACAGACTCTAAAGCAACATGTACGCTCTTGATTCTGCAGCTTCTTATTCGCTCTGTTCTCAAACCTAGTGAGCTGCTTTAAACACTCGAAATATAACCATGGTGTCACTATTATGAAAAGTATACTGACATGAAACGGGTGGATATAGCAAAAAATTAATTTACTGGATTACTTCACTGGATTTTTGATTAGTTTTTATTTATTTAACTCATTCACTTTGTGATTCAGGAATAGTTGTGCCGGATCTACCCTTACTAATGTGAAACTGTAGCGTTTCTTGTTTTTTTGGAAATTGTTATTATTATCAAAGTTTAGTTTTTATTTTTACCATAGTTTTATTACCATAGATTTGCTACAAATTAGGGCTGTCAAGCGATTAATCACGATTAATCGCATCCAGAATCAAAATATGTGTTTACAAAATATATGTCTGTGTACTGTGCATATTACTTTTGTATTTATAAACACAAACACATGCATATAAACATAAATAGGACATTTTCACAGGTATTTATTTTTATTTATCAATATTTTAAATTAATATATAAATGTTTCTAAAATATATACAGTACATGTATGTGTGTTTATAAATACAAAATTATTCACAGTACCTAGATAAATATTATGTAAACACACTTTTATTCTGGATGCGATTAATCGCAAATAATCGTTTGACAGCCCTATTAAAAATATTTGTGATTGTACAGGGATTTACGATGATATCCATTTTGGGAGAAAACATATTCGACGTGAAGCATGTACCAAAAAAGTTTTTATTACATTGATTATCTTCAATAACATTTTTGTCGAACAATGACACCTTTGCATGCATCCATGACAGAAAAGTCATAAAATGCATTGTGACAAATACTACAAAAAAAAATATATATATATTTAAAAAAAAATTAGATGTAATAAATTATTATGAAAAACCTAGGATGGTGGAACAAATGTTGATCATCAAAAAAAAAAATGACATGCTGTAAATAAAAAAAGGAAAATGACAAAATATGTGTGCATATACTGTGGAGTGATATGCAAATTAGAGTTGCATGCTGCTATTAAACCCAGTTGCGATTCAAGGCTCTGTTGCAGAGACTTCATAATTCTTTAACTACATTATTGGAAGGCAACTTCGGGTTTCGTAATAGAGGTTGTCATCGCTTTTCACCCGTTTTGTTTTATTTTATTTTATTTTATACACAAAATGTTCATTCAAAAGCTGCCTCTTTTACTCCATGCAATTATAAATTAAGAAATGGGTCCAAGCACTTCACGGCACGGCATTAGAGCTCCCTGAAACAATTTGACTGCCTTTCTTACATCCATTCTGTCCTCTCTGAAAGGAAAAAAGAGCGGCCACTTAAAACCATTTTCTAAGCCTAGCATGTAGCTGCTGGATTACAGCGATTTTCTGTCATTCTCAGTCTGGGCTGGATTATGGCTAAATCCCATGAGTGACCCAACACTGCTTCAATACAGACCACCCTACCAGCGTCTGGGTTTGATATTCATGACAAAACAGCCTGTCGAGACTTCGAAATAACGTCCTATCCTGAGAATAAGGAACTGTCCCAGACGAAAGTCTTGCCAAATATAATGACCAAAAACTATTTGAAAAAATGAGTCACATTCAAGCAAAGGACACAATTTGCAAAACGGATACGTCGAGTTCTAAACTGTGATTAGATAAGCCACGTTTGAAGCGAATAAACACACCTGTGACCATACATCAATTGAATTCTACATTAAAGCCAACATGGAAGGTTGCCTGGCAACCTAAACTGCCTACAGTCAGTAATGATTTAATGTTTACTTAAAGAATTGTATATATAAATTATTTTTTATATAACAACTACAAATTGGTATATTTTCATATTGGTGTTATTCAACATTGTGTTGTATTTCACAGGATAAAATCTATGTGAAACAGGCCTCTTACTGGCTTTATTTTAATGCGTTCTTTGCCTTTAATTGCGCAAGATGGAGTTAATGGTGATTAAAAAAAGGAGGTGGATTTGGGTCATCCGCCTGTAAGCACCCTGCGTATATGCCCCATGTGACTATACATCGCAAAACTTGTCGCTTTGTCGAAGAAATGTGGCTAAATAATCAAATGGTGGATGTAGTCAAGAGCCAGACAGACAACATGTACTCTATATGGTCCACATCACCAACCATAGGAGAGGTTTAGCGTAATATCTTTTTTTTATGGTATCTCAGTAGCACGGGCCCTTATCTGTACAAAAAACATGTCTTCTTTACATTCTTTAATATATTAACTACAGTATACAGTAAGTACAGTTTTATGTATTCTTTATGTAGTAAGTATACTGATATCATTACGTGTACTATTCAAACACCCTGACACCACATGTACGCCTGTTTGAGGTCTGCTAAAGATCTGTGAAACATCTGCTGTCTAATATCATTTTAACATCATCTTAGAAAAAGCAGTTTTACTTTAAGTATATTTGTAAGTGTAAAAAGTTGACTTACATCACATTTGAATAAACTGTAAGGGGTTGCCTCACAGCAAGAGAAGGTCCCTGTCAACCACCGGGCCCTCATTCTCGTAATTTGCATCTTCTCCCCATGTTGCCTTGAGTCTTCAAACTGCCTGTAGGTGAGAGTGTGAACATGGACACATCACATAAAAAACTATGATGTTTAGCATTTTGATAGTCTACACTAAGTAAGTGCAGTAAGATTCGAAAAGACAATTATTTGTTGTTTCTGGGTGAACAGAAATCAAATGTAAACAAAATGTGCACAATCTGTAGGGGATACAGTACCTTTTTCCATTTCCTCTTCAACATAATTGTTTTCCCATATTACTGTATTTCTCTTATTAACAAGCTTCATTACCTTCAGCATATGTTCGCTCTACACTGTCCCTGATGGCCATTTAACTATTCTGGATTTAAAATGCATCACACTTGCTCAACATTAAACAAACTTCATTTGATAAGCAATCATTGAGGCAATGACTTCTCAAGTATTGTGCTGTTTAGATGAGGCTGCTTCGGTCTATCTGGTATCTTCGACCTCATTTGTAACATGCTTTTATTAACACAGATCTGTTTCTGTCGCTTTATTTGGCTCGTTAATATATTTTTTTATCTAATATGCAATAATTTAGAGAAAGACATCAGCATTGAATTAAAATAGATTAAAAGTTTTTACCAGTTTCCAATGTTCTCCCATAGGGCACCAAATTGTCTTTATGAATATGGAATTCAAAATGTACATCAACAATATCCACCCAACAAGGGGTTTAAAGGAATACTTATAATTTTCAATATTTACTCTCATGTCGTTCCAAACCCTAGCGCATAAAACATACAGAAAGATGGCATCTCCAATACTACACACTCTAAAAAAGGCCATATTGGGGCGGTTTCCTGGACAGAGATTGGTTTTAAGGGGTTATATGGCGCGAATACTTGTTTTTCTGTGTTTAAGTGTGTTATAAGTTGCCCATGCATGTATCAGACACGTAAAATGGAAAAAATTAAAGTGTCAAAACAAAATAAACATTCTATCTAAAAGCAAATGCTAACCCAGACCTGTCTATAAGCAAGTAAGGTGGGCGTACCTGTCAGTACAATTGCTGATGTTCCAAATATGGTAAGAGGCATTACATTTCCGTCACACGCTTGCAGTATTCGACCAATCACTACGCACTGGTCAACTGGCCAATCATAGCACACCTCACTTTTCAGAGCAATGAGCTTTGTAAAAAATCTGCGCGTTTCAAAAAGGCAGGGCAAATAGGAGGTACAAACATACAGGGTTTTTGGAACCTTTAATATACACATTGCATTGCATCTAAAACAAACAATTATAGTTCTTTTAGCCGTGTCATATGACCCCTTTAAAACAGGACTAGGCCATAGTTAAATTTTAGTCGTTTTTAAATACTCACTTAACAAAAAAACATGAGACAAATACAAATCGCACTGATATATTTTAAGATATGTCAGTGCAAATTGTTTTCGATCAACACACCTCATCTAAGTAACTCTGGCACTAGGTTTAAGCCCAGTCCAGGAATCCCTCCCATTGTTTCTTGGTTAAGAAATAAGTATGGATGCTTATCCTAAAGTAAAAAAATATAAATTTAAGAGCAATTAAGTGAAAGGCAAGCACATCCATTGCAATTCCTCTCGTTTACTTTATTTACAAAAAAAATCCTCCCTATGGTGGTGTGACACATAATACTAAATAGAATACAACAAATTGAGCCTCATGAGTCCATGTGAATTGGGCATGTCATTTATCTATTCATTTTTTGGTTTACATTTATTAGACCATTTAAGGCGTGAAAAAAAGTCTGAGGTCAAATTTTGGTATGTGATGAAATAAGCCACATGCTCTCGATTGGTTGGTGACAAAAAGTTTTAATTTACATTTCTCTTGTTCTTCAAGTCATTCTTAACATTATACAGTCCAATTCAGATGAAACATGTAAAGTATTCATGCATTTGCTGTTCTATTCCATCTATATCTCTCTCTCTCTCTCTCTCTCTCTCTCGTCTCTATCTAGGTCATCAGTACTGCAGAGTGTCTCTAGTAGCGGTAGCTCATTCCCTCTCTTAAAAAACTGACATTTGTTTCAGCAAATATTGCCTATCGATAGCCCAAAAATGAGACCATTATGGGAGAAAATTATTTAAGAGCTCAAAATCCATAACAGGCTTGACAGATGTCATGTTGGTTCCTCTCTTGATGCGAGTCAACCTGTTTGCGGTAAAACAATCCGAATACTTTATACAAAAAATCTTTTATTGATTGCCAAGTCCTGGCCGACAGGTTCCAACTGAGATTTCAAAGTGGTATAACCAAATCTCCCACAAGTGTAGGTGTTAAAAGCCCCCTCTGTGGATTTTGCATGAATACAGTTGATTATTCACCGAGAGCCAAACTATGATTACAATCAGGTTGTATTACTGTGATCAACACGGTATGACATTCAATCAGCGGTTTTAATTGACGGAATAAACGATAGCTATCAGGTTGTAAGCGCCAAATGGATTATTCTTGCCAGAAATCCAGATCGCATTTACTCCGAACCACAATAAGGAATTCCACATGAAATATTAAAAAAGGCATTAAGCAGCCCAAAAGGCTGAGATGCGCCTCTGTAGTTCTTTGTTGATGCCTGGGGGTTTGTGATGGCCTATAAAACTTATATTCCCTCGTTCAGAATTGCAAGTCTCTGGACAAACAAGAGAGGGCTAACTGGAGTTATATACATTAAAGTTGTAGGATTCCGGTTTGGGAAAATGCTTTTTTCCAGTGGGTGTTTGCGCCTGCGGGAGGCAAAAGTTAGCTGCTGTTTTAAAAAGTAAGACATATGTGAGCACAAGGTTTTATGTTACACAATGAAAGAGAGGCTTGAGGGTGGCCACTGCTGACTTTAATTGTACAGTAAGAAATCAGCTAGCAAGCAACCAAAACCAGATATACTGTATATAGGTAGATGGCACATTGGATCACTTCAGACTCGTCGCTATGGGACAGCAAACATTTTCATTGGCATCACCACTTAAGTGTAAAAATCATTGAGTTCCCTACATTCACACACAATAACACACCCTCCACTTGGGAAAAAAAAACTGTAACTTGTAAATTCCTGGAGAAATGGGATAACCTCTCACAGGTGTCTTTTATGTTTAACACTTTACATTACAGATTTTCAAACTACATATATTTTTATGTAGTGTTATCACTGATAAAAAAATTGGGGACAATTTGTAATTTTCTGCCATAAAAAATTCCAGTTGGGGAATACAAAAAATGCACTGATAATTTTCGAAAGTACTTTAATCTTTTTATTTTACGGACATTACAGGTGAAACAGCTGTAAAAATAAGTAAAACTCCTTCATTGGTATTTATTTACATCAGTAAAAATTGAAAATACAGGTGAAAGAGCTGTAAAAAAAGAAGGAAAATTCCTTAATTTTAAAACATTATTTTTTACAGTGAATCTGTTAATTTTACAGACTGTATTGCTAACGCTAAACCAACCCAATGTGGTGCAAAATTTTAAATGCAGGTGAAACAGCTGTAAAAACAATAAGTTAAACTCCTTCATTAGTATTTATTTTACATTAGTATATATATTTTTTTATATTTTTGGCCTTTTTTGTCTTTATTATGATAGGACAGTGGAATGGTGACAGTAAAGTGCAGGCTGGGCAAGGACTTCACGAGACAGGAATCGAACTCGGGTCACCGTGTAACCGCTAACCACCAGGCTATTGACGCCAACCTTCATTACAACTTTTATATAATTTTTTTGTATCGTTATCGATTTCATAATGTGTTAGTTTAACCATGTATAAATATGTATAAATTACTATGTCAGAAACACTATGAAAACAAACCAGAAGCACCTATAAAACTGCAGCATTTTAACAACCACCCAAGAAACCCCCAAGAAAGGTAACCAGATTTACATGGAGTACAATTTTCGTAGTAATCGAATTACATGTCTTTCTTTTATTGTTGAAACTGAAAAACTTATGAAAAAATTAGGGGGAAATGTTTTACTAGACCTGTACTGCATCGTTTTTCTTTAATCGCCATTAAACGTAAAGCAAGCGGGTCGCCTACCAGCCATCAAAACCCACTGGGTCGACGTGGAAATGCCTAAAATGTCACGTAGGCTGTAGTGGTTTACACATATCCTGTGTTGTTCCCTGAAATGATTATGTTTCTGTGATGTGCTTAAAAGCAGGGTCATTTCGAACAAAAAAACCTCCACATTATCAAACCACATTGTTTTTTTGACACCCACATGACTAATTCACACTCGATGGGACCCACGCCACAATTGTCCATCGGCCTATTAATCACCCCACCTCAAACTCCAAAATTAGCCGAAACGTGTCCGGCGTCTACGCGCTTCGCATCAAGCCCGGATCTGCAGGACTGGTTTGACTGGCCCTGCTAAGCGCCGGATACTCAGAGGCACCTCTCTGAGCAGTCCTGTTTTCATTTGTGTTGTGCATTGTCTAAATTGCTGTTCTTGCAGGCTGGGTCACGCTTTGCTCACCGAAATAGGACTGTGACCCATGAGCCCCGCGCCAGTTCAACTTGCTGCTTTCTCACCGCCGCCCCCGAGCAAACAGTAGCTGTGTGCGGCAAATAGAAAATGATGAATGGGCGTGGTGTGTGTGTGTGGTGGCAATGATGAGCTTGCAGCAGAGGAAACTGTCTGCCGCTACGTGCACACACACCTTCTAAACCAAACAAGACTCAGGGGTCAGGCGTTCTTCCTAACAGTGCAATCTGTCCCCTCAAATTGGGTCTGATAACGCACCAACTACAGCAGTAGAGGGCATAATAGCTTCCTCATGCCCTGCGCTATTACCTGTGCCCATTTATGGCCAGATGTCTTCATTATAATCTCATGTAGCTCCATTTTCGCCTGCTTGCGTCACCTGCGAAATAAAAAAAGATGGTAAAACATAATACATGTGTCATCTTATCAACAAGCCCTACAAGACTTTTCTTTTATAATGTGATGGTTCCATTTGTAATATTGCTCTGCAATTCACCATATTAGAGTTTGTGTGAATCAGTGTGATGTACTTTTATTTCATTTTCGGAGGCTTTTAAATAGGCTGAAAGATATCGCAAGCGCTATCTTTCACCCCCTCGCGCAATAACCCGCCCAACGATGACAATCGGAGACGATATCATGGCAGAATTTGTTCTAGAAGAGTTTTATCTAAATCACATCCTAGTCATTAAAACTTCTCCAGCTAAGCTCTATTGAATAAAACTTTCTCGACTTCAAGGTATCATCACATTCCTCCACCCATCTGAATTTCTTTATAGTACAAGTTATTTGGCCCTAAATAAAGCACTGGGTTCCATTGGAATATGACTGTCTGTGTCTGTGTGGAAATACCTTCTTTCCCCATTTTAATATCCACCATTCCCTGTGTTTCATTTTAAGCTCTGATTTATACTCCCCACATCCCTGAATGTATTCTTTGTTTCTTTATCATTTCCTCATCCTCCTGTCATTTCAAACCTGTATGACTTTTTTCTTCTTCTGCAGTGCACAAAAGAAGATCCACCCAACCACACACCACCGGCCCCCATTGACTTCCACTATATGGAGACATTTTTCTAAGTATCTTCTTTTGTGTTCCAAATTTACATTTTTAAACTTTGCCACATACAGTTACTCGATTCTCACTGGGTCCACTGACCACCTAGCAACAATCTAGAATACCCTAGCAACCACTAACATGTAGCTTGTAGCTTTTTAACCACCCAAGACCCCAGTGTTTTATTGAAATTCAACGCAAGAAAAGTTACTCAGAACACGTCCCCGTTAACCGGAAGTTGTGGTCGTTTTAACATCCATATTCTGACACATTTCCAGGTGAAACAGAAATTTGAATGGCCTTTGTTTTTCACTGCTAATTAATTGTTTTTTTTTATTCATTTTTAAATGAATCTGGCAGACTGACAGTCGAAGGGGCGGAGTTAACGGATGCTCCACCCAAGCCGTCTAACTCCGTGTCTACACCGGACGCGGTCCGACGAGACAAGAGACAATAGAGCGCATTAGAACCCATTATAATAAAATAAATTGTATACACTGGATGAAGCACAATCCTATTAGAACAAGCACATCACGCGGTTTTGACAAGATGTAACTTACGGCATTAGAGATGGATAGTCACTAGATGGCGGAAGTGCATTTACTGATTTTAACTGAAGATTATGAAGCCAGTCGCATTTTAAAAGAGAATGGGCCACACTGATAAGCTTTTTACAATAAACGCTGCAATATTTCATGAAACAATTTTAATTGGAATTTTTATTTCACTGGGACTTTAACGACTGCATACAGTAGCAGCAATCTGGCAACCGCTCATCTAATCCTACCATTGTGACATCAACTTTTAAACGGGCAGGAATCATGAATATTTTATAAATAATTACATTTTCTTTGTAATATACAATATTCTTTTTAAATGTTTAAGTAACATAATTTTCTTTACGGAATAAGGATTGAAACCACATGTAACATCATATATACGTGTATCTACCAGGTCTGCAGGCCACCAACCTTTACAGGACACAGCTGTGCTCAGTATTAACAGTAATGGCCAATGTGTGCTGACTGTGTGGGTGGGTGGGAGGCTTTCTCTCTCTCTTTCTGTATGTGTGTGTTATAACTGGTAGGCTAGAGGTTCACCTGTGGTTCCATTTTGTCACTGGACCTCATTAGCAACAGTAGTAGCAAACACGCTCACTGCTATTAGTCGAACCATCAGGTCTGTCTGTGCAGACTCGAAATGAACAAGCAAACAATAATTGACTTTATAAGAAATTACATAGGCTGTGTGTTGGCGCATTCTGTTTGTAATCAACGCTCCACAAAAATGACTTTGTTCAACTGCTTTAATGCTTACATAAAGTCAATAAGTCAATAAAAGTGCCGGGCGAAAAGACTCCAGGAGTCAAGATGTTTCTTACAACCTCCTGAGAGAAAGTGCAGTGAAAATGCACCGCTAGCAAAATTACGCACCATTTCATGATAAATTATGAGTATATTTTCTGAAAACCGCCTGCAGATCGATATGAAGTGGCTTAGCTTTGCAATGCGTCAATCTCCCCCCGTGTCTTTAAACACTAATGCATCTATTTTGGATGAAATATCTATCACGGACCTCAGATAAATGGACAAGAAAGCAGATATTATATACAGTATAATATTGTTAACTTTTGCAAGGATGGAGTTAATAAAAACCAATGCTCTTTTATACATTTATGGATGATTCAATTCTGAAATTTTTTAATGCTGAATCTTTTAGTTTATATTATTAAATCACTTTTGATGCAAACTTGCCACATCTAAAACTAAGAGACACATTTGAGATTGTTTTAAATAGAGAGAGACTTAATGTCTCGAATTGTGCTCTATTTAACCTTATTGCTCTTCAGTTCTACAGTTCACCCCAAAATAAAAGATTCGGCATCATTTACTCACCATTGAGTTGTTCAAACCTATATACATTTCTTTGTCTGATGAACACAGAGAAAGATATTTGGAAGAACGCTTTTAATCAAACAGTTTTTGGCAATGACAATGGTAGCCAAAACTGTCCCAGAACTGTTTGCGTATACATTTATATCTTCATTTGTGTTAAAAAGAACAAAGGAATTCACAAAGCAAATTTTCCTTTGGTAGTCAATAGTGGCCAAGAACTGTTTGGTTACAAGCATTCATCTAAATATGTTTCTCTGTGTTCATCAGAGCAAAGACATTCATACAGATTTGGAACAACTGGAGGGGGAGTAAATGATGATATAAAATTCATATTTGGGTGAACTGTTCCTTTAAGGACAGATAATGAAGAGCTATTAAATTAAAAAGATTTGACAATTGTATTCCTTTTGCCGATAAAAAAAATCTCAGATTGCTCGGATATCAAATTTTAGATTTTGAATGATGTTCAAATAAATAGAAAGAGTTTTGAGGAAAACCAATTCTGAGAACCCCGACTGTAATATCTGTCCTATTGAGGTTTACAGACTATGTCATCATATTTTCCCAAAAATGAATACGTAATGTTTTTCAAAATTGTTTAGCGTTCATGGCGAATTGTCCATCTGTCAGATTAAGACAGATCCTCCATTAACAAATGAAATGAAACGTCCAGATGGCACGAAAATTACACTTCAGTATGGCACCAAATGTCACAGTACAGTAGCTAATGCGCTTTCGTTTCATTGAACGTCAGTATATTTTATATCATGTCTTAATAATCATGATTTGTCTGATCCTTTTAAATTCTAGGACAGTTTACAATCAGTGTTTGTTTATTTACACGCTGTGAAAATGCACAGAATGTCTAAAGTCGACGGTTTATAGAGAGTAAAGTGCTGCTATTCTTCTCCCCTGGCTTTATCTGAAATGTAATTTGGATAACAGAGAACCTGTCCGCAGAGATAAAATTTAAGAGAAATCCTCTTTCTTTGCCCTCCTACAAAGCTCATAATAAAACTAATAAGAGTGAGAATCGATAAAAGCTCTGAGCTCCATGTTATCAGTTTTCAGATATTAGCTTTGAAAGCTCTCTGAATGGCCATAAATAGAAGCTTGAGGATTGTTTGCTGTATATAATGAGCAGCCATGGGAAAATGTTTTCGAGTTTTAAAATACAAATTGCACATCTCTTTTAGAGCTGTTGTAAGCATTTTATTCGACTGTAAGCATTTCATTAATATATACTGTATATTTATTGGAACGCCCCACACACATGTCTTATACTGACAAATGTAATACATAAACTGGCCAATCAGAAACTTGGAGTCAGCGTTTGTCCAAAGAATGGTCGACAGAAGTGTTTACCCAAAAATTTCCAAAAATCATTTACTCATCCTCATGTTCCCTCCAAACCTGTATGACTTTTTTCTTCTGCACAAAACAAAAAGGATATTTTGAAGAATGTTGGTAACCAAACATAATCGGCCCCCATTGATTCTCATTGTATGGACTCTGAGACATTTCTCAAAATATCTTCTTTTGTGTTCCGAATGAAAGAGTCATATACACGTTTTAAATGACATAAGGGTAAACAAATGACGGCTGAGTTTTCTCATCTACAGACCTACACAGACTTAAAGCAGACAATTCTGCACCCATCCCAGAAAGAGAAGTCGTCTTTACTGCACTGCTCCGTCGACTGACACAAACCAGTGAACAGACACTGACATCGTCTTATCCCCTCAAGACACACACACTGTGCTCCAAACGGAGCGTGGTCCATCGCCACAGCGAGCGTATAATCTGCACCCTCTGACAAACCCCCAGAGCCCTCGGGGTAGAGAACAATAATATTTCCTGACTCACTACATCTGCACAGTGAACGCTCAGCTAAAAAACAAAATCACCACCACCGGAGGTCTCGGCCCTTTACTGCTGATGCCAGAATCAGCGTTTTTGACTTCAGCAATTAGCGCCTCAAAGATAGAAAGTTACCGGTACCGAGCGGCAACATCAGCGTGTGTTTTCCACTGCCCTCAGCACACACATCACCTGCATGAACTCCTAATAAGAGCGAGCGCTGCTGTTTATTACGAAATTGTGACTGCCAAAGCACTTTTTCCCTCGCATCGACAAGTAAAAGACACAAACTTTATGAGTAATGAGGAGTAACTTAGTAACGTATTTAAAATACAAAATTTGAGAAATTGTATTTCATTACAGTTACTTTTTAAATGGTGGAAATCAAATTACAGTTACATCCAAAAAATATTTTAGATCACCAATGTGATTAGTTGGAATTTTAATGGCATTTATTTCACTTAAACTTCATATTAACTGTAACGGGGAATTAATGTAATTAATGAAATTGCATTTAAATTTTATTTATTACTGTTTTGAATAAGCTATTTCACGCAATAGAAGTTTACATATTCTCCATTACACAAACTGAGTGAATTTATACAAATTGCCACATTAAAAATAATTGAATTTATGATTTTTTCAAATGTACATACCCTTCAATCTTTCATGTCTGCGGTTACCTGAATGATCAACGACTGTTTTCATGTTTTGCGAGTCCAATGTTTAAGTAATTTGTTGAGGTTATTGTGACATTTTATCTCCGAGTTCTATTATCTCAATGTTCTGTCTTTTTCTAACAATTGCGAGTTTATAACTCACAAATCAAATTTCTTTCTTAGAATTGTGAGAGAGACACTCGCAAATGCATCTGTCAGTCCAATGAAAAAACTCTGTCCTTTTTTCGCAGAATTGCGAGCTTGAGACAGAAATTCTGAGTTATAAAATCAGAATTGCATAAAATAAACTGGCTAGGAAAATGTCAAAATTTCATGCAATTCTGATTTCATAAGTTGCAGTTTAAATCTTGCAATTCTGAAGACAACATTTTTATTTAGTTGAAACAACCCAAAAATGTATTAACATCAATCATCAATCTATACATTGTTAATCTACACAGTTGTAAAAATGTAAATGTTTCACATCAGTCACCTGTGATGTTTCATTTTGTTTTGAACACCTGGTCAGGACAATGTTTCTGGAAAAGAGATTTACATGAGAGCATTATTATATTGGTTATTACAAACAACAATAAGCACATTTACCATGTATTAGTTATCTATCAGTTAAGAAAATCAGTTATGTTCCGTTGAAATGATCAAAATAAGCAGAAAACGACATGCTGGGACATGTTGTGCTAGAAATTATGTTGAATCGGACTCATAATCTTGCAGCTTTCTTTTTACATCCTAAAATGCCCAAGATCCTGTGAGGATATTACTCACTGATTAATGAAGAGCCTATCCCACTTTCTAGCTTGTTTACTTGCCCATGCATCATTTTTAGACGCTTGCCTGGTTCTAAATGTCTCGGATTCTGTTGATTCTCATTGGGTTCCTCATACTGAGCAATCGATAAAATGTGGAGAGAAATAAACATGTATTGATCAGAGAAGGAAGTTGTACTCAAGGGGGGATTAAAGAAGACCCCCTATCTATCAGCCTGAGAATATACCCCTAAATGGGAGTCGCTCTCTCACACAGGCACACACACACACAAACGCTTTTACTGATGACAGTACCAGAGCCGATTATTTCACGCCAATTTCACATCAGATTTGAAGATTAAAGACTCATCTGGGATTTAGGCCCACAGAGACATTTACCAATTTTCCCCCAAAAAAGTTGAAGCGGAGTGCAAATACAGCCAAGCAAAAGGCCGGCAAAGGTCAACAGACAGCTGTTGAAATTTCAAGAGCCAATCGGCTCTGTTTGAACTGTAATATTTGACGTGTTACCCAATTAAAAATGACGGACCCGGACAAACACGCAACAACATTCCCACTCCATCACTCGAACAAAACTCCAACAATTTCCTAATCCAGCCCTGCGGTGCCTCTGATATCCAGAAGGACCTGATCAACCCTCCCTTCCCCTTTCCCCCACAAGCCACGTCCTAATCAGCCCAGCCGACCGATTTATCATCCTCACCTGCGGTCGCTCCATTTATCATCCTTAGATCCCATCTCCAGCAGACAGGAAATGTTTATTTTCGCTCATTACAGTCACCGCCATCTCCCATCCGCCGACGCAACGGCGCCCCTCCGCGATACCTCGCCCGTCTGATCTCATTGCATGTACCCCTGTCTCATTCCGGCCATGCACTGCTGCCCCCGCAGATCAGCCCTTCACTAAAAGCTGGACAGCCTCCAGCACCACCCTATTTGCATTTAAATGGTCTAAAAATACACGTTTCACAGCCTGTTATTGGATAACGCTCCCGCCTCCTGATAGCTCTTATTAGCAACCGGAAAGGTTAAACGGCTAATATTGTTGAGTCACACCAGGACTTGTAATAAAATTGATGCGAACCTCACATGGAGGGGGTTCTGGGGAATCACCTTCTATTTTATACGCCCACGGCATCCCAATTATTCTGTCAGACCTGTGGCGTTGGCAAATAACACCCACTTTTCATACGAGTTAAGTCACCCGGGCGAGACTGCATTAGTGTTGAATTATGAAGAGGCAATTGGGATTTGTTCACTATCTGGCGTAAAACCTTCCATCTTGCAGCATACGATCAAGAGTAAAGTATTATTACATACTGCGACAAGCCACCCTTGATTGCACACCGTGTAGTGTTAACTGTAAACAACCATCTCCGATAAGGGTTCTTGAACCTCTTTTGCACTTTGCTTCATTCGTGATAAATCATTACGATGCTTAGCGTATTCAAAGGAGCGTAGGCTCCCTCGCACCCTGCTTGATATTGAAATTCTCATCTCGAATGAATCCATTGAAGACTCATAGTTAACGTCGTTGTGTTTTGATATAGTTCTGACGTGACATGAATCCACAGTGGCTGGCAAATTGGCAACAGAGGTGTTTACAACCTGCCCGGGGTTCTTTGTTGGTCTGCTGTGTTGTGAGCTCAAATTAGTAGACTTGGTTTGGATCCTTTCTGCGATCATCAACTTCCGTGTTTGGATTAAAGCAGAACCGGTGCCTCCGCTGTCCCTGTTGACAAATCAATTCAACACTTTTAGTTATCGCAGAGAGCATGGGAAGACGTATCGACTGCTTTGTTTGGTGTTGTGTATTGTGAAATACTTCAGTTATAGAGAATTGTGGGTGTCGTGCGTTTGAAAAATTCACAGGCTGAATCCTTTAACACCAAAGGGGCGTATTGGAAGATAATTCAGTTCGAATTTATTTAGGTAGCGCTTTTAACAATGTGGCATTGAATCAAAGCAGTTTTGAGAGAAAAAAGAAACTGCAAAAGAGAATAAAGAAATATGTTAGATATAGCTTCCATATGGAATAGCATACACGACATTACAGCAAATTTAATTATCATAGACTGCAATCTTTCTGAGAAGATGTAATAAAGTAAAAAATATAGATTTTGATGAACTGCTATTGCCTTTTATGTTTTGCAAAGTGACAAAAAAACAGATGCTTTTTGGTAGGAAGGGAGAAGCATTTTTATGACCAATTTTATTATACTTCCATGAATGTCAACATTAATAAAAGTGATAACAACAATATTGTTGCTATGCATCTTTGTCATTGATTTTCTCTTCAGTGTAAAACATTTTTTTACTTTATCATCATCTTTATCATCCATAGCGTGAAATGGCTATTAAATTATTTAAATTAGTAAATGTTATAGATTTGATTAAATATAAATTTTCTTCAGACAAGAAAAATGTATATGATATTTAATGTCAGTGTGAAAAACTGAAATGCTTTAATTGAGGAACTCATCTGCTCACTGCATTTGGGGACTATTGAACATGACTATTCAATTATATGAGCTCAGGCCAATTTAGAAGGCTTATAGATAAAAAGTTTTATTGGGTAAGGGGTTTGACGGTGCACCATGCTGTTGTAGAACATAATAGCTGACATCAAAATCTGAAATAAAATAATGCAAATGATTAAGGGATGCGAAAAGGGCGAAATTTAGAATTTTTGAAAATTCGTCTGCAGAGGCGCATTATAACAACAGTTTAGTGCAGTTTCCTTGACTTATCTAAACAATATAATATTTTAACGTTTTTATTATATTTAACCTTATTAATGTTATTCAAGTCAATGAGCTACATAGGCGGGACTCATAGCAGAGAACGAGATTTTGGCTAATAAGGTTAACCGATAATTCTTAAACATCGGCAGCCAACAACCGATATATGGCCAATATACAGTATCTAAATGTATATATAAATTCTTAAGGCAAAAAGTGGATAGCTGCTTTTATTTGAAAACATTCACTGCAGTAAACAAGGTAACCATTAGGTCTCTTTTCCCCTGAAACTCATGTACCAAGCCTACTTCACACTAGTAAACGATTCTTCTGCCGACTCTTTAACCTTCAAACTTTTCTGGTGTATTTTTATTTAATAAACAACTTATAGATGTTCTTCCAGAGCAACCCAGAAAAATTGTCTTAAATGCCAAATGTCTAACAGGTCTCAAGACAGAAAACATTCAGGCAGCAGTCTGATTCAAACAATATGCTTTCGTTGCTATAATTTACACATTCATTAAACTGTATCTACGTACTGTACCGACATCAACAATGTTTTGCTACTAGTGTATGATCATGACAGAAAAGACAGTATTGTACTGTATTTGAACTGTGAGCATCGTACAGCTGAAGTACCCACATACCAATCAAAAAGCCGTTTTCAGGGAAGCTCAAGCTATAATAAAAAAACATCTGGACTGCATTATTCATAATATTTGAAATACATTTGATATAAAGCACATTACTCGAAATGCCGATGGCAATTTGTATGATACGCACGCAAACACAGCCTTTGTAACTGTATGTGTACGCGCGCATGCGTGTAAGCATGCGTCCATTCTCGCTGGAATATTTCTGATGAGATCGTTTGAGATGAAATTGTCTCAAGCTTCTGCACCTGAACTTAAGTGATTCACGCTACGTTGCAGAGAGCCCACAGGACAGTTAGATTTATTTGACAATAAATAATACAGTAAGCAAGCGCTTCAATCCCTCTGCATAAACACAAGACGGGTACAGAGAGATAAAAGGGTGAATCACACAAGGAAGCATCTATCTTTCCCAAACCTGTAGTTTTATTTGAACGTCAGACATATTTCTTTCAGTACTCTAGTTATTGGAAATATATGTCATGCGATAGGAGTACCTAGTAGTCATCTTCTGTGGATTAGCAAACAATACAGCTTATTGTCATAAATAATATACAGCACTCATTGTAAAATTAGAAAATATATAAAGTCAAGTAGCTATGCATTATGATAAATGAATTCATCTAATGTTCTTTGACTCAATTATTTTTTTCTAAAGTGACAAACGGGACAATATTTTTCGTTTCTTTTTGCAGTTTCTATAGACACAGGCTTGTCACCGGGAGTTATGCATTCCGTGAAACTCGGTTGGAGCCAGAAACTTTAAATATTTTATGCATTTGTAACATACACTTTCATTACAGTGACAAAATACGCAGTGGGCTCATGCTATATGATTGTATAAACCATTTGAATGCTAGTCTCCTTTGACATTTGCTTGTATAATTCAGAAACTTTATTAAACATTTACGCTTCCACGTCGATCTCAAAGGTGCGGCAAAACTTATTTCTTTGATTTCGTACAAAGGAGCCGAACAAGAATAGCAAGGTATTGAATAAATTGCTACAGAAAAAATCCGAGCAACACTGGCAATAAAGCGTTTGACAAATAGCAGATGGAAACTCTCCGTCAAGGTAGAAATGCTGACTTAGGCCGAACGCACCCAAAAAAAAGTGACTGACACTGACCCTTACTATAGCCACCACTGAATCGAGTTTGATGTTTCTCCACAGGGGAGACGTTTGACTGGCAGATAAATTAAACGAAATGACATCAGTTACCCAACCACGGTTGTATTTTATGCGGGCCAATACAAACGACCACGTCCCTGCCTCGGGTAAGAGATCAAAAAGCATTATTGTATTCAAAGGCCTTTTTTTAAAGTCACAACCTGCACTCCTTCACAGATTAACCTTAAATGTACAAGGAAATTTGTGCATCAGTCCATTCCATCCAATGTTTTGATATCCCTACCGGAAGCTAGTGAGGTAAAGAATGATATTTTTGCATAATTGCAATTGCAGTGGCCCAGTGTGCTGTAATACATGGCTGATGAAGGGTTTGCAAAGCAGCTGCCAGCTGGGACATAATAAAACCCTTTTATGCCTCACGCTGATTGCGGCGCCGTGGAGGCAGAGTTTATGACCACCGAGATGATTTCCGGCATCAAAATAGCCTTTTTTATAAAAGTGAGATCTGGGGTACGTAAAGAGGGACGGCTTTTTGAGCGTTAAAGTTGGCCGAGAGTTCGATTCATGGTGTCGCTAATGAGACACGTGCAAGAGACGTTCAGCTGATGGCGGACATTCATCATCGCAGCGGCTTGGCCATCAAGCATCAAGTGGCCTCCTATCCAAAAAAGTAAAGAATAACCATGGTAACCATAGTTTATGGCGAACCCCCATAATGACTGCAGTAACGTTGTATTAGCTGTGAGTGTCATTAAATAAGGACACTTTGGTTACCATGGGAAAGTTCTGTAGGGCCTTGCGGTATGCGAAACAACAGGAAGTTGATGAGCATTTGACTGTGGCACTCAAACTATTATGGCAGCGACGTACTTTTACCAAGTGTGCAGTCGTAACTCGTAACAATGAATGCATGCTGGCATCACAAACCCTTGAGCAGAGACTTTGCTGAGCTTTGACGACAAAAGCATTTGGATGTCATCAA
The DNA here is from genome assembly GCF_015846415.1 of Triplophysa dalaica. Lineage (NCBI taxonomy): Eukaryota > Metazoa > Chordata > Actinopteri > Cypriniformes > Nemacheilidae > Triplophysa > Triplophysa dalaica. The sequence continues at coordinate 5,542,351 of NC_079565.1, read as the reverse complement.
TAATGAAATATTAGGATTTTATATGATCCTTGCCAAAAACTAATTAGTAAGAGTAGACAACTACTTTGAGATATAAATAAATACTTTTTGAGTCGAGATGGCATATAATTATCGGGAATTGTTCCCATAACCACAGCCCTTCCCATGCTATCTTATTCTCTTTAAAATCTCAATTATTTCTCCTAGACATTAATGAGATTAAATAAGGAGGTTATGTACATTTTTGGGGGGGGCACGGTGGCTTAGTGTTTAGCACGTTCGCCTCACACCTCCAGGGTTGGGGGTTCGATTCCCGCTTCCGACTTGTGTGTGTGGAGTTTGCATGTTCTCCCCGTGCCTCGGGGGTTTCCTCCAGGTACTCCGGTTTCCTCCCCTGGTCCAAAGACATGCATGGTAGGTTGATTGGCATCTCTGGAAAAAATTGTCCGTAGGGTGTGAGTGCGTGAGTGAATGAGTGAGTGTGTGTGCCCTGCGATGGGTTGGCACTCCATCCAGGGTGTATCCTGCCTTGATGCCCGATGACTCCTGAGATAGGCACAGGCTCCCCGTGACCCCAGGTAGTTCGGATAAGCGGTAGAGAATGGAATGTACATTTTTGGTAAAAGGAACAGTTCAACCAAAAATTAAAATGTTGTCCTTATTTACTTATTTGTTCCAAATCTGTATAAATTTCTTTGTTCTGGTGAACACGGAGAAAAATAAAAAACCAAACAATTCTTGGCCGCAATTGACTACCATAATAGCAAAAATTGCTTTATAAATGTCTTTGGTTGAACTCAAAAGAAGATATTTTGAAGAATGAAAGCAAACCGTTCTGGGGCACTTTTGACTATCATTGAATTTTTTCCTACTATGGTAGTCAATGGCGGCCAAGAACTGTTTGTTTGGTTATTTTTCTCTGTGTTCATCAGAACAAAGAAATTTATACAGATGAACTGGAGGGTGAGTAAACGATGACAAAATGTTCTTTTTTGGGTGAACTGTCCCTTTAAGTGTCCTGTGCCTTAGACATTCCTGAGAAATAAAAAACAGAAATCACACAACTCTCCATTAGAGTTTCAGAAGAGATCTAAAAGATGTCACAAATAGAGCTCAGAAGTCTGCATTGAAAAGTCAAAATTATTGAAGATTTCAATATGACCTCAAATAATTAACCTTAATTTAGATTACTATACATAAACCAAAAAATACGTAAAAAATCTGTAAAAGAAAACACTAATATTCTGTAAACTGTGTATTTAACCTAAGCGAAGACTTTCAAACCTCATTCAGCTTGTCCACTAATTATCCACACACGTCGCATTACATAGTGTTGCAAATGATAAATAACCTGAATGAAACTCTTCGAATAAAGCGGAACTCACTCCAATGATGCTGATTGGACTACCAACCAAACCTTTTTTCAAAACGGGGGCATTAAGTACAGTCATGAATCTTGTTCTCCCCCCTCCCAATGGCAGTGACATCAGGGGCAGCCCAGGATTAATAATCACCCCTTCTCCTTTTTTCTTCGGGGTCTGGGTTTCTGTTCACCCACAGGCTAATGCAAATTAATATCCACTCTGGCAGAAAATGAGTCCTGCAGAGCCGGCTTCTCTCTGCCCCGACAGATGCTGAAAGAGAGTCGGGAAACACAAACACTTCATTAACCATTTCTTCCCGCATTAATGGAAATAAAAGATGTGGATCCCGGCCGCAGACTGGATGTTGGTAATCAGTTTTACGCTTCATTATTTGTGTGGAGGAAGCAATCTACCCGTGAGTGCTCAGTTGGTACTATATAGGCTACACGATTCAGGAAAGTTTGAGGACGAATGGAAACTTTGTTTAAATTGAACTTTGGCTGTCCTTGATAAGATTTCGTCAATCATTCGTTAGTTCTGGATAAAATGACAAACGACGCATTTGACTGCGACTTTTGACTGTGACAAGGTTAAACGTCTGCAGTGATTGGTAGCACAAAGGGTGAATTTCATCAATGTCAAAACTGATACACAGATTTTTCAAAAGCACTCAAGATTATTTTGAACATGTTGCTTCTATTTTTTCAAACAACCGTTTGTTGTTTATTTGTGAAATATCTCAAATGGATTAACTGGGCCTGGTTTCAACTGCTCAGTGCCCTTCAGCAACTTGCACAGATGGGAAGCCCCTTAGGTGGGATTTGTCATTATAAGCAATTAGACGTTCTGACCAAGATGCCCTGCGGACCGACTCCAATGCCCACAACACTATTTGTTAACTGTAGTTTTGGGAGCAGGAAGGTTTCACACGAGCCGACACGTGTTTGACAAATTAAAAGTGCGCTAGACGCACATGCTTGCATGACTTTGAACTACCCCTTACAGAACGGAATCTAATTTCCATAAAAATTATGCTTGAGACGACAGGAGGACACTACACACAAAAAGGTAGAGAGCATCTTGGGAAAACTCAAAATCTCCAATTTGTGTGTGTGTCTAAAAAGACTAAAATAGAAAATGCATCACAACACTTCTATGCACATCATAAACTCAAACAACCGAGGACGACAACTTCAGTTCTGTCATTTCGTAACCTTCGGGCCTTCAGATGATGGCGTTTAAAGTTTTAAAAAAATGACAGGCTTTCAAAGCGAAATCTAGCTTCTGGATTCCCAAACATACAGAAAAGATTTGGGGGGAGTGGGGTCTTTTCTATGCCAGCTCTGGTTTTCATTCACTTTCATTGTATGAAATAAGCATTTTTACTTCCTACTAGCACACAACATTGAGTTCTGTTCCAGAAAAGAAAAGTCATACAGGTTTGGAATGAGATGAGGGTGATTAAATGATGTCAGAATTTTCATTCCCGGGTGAAATATGCACGTTGTCCTCCAGGCATGGGGAAATGAGATAGAGCTAAAACAAATATGCCTGATAATTATATTTCATGATGTCTTCCTTTAATGAAATGAGAAGGAATCATCTAGAACATGAGGCCACAGAGACATCAATATGATTTATATTGTACAATTCATACATTTTTATAAAGTTATGACATATGTAACATAATGGGGAACATCCTTAATCAATTAATATCTCATCTTCAGCAAGAAAAATCTGCTTCATATATGACCTTTTCTCAGGTGCATCTGTCAATCGCTAATCTGTCCACGAAACATTTGGTCACGTGCGATATTGTGCACGTTTGCGAGATGAAGTTGGTTTTCTGGCTCACTTACCCAAGTTCAATCTCGTCCAAACATGTTTATGAAGCATATCAGGGGCTTGATCTATCATGCGCGTGCACGTTACATCAGCGCATTTGCTTCTCCCTTTAATGGCCCTTTCCGCTTGTCAAACTTTAACCCGATAAAGTAGCGGCACAATTTCCTGTTGCGAGGGACTAAAATGGTCTCTGACGTGCTGAATGGGCATATTCAACCGAAGGGTGTAAAAATAACTCTGTGCCTCAAACCGAACATGACAAAGCGCTAGGTAATGGAAAGCCAAGAAAATCGAAAACGCGTGAATTTAACACGTCAACAACACGATAAGTACGTGTATTCTACATGTATTTTACGTGTGAAAATTACATGTAATTAACGTGTTGTTGACATGTTAGAGTCGCGCATTTTTGACCTTCTTGGCTTTCCATACTAGGTAAGCATGTAGCGTCTGTTTATTTAAGCAGCATACGTGTGTGTGTGAATGAAAGTGTGCATGGCTCTTTTTGCAAACGTGCAAAAACAACAACATCAGTGAGTCGATGAAGTGCTCACCCCAATGAAAATACTCCGTTAAAGGCCAGCGCTGGAGTTATAGCAGAGTTGTTTGTCAGTCCAATTCTCCTTTTTCTCATTTGGCAAGCACAAATTAGATTCAGTCAGTTACCACCATTACTTTTCCGCGGTCTTCTACTTTCCTTACTCTCTGCATTCTAATTTGATTCCCTTTCATTCCACATTAATTCTCCCCCCCCTCTTCATTCACTCACTCACTTTCTCTTTAACTCCTCAGCATCCCTGTCTTCATTTCAATTTCATTCCAATCAGGCTGGTACTGTCCACCAAAAAAAGAGGCCCAGAGGAACAATAGATGGCATTGTAAATCCAACCGGGTCAGTGATATTGGGTATCACATTAAAGCTTAAATAGCTGATTTATACATTTAAATAAATAGATTGGAGGGGCCTCTTCCTAATGATGCTCCATTGGATTTGAAACGCTTGAAATTATACGTTAATTGAAACAAGGCAGGACACAACGAAGCCGGTGTTGTCCACATCGTTTCATTTCCTTGTAAATAAAGGTGTTTCTAAGCTGAGATTTTCTGGGACTGATGGAGGGAGTATCGACAGCTCATTTGCATATAGAAGAGGTTGCCGCGATCGTGACCGGCGCAAATGAGTTTGGAAAATAAACAGCGTTTGTTTGCGCTGAGATACTCTAATATTTTATTCTCAGTGTTCTAAAATACATTCACCGCTACCTCTCTGAGTATCTGATTTTGAGGGATAAACACACAAACACTTTAAAAAGACACTTTACACATCATTTGAAGGTCGACTAGCTGAATAGAAACATGAACTATAATTGAAAGTCCTTGCGGGGAACAGTAAAGACAAATGAATTGAATTGCGTTTCCATCCCACTTACAACTTATCTGGTCTGATAGCGAGCAGTAGGGAAATAGAAAAACTCTTATCTTCAAATTTATTAGCTGGGTTATCTAAATTACAGCTCTTATCTGTTTTAATTATTAATTTAGTCCTTAAATGACTTACGCATCTGTACAGTATGATGTAAGTGTGGAAACAGACTAAACGAAAAAAACAATATCTGAAAATGAAGACATTGCACCATAAGTGCGCTAATTTTAACGCATTTTGTCCTAAAAGTTGTTCAATTAATACAACGTGCCCTTCTGGTTGTACTATGGGAGTAGTCCTAGAAACTCTAATATCAGAAAATTGTTTGACCTGAACTTCAATTCCACGTTGTATCCACTCGTCTCTCATTTACAAAGCCAGAAGCAGCACTGCAGTCAGATTTCAGCACCATGGAGAGCTCACGAAGAAAATCAAGCACAGCTGAGCTTCTGTTTCATGGAGAAGAAGTGTTTTAAAGGCAAAAAAATGACATTTCTTACCTGACTGTATGGGTTTCATTATTGTGTCACTATTTTTATTGCTCAAAAGACGTTGGTAGATCCTAATATTATATACTTGTGTTATACTGATATTGTAATAGCGCAAAAATACACATTTGCTATTGGTTGCCAGGTTTTAATCAGTTGGTTTGATGTTGATGAGTTGTACTTAGTCATGCAAAACTTAACGCTGTTACGCTGGGGTGTTGCTATGTGGTTGCTAAGCTGTTCTTGTAATTAATGAGTGCTTGGAATGACAAAATCGCAACCACATGCTACAGTGTTTTGGGTGATTGCTAAGTGGTTGCCTTGGTGTTCCAACCTGATCTCACGGGAATTCATAACTATTTTATGAGATGGCTCATTTGTATGAATTTGTAGGTTGTGAATTGCGCCAAAACATACGACTACTAGAAAAAAGCAATAAGCCTCATCCCTAAACCGCACATATTCCTAACATCACTGGCGCAAAATCAAATCATACTAAAATGTACAAATGAGATTGTGCGAATTCATACAAATTTGCCACGTCATGCCACGTTCTGGCATGTTGCTTATTGGCACACCCCCAAACTGCACCTAATTGAATTTTCCAGGTAATCAAGCTTACAAATTTATATAACGAGTTTATAATTCATTTATATCATAAAATATATTCAGTAATAAAATAGTACAAATTACAGCCTCACTCAAATCCTTCATTACAGACATCAAGTCAGATCCTTTACCCTTTTATTCAAGAATTAAATCAACATTGAACCTGGTTATACCCAAGCAATTTTTTTTTGGTTGTGCTTGGAAAAAAAATACCTGCAGTATTAAAACAACACAATGGCTTTTTAAACAGCCATACTACTCTTTGTCACGCTACCCAGGGAGACCATGAGGTCATTCAAATGAGACTGCAAAGAACAGCGGTCTTTCTGGAAGTATAGTAATACAACTTCACATTCACACACTTTCCTCCGCATCTGCATATGAATGTAGATTCATAATAATGAAAAGCCTTCGAAAGCACAGAACCTAATTACTGTGCTGTGAAACACCTGCATAGTGCTTTAATTAGTCCCATTACCCAGCATTCTCTCTGGCTGAGCATTGATAATACAGCGAATGCAGACGCTGTGTAATTGTATTTGTGTGCCTTGCTTGAAGCTGCCGTCTGCAACACATTAAAAATGAAACGACACACACACACAGGAATCTCACAAACACTCAACCAGCTAATCTCCTGCCTGAGTTAGCACTTGTTATGTTCACAGGAGAGTTAAATAGTATGGACCAATGGCTCACAGAGAAATGTCCTGCATTAGCATATGAATAAGTATTGTATTCTAATCTCTTTTCACTCAAGAACGTTTGCATATAAACCAATTTCCTTCCTGTCCGTTCAGATTAGTCACGTTACATTTTTACGAAAGGACATGTTTAATATTCAGTATCATATTGTCATATCTTGTACGTTTATTGAGCGATATTGGTATTTTATGCTATAATAGTGTTTTAGCACATCACACGGTGAATTTTAAACATGGTTCGCTTTCTAGTGTATGTCTATGAACTGAAGCTGTCGTACTATTGAACAAAGTTTTGGTGTGATACGGAAATGCTGTCAGGGTTTTTTTAAGCAAGCCACAAAGAAGCAAGTCTTCTGACATTAGGTTTATCATCGCAAGCATTGTAAGTGGTTCTTGAACAAACAAAAGTCTGAAATAAGCCAGACTTTTTTATCCAAAATCCTGTAGATTTACATAAACGCCATATCTTCAGGTATATTTGGGAATGTACCAACAGGCAACATCTCAGACTACTAAAAAGAACCACTTAGCAACACCTTAGCAACCACGCAAAACAACATAGCATATGGGAAGTTGATATTCCAAGTAGAATAAATCAATGACAAAATAACTCTGCCCAGAACACCAAAAGAACAACCTATAAACATTTTTCTACTACCCGGCAACACCCTAGCACCCATTGTAAAAACACTTAAAATACCTTAGCAACCAAATCGCAAATATGTTAATAATATACAGACTTGTTGAAGTCAGTCAAATATTTAATTACTGGAAAGGTTTCCGTTAAAGGACAGATTTGAAGAGATTAGGAAATTACCCTTTTAATTTATTTCAATCTGCATTACGATACATGATCCGAAGCAGGTGCTCATCATTAGTCTCTGTGTTTCATGTCACCTCTGGGAAATAGTCTATGTCATGGTTTCTTAGCAGAGTTCTCTTTTCTTTGATAACATCAAGAAGTCACAGCACCCGATGACCATAGCGATGGCATTGTGAATTTATTCACCTCTAACATAATTAGAGGTTAAGAGCTTTTAAAATGGCCCTTGACTCATTCGCTTTAGCAGAGCCATCATTAAAGGATTTGAGTTCTGCATGGGAGAGTCTAATAATTCTCTGCTCCTTACCCAGTGTGAAATCACACTTCTGTCGTACATCACATTAAGAGAATTCATGAAAGTACTACAATAGCCATTAGTTTACTGAAGCTTTCTGAAATATAATTTGAATAAAAGATCGAGTAATTTTTACTCTGCGGTCTGAGATATTGCTTTAACATTATTTATAGATTAAATAAATACGTTATGGTGAGATACCATCTTTGTTTCTGGATCTCTTTCTGCTTCTGAAAACACTCCCATGACACGAAAACTGCATGACCAGGTCATATTTCACATATTCATATTTTTCCCCAAAACAAAATTAACCTTGTCAGTAGCATTAGGATTGTTACACAGCAAAATCGCCATTGTTAATTATATACTGTGATTGTTAATTTGACCTTTTTAATATTAGGAAATTATTCCCATGATACGTTTTATCCCCTTGCATAAAAATAATTAGTAAGTTAATGTAATGTGAAAAATATATAATTCTCATTGTAACATGAAATTATTCTCCCTATTGTAAAGAAAAATAAAAAACATATAGCTGCAAGCAGCAATTACGGGGTCAAGTGGACATTTCTATTTACAAATGACCATGTATGTTTTGTAAAAAGTACAAAATTTTTCAAATGTTTTAATAGTTTTTATTTGAGAATTCACTATGGAAGTATTTGTTTAGTATAAATTTACATTTTAATGATTACTTTTTTAATAAAATGATGAGAAACAAAGTATAGAAAGAAACATGCTTGACAATAATATCACAACACAGAACAATATTACCCTTTCATTCTTGAGTAAAAATCACCCAGACATTTCTTTGTGATATTCCCCCAGCTGCTCCACAGGGCCTTCCAACTGACCTCCAAGTTCAGTTTGCATTCAGACCCACCGGAGTGGAACAATCTGCAGTGAGCCGCGAGCCGCAGCCCGTGACCAACTTTGTCCATATTTTACAAAGCTCGTCTTCAAAAAGAACACTGTCTCTCCATTTCAACAACATATTCAATGAGTGGATAATCCTCTGTTTGTTGGATGGCCGGCTATTGCGGCCAACAAAACAAACAAACCCTTTTACATATTAAACAGTTTTTCAATGTTCTGTGTGGAACCCAGGGGACCTCTAATTGCTCTGTTTGTTGTGATATCAAGGTCTTTGCAAATCTACTCAGCCCAAAAGACCTGATATCAAAGTGAACATGTGTCCACTGGCATGTGTGAGGGGTGATTGTATCGATGTAAGCAGCATGCGCTGAATTTCAAAGAGGGATGCGTTGAACCTGAATCTACTCGCGACTGCCTGACGGTGAAATGCCTGGGATTGAGAGTGGATACAATGTCAACATTCATTAGACAAGGCCCTAAATGAAGCAGAGAGCTAATGGAGTAGAAACTAAATGAAACTCTGGTCTCTGTGTGTGGAGAGCAGGACAGACTCACTCACTAGTTTGAACTGGGCTTTTAATGTGGCTCAGCAAACTTCCGGGTAAATATTAAAATTGGTTTGTACGTAGGCCAATTTTAATCAAATGTAACCCCTAATGAAAGCAAAATGAGAAATTATAACATCACCTCTTTCAGTTTTAAGAATAGCAAAATGGTAATTTGGAAATTTAATTAATAAGCACATTAGACCTGGGGATTTTAAATCAAGAGCACAAAATGCACCTACATTACGAGAGCTGTGTTTTCAGTCTATTGGAGCTCATATTCCCAAGAAAATGTGTTTAATGTAAGGAACACCTGTATAGAGGGATTGAGGTCTATAAAACCTGGAGAATCCAGATGTCGGTTAACAATCCCATTCATTTCAATGGCTCGGTTGGCACTGATGGCACACAGTAAGCTTTCAATTCTTTTGGTATAGAAAAAAGCTCCATCATGATGGCACATGCTAACAAACACAAACATTGATTAAAGATAAGGATGACAGGACAGTATTTGTATTCACAAGGATCTGGTCCAGTTGAATGAAGCTCATCTTAAGTAACGATGATGATAATTGGAGCTTGTGTGTTATAAAAATATCCCACAGGCCCCATTAGAGACATCAAACAGCTGCCGTCTCCACCTCTGTCCACCGGCTCCAACATCTGCTACAAAGATATATAAGAATTAGGATAGACACCATTCATTCACATACAAACACAGATTTAAGAGCCTATAAGGGCGTCACATTTCACTCCTTGCCTTTAAAAGACAAGAGAAAGACATTTGGAAAGTTGCAGTTTTAGGCAATCACTGTACCAAATTTGGTTGATTTATTGTCCAGCTTTGGGCTGATAATTTGGACTTCTCAGAATTCATGCTGACAAGTTTGAACCACTTCTATAAAATTGCTTAATCACCATAAAAAAAAGAGTTAAAACCAGACTAAGGCAGATAGATGGTCTCCCAAAAATTGTATTGGATGATTTGGGCTGGCCAACCAGAGACTAGCAAAACCAGTTTAATGACGTTGTGATGCTCCCTTATCAAAAACATAAAGAAATCAATTATCGTTTACATTCACCTCACAAACCCGAAGTAACCTCTCAACATTTTTTTTTCAATTATTCAAATTGCTTTCTTCCGCTTAATGAAATGCATCAACAAAAGATGCCAAATATTCAGGCGTAACATAACCGCAGAACCACAAGTGATGTCAGCAAACCCCAAACGACCCATTCCACGGTTTGCCAAACATTGTGCTCAGCGTTAGCCGATAGCTTCTTGTGTGCCAAACACCCGTAAAAATGGGAGGGGATGTTCCTTCACGTCCACCCAAAACTGACTAATCACGAGAAACTAAGATGACCCAAGCCTGACTTTACCGATCTGTTGGGTTTTTCCTTCACGGGTTCAAGATTAAGCCGAACAAACGACGAGATTGTGCGCAAGAAACCCCATCTCCTTTCAAGCCAACTTTATTACATTGTGTTGTCACTCGATACGATGATTAGGACAATGACCCTTCAGTGTAAGACAGTGTATGGCTATACGAGACAGAAATGAATATCCCTTGTTTCCCACAAAGGCGGCCTTAAATGTTAGCAGGCAACCAAACTCTGAGGGACATTTCTGTTTGCCTTTTCCGATTATTCAGAACGGACGGACGACGACAATATGTCTGGCGTACAATGATCATCTCTAGTGTCCATTTAGCGACGGAAAGAGGAGCTTGTTGATTAAAAAGCTTTCGACTTGAAACATGTCCCCCATTTATTCTATTCAAACACTTGCATCAAATCGCCTTGTCTGGAAGCGAATCACTATGAATGATCTGCTAGCTAAAGCAGCGCTAAGAGAAGTCATTCATAACGACTAGAAGCCACAATAATAAACCCTCCTAATGCTTTAATGGCTTCAGCTGTTGTGTAGAGGGATTCATTTTCCATTTTAAAAGCAATTACGTTCACACGCTAACAAAGGTGTGCCGTCTTTCACAGAGAAGTTTCCCGTGAACTGTTTGTGTCCACCGAGACCAAAAAATCCCTTTGTGGAAATATGCAGGTATAAGAACGATAGACTGATTCAAATGCATTCAGATTGTGGTGATTTTTGGCTTTCGCAACCATGCTGATGGATGCTAGCCGTGTTTTAGCACTACGCAAGTCAAACTAAGCTAGTTCGTAGTTCAGCCGTTCGGCGTCGTCTCTGTCATTTTTAATGAGCGCAACCTTTCATTACTGTCAAGTTCTAAGGAACGGTACTCCTGACCTCGAGGCGCTAATTTTGTTAACTGGGCGTTTTTTCAACAGTCAGGGCTTACTTTTTGTTTTCTGGGGCACGCAGCAGATTTGACTCCACCACTAATTAAAAAATACGGGGAATACACTCAACAAACTCATCTGATTGAGAACATCCACCCTCCAGCCCGCCGAATCAGAAAAGGCGTAACGTCCAGATTCATATAGAAAAAACGCACCATCAGAGCTTCAATAAAACATGGAAGCCAAAAGTTACAAAACTCGGATAAGTTTACATAGAGCACGGACGTCACCTTTGAACTCTGACATTCAATAGATCCACCAGCTCGGTGAGCCCCCTGAGATTCATATGTGTCTTCAGTTGCTTTTACTCTCATCAAGCGGTTTCTCAGGAGGAAGCAAGCCGGTGCGGAGGGTCATCCATGCCTGCAATGCCGTTTTATCCATTTTGACAGAGAGACATTTTCTGAGAAAGATGAAGGAGAAACTAATCTCCCCACCAGCTGGTACCAATGTTTAACCGCTTTGAGAGGAAATGGGAAAACTTTAATATCTTTGAACTATTATCTTTAAATCATTATAGTATTAAAGCGCCAAAAACCTAAAGCTTGGTATATTTCATCTGCGGGATTTTCCTTCATTACAAAGTCTTTACATTTCTTCTTGGCTTGGCAACGGGAGGAAAACTCTTGTAAGGGAGTGAAATATTGTGGGGTGCCCGATAGGGTCCTGAATGAATATAATATTGATCAAACCTGACCGGAATTGCGTGAAAAAGGATACGCGACAACGTGAATACGTGGTGTAAGAGAGGAAAATAAACCGGTATCTTCTCAGCGGGATGGTTATAAGCCCATCTGGTCATAGTCTGCCTGAAAAACACCTTCTGCTTAAGGTTTTATTCACGAGGGTTAGAGAAGAGAGAGTGAAGGTAAGACGACTTGACTATTTATAGAGACTCTCTCTCTCTTTTGAACTGATAGGTCGATTGCTGTGATTGCTGATATCCGACCAGCCGAGTTGATTATCTATTCCTGCTCATCCCGAACTTAGTTAATAAAACATAATTTAGTTCCTTGACTTCAGCAGGGCATCTCTTATCATTCCCCCCCCTTCATTTCATTGATTTTTCTAGTTCTGCTTCCTCAGTTTGGTGATTGGCATATAAGACAATGCATTTTTGCAGAGGTTCTTAAAATGATTGTCCGTCCTGTTCATGCCAAACAAACAACCATCTCCAGCCGGGGCTTTTAATTTGTAGAACCGTGGCTTTTTGAGGTAAACGTTCCCAGGGGAGGTCGGCCAATTACCCAAACATCAATTTCCTACCGCGAGGCCATCCAACGCATCGCCTCCCATGCTTTATTTTCAGTTCCATACCCCGTGCCATTTCCCAACGAGTATCCTCGTTCCCAAGTATATGGAGGATGAATCATCTGAAACTGTTCTAAAAACTGACAGCGTTCTAGAAATGCTCATCATTAGCTACTGATGAAGTCATAATTACAGAGCTCTCGCAGTGAGGCTGCCAGATACCATTCGGTATCACCTCCGTCCTCGTGTCTCGCTAACAGTTAAGCCAATAGAAAGCGATCAGGCACAGCCTTGATTCTGAATCCACGCTCACAGATGGTCACTGCCTTCAAACACTTTGTGCAACATCAATCTTACGGACGTGACATTTGGCCCCCCTCCTGGTGCCTTACACAAAGGTTGCTTTTGAAAGATTACTTTGGAGAACCATTTTCAGGAGAACAGAATCTGATGTATTTCGAGGCTCGGAAAAACCAAAGGAAGATTAAAAGCAGACTGCACCTGCACCTGCTATTGACATATTTTTGTACAAGGTGAAAAATGGGGATCCTAGTTTTTTAGTTTCTAATTTACTGCATTTACCATTTTCGGTGTGTTTCTGTCCATTGCTTTACAGTGTTCTGGGTTATGGATTTGAACAGACCTTTGACCCTTGTAACTATACATCATTTGTCCTACAGACACTACAGATGGAAAATCCATGGCCTAGTGAGTAGAGGTGTGCTATTACCTTTTACTCTTTTGTCCAACTTATTTGATTGGCAAATCATTTTCTGGCAAATGACAAATCTGGCAACAAAATCTAATAGATTTGCATTGAAGGAAGGACCAGAATATTCAATTAAAGACTAAAGGTGAGAATCCTTAGTCAACATGAAATCTCAATTTGAATATTTTTATGATGAAATATCGCAGTGTTTCTCATAAATGAAAGATTTGTTATAAAAAAAAATGTGCCCTCAAAATCTTTAATCATAATCTGAAACTTCTTTGTATGACGTATAAGGGTTTACTTCCCTAGTGAGAAATTAATATACTAAAATGTGTTTGAAATATATTTATTTCATGCTAAGTATACTGCAAATCCATACATCTTATGTACTTAATGAAAATACACTGCGATTGAATTTTAGGTATACTAAATTGGTATGCTTAAAGTCTGCTAAATTGGAACAACAAATTTTGTACTTAATATACTTGAGTTGTGCAGAAATTGTGCTGAAGTCCAACTAAAGATACATTTAAGTGTATTTGATTGTGCTAAAGTGGAACTCTTGCAAGTATGCTTCGGGTACACTTTAAATATCTTGCATTGAAAGATTGATTTTATTACAAAATCATAAAATGCTTATCAAAAGTGACATCAGAACACATTTTTATTTAAACAGGCAAAATATGAAGAAGTGTGCATTGTTTATAAATAGTACTCCAAATAAAGTTTAATAAGACTTTTTTCTCAGTAAGTCATGTCGGTAAATATGTTAATACATTTAAACTATACTAAGTATGAAATAAATGCATTTTAAATTAATTGTTTTTTTTACTAAGGTATAATTACTATTTACTATATGTTAGCTTTCCATAGCCACGCCCTGACAAATGCCTTACATTCAAGTCTTTTTAAGGCATGAAGAAATTATCATCACACGAAAACAAACTTTTACATGTGCTATTTTAATATTTAAAGATGAGTTTCAATTGATAAAATGATCGAATGCAGTGTAACTTTAACAAATACAACCTTATTGTAATGTGTCACCACATTTTCTATATCCAAAGATGAAAATTATTATTCAACTTTTTACATCTCTTGCTGTCTTTTAAATGTGAGATCAGTAAGACAAGCTTTGCTGTCCCCTTGCCCCATGCCAGCTCTGTTAGACATCCAATAAATCACTCGTGCGTTAACTGGCATGATCGCTCCTGCCTGGCAAGACATGAATTGAGCCTAATACAGTGTAGATCAGCACCACCTGTTCTCTCAGAACAACAAGCCTTAGAACCTTAAACTTCACGGCTTTCCTTTCAAGGATAACACTTTACATAAACATTCTCTAACCAGAATGAAAAGGCTCCACGCGGGCTGTGCTTTGATTCGAATGATACCGTGTGATAAGGCCCATATCCGATCCATTATCTTTGTAATTAAGTCAACATAATGGTCCTTGCTAGAGGTCAGTGTCGAGTTTTCTCACTCATGAGAGTCAACAATATACAAATTCATAGCTGTGTCTTTTATATTTGCTTACATTAGGTAACAAAACGTATTCATTTTAATAAGCCGTGTTGTAGGATTCTATTTGTGCTGCAAAGGCACACTTTATTATTCATGCCTAAAGTTTGAGATTAAATATTTTAAACCCTGTACAGCTCATAAAATGATAAAGCGAAGCCATCAAATACCTTTTAGCTCTGGTAATATCTGGTATAGCAATAAAATCACACTGTCTTAATCATGTGAAATGGCATATTAAAAGAGCGCAGTAGGAAATGATTCTAGCAAATTCTACTTTTAGATGTAACATTCCTGTGAATTAAAGGAAATGGTTATTAACAGAAGCCAGGACTGAAAAGGAATAAAGCAATTTGAATAAAACAAATACTGTTCCGGATCTAAAGGAACATGCAGATTTCCTCGAATCCTGCTTATATTCAATGCAAAAAAGTTGTATAATTACCAAACGGTCAGCTCCATTAAAACAATTTGTATAGCAGGCACTTTTATTTGTCCTCCGCTGGTTTGAGGCAATATAAAAGGGATTACTTTATGAGATGGTTCTCTGATATCACTACATACAAGGAGTTTTTGAGGCTTATTGCGGAGCAGGTTCTTGCTTGTCAGCAGCTTTGCTCCTGCTTTGTCAGTGATTGAATTTAGAGCCTTTAACGCCCTGAATTTTATCAGGCCGTTTATAACAAATGACTGGAATTTGCCCAAGTTCAATCTAAACTTACCATTATTGATCAAAGCGCGTGGCATATCTGAAATTGGATTGGCCGTTTGGAAAAAATATATAACAAATAAGAAGCCGGCCTCACTTTTATGTCCGGGTTTTTAAGCATGGTAATTCTACGGCTTTAGGCAAGATTGCTGTTTTAGGCAAAAATCTAGAGAGCATCATATCTCCCTTCTATGCTGTTGTTTGATTTAATTCAACTATTTCTATAGCGCTTCTCACCATTTTGCATCGACAGAAAATACATGTTAGAACAAAGCAACATAGTAATAAAAAAATATCAAATTTGAATTTAATGTTCTAATAATGAAACAGGACAATTTTAAAACACACAAAACACATAATATGACTGTAGCCCTATGCTACAGTATGCATTACAAATGTCAATCACATTTCAAACAACTGATCATAAATCAATTATTGCATTCATAATAAATCCTCAACGTTGAAATCACTCTGACAGCACAGCATGGTTAAAAATAAGAATATGAATATTATTAAAAAGGAAAAAGTATTGTATATATGCAAGTGATTGAACTGTACACCTTTATGCTGTACACAAAACCTAGACTATAAAGAACAAATTAAGCCTCCAAGACTGATGGGTTTTAAGATTGAAACTGGTCTTAAAGCGCCCTCTAGTGGACAGAGTGTGACTGAATGATCACGTCTCGGAGTTTAATTTAAACATTAGTCTCATTAGTATCTACGGTGTAATATTGTGTCTGACCTATAAAACATTGTGCATTGGCAAATCAATTTTATTCTTACCATTTTACAGCCCTAATTACGCATATGGTTTACTGACAATGGACCGAACAAAGTAAATGCATAAAAAAACATTTCAGAATGATCGTACAAGTAATGATAACAAAATAACTAAAAAGCTTTGCTGCTTGATATTATTTTATCCCGACAAATTTAATATATTCCGCCATACAATGCATATAAATAGTATTTTACTCTCTATGGCCTTACTATATTTTCTGTGTTAAATGCAACTGCGTTATGTTGTTACTATTGGGCAAATATCAAATGTCCACTTGTTTCTTTGTAAAGTGTATTTGTTGTATTGGTGTACCTTGTTTAATTAAACACATTATTATTATTATACAATTTTAATCGTGTTTTTATATCAAACCACATTCGGATACAGAGACGTAATACCTTAAGACATACAGAGCCACTTCTAAAACGGATCCCCTGCTGGACAGAATACGCAAAACTACCACGCGGGGGCGCTAAACTCCAGATAAATGCAATGCAGTGATTCCCAAACACCTTATGTAAAGACTAAACTATATCGTTATTTCTCCCATGCTAACACCACAAATGAATGTGTGAAACTTTCAATGTGGCTAGAAACAAAATTCGATGAAAATTTCAAATTAAATTAAGCTTAAACTCTCTTATTTCTTAGAACTCAACAGCTATATCATCCTCGCATTGGTGTAACTTTATCTATTCTCGATTCCCTTTCTCATTGATGTAACAGTCAATGTAATAGTTGTATAATAACTTGTCACGTGACACGAACATCCTTCGTTGAAAACAATACTCAGGGCAGCGTAACATCACTCGTCCGCATTGAGTTGCCCGAACTGATGCCATAACGTGACGTTACTTCCCACAAACAAGACCAACAACGCACCGGAGAAACGTGACGGGGCGGGATCACCAACAAAGGGGTGCGTCGTTTTACGAACCAATAGCAACTCGGAAGCCCGAGTCGCTCATTCTTATGATCGGCACACGTGTTTTTCTTCTGGCCAATGAACGAAGGAGAAGGCGGGACAGCGTTGGGTATACCGTAACTGACCCCGATCTCAAACTCAGAGAGGCGTAACCTGGCCGCTGGACCACTCGTACTTTTTATACGCGTCTGGACCACCGTCGACTTCTCTTGGACGTCTAGGATGGACTAAAACGCAACTATGGTGGTGAATTCCGTGCATTGGTTTCGCAAAGGGCTGCGACTTCACGACAATCCGGCTTTGCAGGAAGCTCTTAATGGCGCGGATACTGTACGATGTGTTTATATATTGGACCCGTGGTTCGCGGGTTCGGCCAACGTTGGAGTCAATAGATGGAGGTTTGTGTCACGTATGTTTAGTTATAGGTTCACCTGTTGTGCTAATATGAAGAGGAATAACGTGGCGCAGCTGTTGTAGTGTTTTGGCCCTTCGCACGCGCCGTAACTTTGCGCATGCCAGCTGACGATCTGTCATGTAATACTGACGCAGCACGTGTGAAAATATCTTTTATTTAAAAACACGATGGTATGCTGACGTTTACTACCTGTGTTTTTGACATCTTGAACAATTATAATGTCGTAATTCAGTCCTATAAAAGGCCCAAGCTGCTGTTCAGAGCAGGTGAACAAACTTATCAAGTCAGCTGGACACTTTTTTAACACGCTAAATGTATCTGAGAAACACACCAGCAGTGTTAATTTTCAGGCAACACGCGAAAATATATCGATGGATCAATAATTGTGAGGTTGTCGTGACTGAGCTTAAACCATTGATGTCATTTATATAGAAGCTAGCCCATGCTAATGGCAACCAGTCGGTTTGCTCACGCCCACTTGCTCACTTGTGTTTTATGTAATACACAATTACAAACTTCATTATAGCATTAGTGCGTCATTGCTTTGGATATGTGTATCCTCAACTGAAACTCGCGAGCTGAGTCTTTTTTGGCTTGTGTAATTGTGTAGTAGGTTATGTGCTTTCTTGCAAATCTTTATATAATTAATATATTGAATTTCATATACAGAATATGTAATAAAGTACATAAAATGAAAAGGTGAAAATTCATAAATTATATGATGAGTGCATACGTGTCGTAATAAAGGTGTTATATAGATAAAGTATATCCACATTACTGTCAATACAAAAAAAATGCTAATTTCCCAAGCTGTATGATATTCTAAATAAATAAAAGGGTCTCTAGCCTGAGGTATGAGCTAAAATCTCAGTAAGGTCACTGTTTTTATATAAATATAGATAGTAATGCATATGTCCGTTGAATATTATCGTTATTTCGCATACACACGTGTTTCCTATAATGATTTATAAGTAATGCATTTTGTCTGACAGATTTTTACTGGAATCTTTAGAGGATTTGGACACAAGTTTAAGAAAACTGAACTCGAGGCTCTTTGTGGTACGGGGACAGCCTACAGATGTCTTCCCCAGACTCTTCAAGGTCAGTATGATGACACGGGTGACATTCGTCTTCTAGTATGAACGATTTCAGTATAAAGTTTATGGACGAAATCTAAAAGGCAATTTTTATACTCAAGGCCTCAGGTCAACCTGTATTTTCTCAGTTTGAAGTGCAGCTGTTTTTTAAATAAAAGTTTCGTTTTTTTAAGGGGTTGTCAATAGCTATTTCGTATTTGGGTTGAAGCTGAATCATAGTAAATCTTTATATGGGCTGATGAATGAGGTTGTGATGTACATAAGTTGTAGATTAACAGTGTAGCTGGATGGTAGTCAGTTCTTTTATTCTTCTAGGGAAAGAACTATTGATAAATGTATTTTTTCACGAAGAGCAATCTTGGGATTTAAGAAATGTTGGGATTTGGTTGGTCGCTGTGTTTCTCTGATGCATGCACAGATTTTGATTTGCTGTAGGAAGCAATGGAAGAGTTTCAGGTCCACCGCAGGCCCAGTGTTGTGAACTTTTACAGGTAATGGGTTTATCTAATACGTGATGATTTTCTTTGGCACAGGATGTAATGACAGTGGTTAGGTAGTGTTACCGTGACCTTGTTAGGTGCAAATCACATACAAAGATGTTCACCTGGCGTTCAGTGAGTGGCAGCTTGTTCTATAAAAAGACAAACATACACTTGAGACAGGCTGCATGATGGGTGATGAGCCTTCACCGGTTTTGTTGTATGTTAGAACAGCTTCCTGCGTGCCTTGCTCATCAAACACAGTTGGTTGCCCTTGAGATGCCTACTGGGTTCTATAGAAAAGTTTGAATCATAATCCCTTCTTTTATGAGAGAGAAAATGAGGTTGTATCTGGGTTGTGTCTTTTTTGTGGAAGAATTATAGTTAGTGTTATAGTGTGCACTGCAGTTTACCAAAAGATGGTCTGGAATCATATGTCATGGCCAGAATATTGAAACTTGCGGTGAGCTACCTACAGTACACTTGAGTTCCATATTTTCCCTTTCTTATTACATTCATCTTTTTAACCCACATAGTCCTTGCATGTCCAAAGTTAGATAATCTTAAGTGTTAAGTTAAACTTGTGACTCAAGGATTGAAAGGATACTTCACCCAAAATTGTTGCATCATTGACTTACCCTCATGTAATTTCAAACCTGTATGACGTTTTCTTCTTCAGAAAACAAAAGAAGATGTTTTGAAGAATGTCAGGAAGCAAACAGATCTCATCTCCCATTAACTGACATAGTAGGGAAAAGTCAATGGGGGATGAGATTTTCCAAATATGTGTTTAGCAGAACAATGAAATGTATATAGATTTGGAACAACTTGAGGGTGAGTAAAACACGACAGAATTTGGGTTATTGGGTGAACTTTCCCTTTAAGGTTGGTTTTGTTATAAAAGTTCTCATTCAGACATTTCCATTCAGCCAGACCTGCTGATCCATGGTAATGCAGCCAAAGGTTTGTAAGCGGCTTCCTGTTTGGCCTGGCAGGTGAATAGTACTTTTTATGCAAGGCTGGTCTTTATCAGAGCAGGGGGTGGGAGCACCATAACATCAGCCCTTCACAGTGCACTTGTATAACCACTTTTTTTCTCTTTTTTTACGTACACCTGCGGGAAAACCAGCACTGGACGTGTCCTACATGTATAAGGATTTTAAAATGACTAGTAATTCACCTATTCAGGCCTGTTCTTGGGAATAAAACATCCAATTGGCCACTTAAAGTAATCGCAGGTTGACTTAATTTGCTTTACAGAGTTTTGACATTATGTTTACATAACTTGCGTATTAAATCATTTTAAGAAGTAGAAACGGTTGTTTTTTGTATGTATTTTAATCTGGTTTACATCTGATCAATCTCTCAGGAATGGAAGGTCACACGTCTCACCTTTGAATATGACTCAGAGCCTTATGGGAAGGAAAGAGATGCGGCCATCATCAAAATGGCGCAGGAGTACGGTGTGGAAACCGTGGTACGGAATATTCACACGCTCTACGATCCCGATAGGTGGGTGATGGAGTGCTTTGTAAACTATAGCTACACACTTTTCTAAAGCATGTGCACATAATCAGTGTAAATTTACATTGTGGCAGCAAACGCTGTGAAAGTAATGTTTTCAAACACTCCCCGTCTACCGTTGGTCAATCAGAACGTCTTATACATAGACTCTGTCGAGCCAATGAGGCTTTAAAGAAATGTTTTGGTGTTTTGGTAGCACTACAGTGTTCGCGTGTTGTGGCTAACAAGCCTTCATAAGGGTTTTCACTTCTAATATAACCGGAGAGCCTTGGTTGAACATTTTTGGCTTTTTAATCATTGGAAAACATAAGTGACCGCACGATACGTAGCAACAGCTCTTCTCTAGAGAGAAACCTGCTTATGATGCAGTCACATCTGGCTTGTGCGTCATTTTAAATGAATATGTCGAAGCAGTTGATAAACAAGATTTATTTGTGAAAATTAAATTAAAATCTGTTTGAAAACATTGTGTGAATTGGTTTTTAAAGTGCATATTGACTAAAAATCAAGACTGGAAAAATGACAAAATGACTGGAGATGTAAAATTATTGGTAAAAAATTGTGGACACTTTGAATTTTGTGAATCATTGTTATGGCTTTTATGTATTATTAAAACATAGTTGCAGTGAATTTTTTTTACAAACGACATAAACAAGTCGTCAATTTACCAACAATTTATAGCTTGCTAAAAGGATAATTCACCAAATAATGTAAATGTTGTCATCATTTATTCACCCTCGTGTCATTCAAAACCTGTATATAATTCTTTCTTCTATGTAACACATAAGAAGATATTAAAAGGAATGCTTTAGTGGTTTTTATACGATGGAAGTCCAACATTCTTCATAATATCCTCTTCTGTGTTTTGCAGAAGAAAGAAAGTCATACAGGTTTTGAATGACATGAGGGTGACAAAACAATTTAAAGATTGGTATTTTTTAAACGAACTAACCCAAGTGATTCCTACGTTTTTATGCAAATTGCTCTCTCAAATTACCAAACAGAACCGAAGAACTGCGTCTGTCTCGGATCAAACTGCAGTATTCACGCTTTTTGTGACGTGTAATGTAAACGAGTGGCCTTTGCGTAGGTTACAGAAATGAGAATGATGCTGGTAATACGCCGCCTCTGCTCCTCATTCATAGGGGAACAGCATGAGCTTGCATGCATGCTCTTGTATAAACACATGTGAAGCGGGTGTGACGTCTTAAGCTTTCTAGACTGTTGAATGAATAGACTCGATGCTGCCATCAAGTGACTGAACGGAGGTGCTGACGGTCACACTGTGAAACATGTGCTGCGCGGGTTGGGAGGGGTGAATTAGCTCAGCAGGCAAGTCACCATTGCAAACATGTGCGAGCAGAGCGCAAGGCTTCTCCCAGAGAACACACGGGATACTACAGCATAGGCTCTGCCCTAGATAGATATAGACAGTTGTATAAGATCAGAACTATAAATGAGAGAGAAGGCTGGTGATGTCTGTTGGCTCCTCTCATGAAGGAGCTGGAATGTGGGGAAATGTGTTGTTTCTGGACACACCGGCAGACGAACGATCGCGGTTGATCTAGAATGACAGCTTAAGTGACCTTGTTTCCTTAGGAGTATATTATGGGATTTATAACAGTGCTAGTAGTGGTGTGGAAATCTGTCCATTTAAGGAGTTTGAGCTTGACGTTAGTTCAGATTTGTATATTCCCGGCTCGTATTTACACAGAATTATCACCCAAAAAAATGATTTGACAACATATGTGGTTTAAAAAAGCTCAACATTTTACTGGAAATCAAACACATTCAGTGTTTGTGATGATGTGATTTACGATCGACACTCGTAAATACGTTTTGCAGGTTCAACAAATATTTCATGATGCATTAAAATCAGCATAATTCGCAACGTAACCTGTAATTTTAAGATCCTCCTATTCAAATTACAGTATGAAAAGTGTATTTATATGTTTGTGTAAAAAGCAAGATAATAAGAATACTCTGTTTACAAAAAAACTAGAACTATCATTTACATATGATATTTAATTGCACTTTAACAATCAATTGTTTTTTCATGCATTAATACAATAATCTATCACATCAGCATCATTTAAAGGATTATATTCAACTAATTAAAATGTAGGTTGTAAATCATTAAGAAAATGAGAACGTAGCGCAGGCCTTATGTATTGTATCTCCATATAAATGAAATCAATGATGCCTTTACCAATCACTTAAGATCTGTTAAAAATGAAAGTACGTCAACTGGATCAGTTTGCATTGTT
The DNA here is from genome assembly GCF_015846415.1 of Triplophysa dalaica. NCBI lineage: Eukaryota > Metazoa > Chordata > Actinopteri > Cypriniformes > Nemacheilidae > Triplophysa > Triplophysa dalaica. The sequence goes on along the minus strand of NC_079565.1, from coordinate 5,519,397 downwards.
TCTGTTTTTTTGACATTCAACTAAAGAGAAAAGAGCCACTTGATGATTGAAACTGAGTTGGTTCTGTCTTTTCCTTCAGGATCATAGAAATGAACAACCACAGTCCCCCTCTCACATTCAAAAGATTTCAAGCCATCGTGAACAGACTGGAACTGCCCAGAAAGCCCCTGCCAACCATCACTCAAGAGCAGATGGCCAGGTGCCGGACACAGATCGCTGACAATCATGACGACCGCTATGGCGTGCCGTCCCTTGAGGAGCTGGGTACATCCTTTTAAAAACGTCTTTGCGTTGTTCATTATTAGATTCTTGTTAAAGGGACAGTTCACCCAAAAATGAAAATTCTGTCATCATTTACTCGCCTTCGAGTTGTTCCAAATCAGAATGAATTTCTTTGTTCCGATGAACACAGAGAAAGATATTTGGAAGAATGGTTTTAACCAAACAGTTCTTGGCAATTGACTACCATAGGAGGAAAAATGACACTGGGAGTCAAAATTGCCCATGAATTGTTTGCTGTTCTTACATAAAATATGAAGAGTTTGTTTTCAAAATGAGAACTCATCAAAAAAATCATGTTTTTTATTATGTTATGTTTTTAGTTTGTTAGTTTGCTGAATTTTTTGTTATTCTGGCTTAAATCAAAACAAACCAACTGCAGTTTGATTGATGTAAATTGGAATGCACAATAAAAAACATGATTTTTTTATTATTTTTTTAAACAGGAGTTATCTCATTTTGGAAATAAACTCTTCATATCTTCCTTTGTGTTCAACAGAACAAAGAAATTGAGTTTTTGGGTGAACTATGCCTCTCAATGGCAGTTTATTTATGCATTTAACCTAAAAAAAGTAATAATTTTACAGTGTAATGTACTAAACACGTGAAGGAAATAAACATATTTTATATGTATACATTTTTTATTAATTAAAGAGCAATATATTGTATGTAGAATATTCTCTATATATTATAATGTATCTATTTTTTACTTTAATTTGAGCTTTCTAGTTTAAGGTTTATAGTGTCATTTATTACTTTCTGAGGGCTGCCACTTTAAATTTCATTGTATCGTTCTATGACTATGAAGTCTGTAAAAAATGAATTGTTTCTCTTACCTGTCGTCCATCAGGTTTCAGGACTCCAGCCGACAGCCCACATGTGTGGAAGGGAGGTGAAACTGAAGCCCTGGAGAGACTCAACAAACATTTAGATAGGAAGGTAAGATGTGGTGTATACACAATAATGACACTTAACACTGTTTAATTAAAAAAAGTATATACAACTGTAGTACATATGTAAATATAATATCAATGTATTATGTTTTGAATGCAGGCTTGGGTATCCAATTTTGAGAGGCCTAGAATAAGTGCTCAATCTCTGTTTGCCAGCCCGACCGGCCTCAGTCCATACCTACGTTTCGGTTGTCTGTCATGTCGTGTGTTTTACTACAATCTGCGGGAACTTTATATGAAGGTGAGTGTTGTTTATAATAAAATGTAATCCTTACATGCACTACAAATCACAGACTTGGATTTTGACAGACTGTTGACAAAGCCATGTGATCTCTTTCTGTTCTCCAGCTTCGGAGGCGTTCGAGTCCCCCCCTCTCGCTCTTCGGCCAGCTGCTGTGGCGAGAGTTTTTCTACACGGCGTCCACCAACAACCCCAACTTTGACCGTATGGAAGGAAACCCCATCTGCGTGCAGATCCCCTGGGATCACAACCCTGAGGCGCTGGCGAAGTGGGCCGAGGGTCGTACGGGGTTCCCTTGGATCGATGCCATCATGACCCAGCTCAGACAGGAGGGCTGGATCCACCACCTGGCCCGACACGCCGTGGCCTGTTTCCTCACTCGAGGAGACCTGTGGATCAGCTGGGAGAGCGGAATGAAAGTAAATCACTCATGACTTCGCCGTAATGCTTGTGATTCGTTTCGCAGTGTGTAACTTTCTTTCTTTCTTTCTTTCTTTGTGTCAGGTTTTTGAAGAGATGTTGTTGGACGCAGACTGGAGCGTGAACGCGGGCAGCTGGATGTGGTTGTCCTGTAGCGCGTTCTTTCAGCAGTTCTTTCACTGTTATTGTCCAGTGGGTTTCGGTCGCCGGACGGATCCCAGTGGCGAATACATCAGGTACACAAACCAGCCTTAAACGCATCTGGAACACATTCACACAGTGGGAGTTATATCACTGACAGGTGTTACATATTATGACAAATCATAGATTTGTGTTGCATAAAATCTTATGTAAAGCACCACAGGTTTGGACATCTCCACTGTGCATATTCGAAAGAAACACAGTGACATTGTGAAGTGTAGCAGCTGCTGTTTTTATTCACCAAAGCTCTCATTGTCACAAGTTACGTTTGGCCACAAACCCGACGACTTCTTTTATTCATTTCTGCTTCTGTCCTACTTTCTTGTTTCACTTCAAACTGTCATCGCTATATATGTTCAGAGCAGAACAAAACGTAGATATACAAACAAAAGTCCTTTTCATCTCTATAATTCACTGTTTTTTATTTCTAAAGCAAGCCATCAGTATTGTTATTGGTCGTACTTGGATTGACATGTTTAGATTTTACGTTGTGGAGAGATAATACCCCATAGAATAAAAGACACAAGCTGTATCTAGGGACAACATTTTTTTTGCGCATTTCAGTCTCTGACAACCAGGAAACAACCACTCAAAACACCTTAGCAACCACATTGCAGTACCCTAGCAACCAGTCGGAACAGGTTGTTTTTCAGAAAACATTATGCGGGGTGATCTTTTCATAATTTTAGTTTTTATCCAATGCATTCTGTTTTTACATGAAGGAGGTACATCCCAAAGTTGAAGGACTTTCCCAACCGCTACATCTACGAGCCGTGGAACGCTCCGGAATCAGTGCAAAAGGCCGCCAACTGCATCGTGGGTGTGGATTACCCTAAACCTATGATCAACCACGCCGAGGGAAGCCGGCTCAACATCGAACGCATGAAGCAAGTTTACCAGCAGCTCTCACACTACAGAGGCCTTAGTAAGTGATGCCCAGAGTCATGAGTTTTCATCAACTACAATTCATGAACATTTTAAGGGTCCAGGTGGGCATTAAGATCTCTTTATATCTTTTGCTCTCGACAGGTTTGCTCGCCTCAGTTCCGACAATCCAGGAAGAGGCGGAGCCTCCCATGTCTGATGACTCTCAGGCCAGCAGCAGCACTGGAGGTGAGAAACTCACAACATGCGGAGAGACTCTCAGTAAAATAAATAACATTGGCTACATAAGCTTTAATTTATGTATAAATTATTGTAAATTGTTGATTTGTGAAGCGAATGTAAAGAAAGGGGATCTCTTTGCACGTTGCAATGTCAATAAATTCCTGCCCCTGTCTGCTGTGTCATTTAATATAAATCAAAGAACAATATTGACTAGATTAAGAGGACTATGTTCAAAACAAATTTGTTTGCATAATTATTGAGGTAAAAGAGTATCAAACGTGTCATAATATTGCAGTAGATGTTGATTTAGAAGCTCCATCACCAGGCTTTTGTTTTCCGCATGTCTAGCCTCCGCCCCCTCCCCACACCAGCCTACTCACGCACCATCGTCCCCACCCAGCTCTGAGAGCTCCGGGTCGGGCTCCGCCCCCCACGTCCAGAAAAAGAGGGTCCGACCCTCGGAACTCCCGGGCAAACAGAAATCAAAAGTCAAGCACACCAGCCATGCCAATAGAGTCATGCAGATGATGGAGGACAAGCAGTGATCACAGGTACCGCACGTTTTTGTGTGTTTTTCAATCATTTATATACCAGGGTTTTTCCTGCATAGAAATCAGAGGCTGCTGCCTCCGTCAAATGTCGTGCCGCCTCACACTCTCTGCAAAATTATGAAGGATGTCTTTCTTTACAAGAAATGCGGTGTGTATTTAACAGACTGTCATTTGTAACTGCAGTTGCAGCATTACGCCACAGAGGAGGCGCTGTTTCGTTATCGAAACACTGGCTAAAAAGAGTTGCAGAACAAGAGCTAGCTGTGTTTCACAGCTGTATGTTTTTCATCCAAATACGTTTCATTTCTTGAATTCTTTTTATTAAAATGACGTACACCATTGTAATGTCTTAAGCTGTGCAGTTGAGTCGTTCAATACAGCGTATACTGTACACAGTATGAAACAATGAGTCGCATACGAATGACTCATTTAAACAGATTCATTTAAACTATTGATATTTTCAGTCACTAGTGAATATAAGAGACCATTGGATCATTTAAAGTGAACCACAGAGAATGCAAGATATGAATGAGCTCATTTAGTAAGACTGGTTTATTCTGTTGGCTATTGTGACCTGAAAAGTAAATTTTATTGAATATGATAAAAAAGCTTTATTTGATTTAAAAAAATTCTTGAATAAAAGTAATTTTTTAATTAACTTGATAATTGTCGCTTTCATCTCATTTTATTAGAACTTTTAATGGCAAAGTCACTTTGGTTAAACCATGTAAAGTTACGGTAAGCCTACGTGTGTGTACAAGATCAAAATGGCACCACCTTCGCCTCATTTTGAGGAAAAACCCTATATACATAACATATTTAAGTTTTTTTTATGTAAAGATGATACTGTTTATGATCTTGATTTGTAATTCTGCTCTGTACAGGTTGATGGACAGATTACGACTGCTTTGGCAGTTCAATATCAGAGGGAATCTGAGGACTCCCTGAATCATCCAGAAACAGCCAAGAAAATCGTGAAATGGCGCCACCTCCTGCAGCAAAACAGAAACTGACTGTACATCAAGAAAAAGTAACTGAAGCTGCAATTCCGTCAGGGTGTTAGGGCTTCACCATCCATCCTCCAATAATGCTGCTTGTTGTTTCTCAAAACTAAACATGATTGTATCAAGATACAGGTCTGAATCTGGTTTTGAAGAAATGGTTCAGACAAGAAAATGGTAATTTAATCGTCGTTGTGTTGTTCTATACATGTATGACTTTCATTCGGAAAGCACAAAAGGAGAAATTTCGGACTGAGACGGGAGCTTTCAAGCTACAAATAGGATGCAACAAAAATCTACTATGTGTGCTCAGTATGACCTTTGCCTGAATTCAAGGGACTTTGAATATAACGCAATCGCTTTGTGCGAGACACTAGATTATTTAGATCTTATTGTAGCTTGGCATTCTGATGAAAGCTTTAAAGTTCTGGTCTGCATTTATTGAAATTGGCTACTTTTGTCAAACAAATCCTTTTGTACTCTAGGGAAAAAAGTTCAAACAGGTCTGAAATGAGTGAGTCAGTCAATACGTTTATAGCTGAGAAATTCAAGGTTGAAGTTTATCGCCAACGTAGAAAGAGATTTGCAGGAACTAATGGATATTGCCGTGAAAGATTATGTTTTAAAGACAGTGTTCATGAATTCTAACCAAATTTAATGTACTCATTATATTTTATTGGTATGAAGGCGTATAATAAAAGCGTATGATGAAACCTCAGATACTATATGGCCTGCTGTGGTTTTACAACATAAATAGAGTAACATTTGTATTAGGTCTAATGTAGTCAGTCTCTATAATGGCTTGCAAACCACAACCAACCAGTTCATACAAGCAATAAAGATTTGATTTCTCTGGTTGAGCAGTTGCTCCCTACACGTTTTGTAACTAAGATTTTGTTGGATCTTGCTGCACTCAAGTTTTCATAATGATATCAAATTGTCAGTTTTAAATTCAATAAGCTTTATTTCTTTTCCAAGCGATTAATTTTCCGTTTGCAGGTTTTCAAACAGTCGCCAAAAATTGTACATTCCACTTCGCGTTCGGTCACATTAATTTTTCTCCAACGATGTGGAACAACTTTATTTATTTTTGTCCCTTATTCTTTTTTGTATTGTATAAAAGAGTTTATTTTCATTAAATGGCTGACGGGATTGTATAAGATGTTCTGTTTGTCTGCAGTAATTTATTGAAGCCTTTTCACAGCATGCTTCTGTCAGCGACGAGCGAAATGTTTCTGCAGTGTATTGCATCTACAATGTTTCGCTGTTGAATCAAATATATCAAATAAATTTCTTGCACCTATTTAAAACATGCTTGAGTTTGTTTTATTTTTATAGAACAGTATTTTACAAAATGATGGTGCCTGCCTGTTTATCAAGCTATAGAAGTTTAATTTCAGACGGGAAATATTATACTTTTTTTTAGTTTCAACTGGAAATGGATAAAAATATGTTTTGTAGCTTTTTGAAGTTTTGTTTTTGATATTTTTAGAGTAAAAACATCCAGATCTTATAATCCGCATTTAACATACTCATTGGCCTAAAGTCACATTTGTATTTTTGCCTGTTTGGTGGTCTAATTTTAAATGATGTGAATTATTGTATTTCAATTGTTTGCCATGTTTAACATACACAGTATTGCGTCTGTGGTCTGCTGAGTGCACTGTGCAGCATTGGTATGGTGTTCATCTCAGACTTGTATTGTAGTAATGCAATATAGCTACTGAATGCAGACTTGATGTGAATGGGGTCCTGTGGGACCAGCACTCATGAGGGAAGAGCTCTCAGTTCTTGCCCAGTTCAGCTAATGTCTGCTCTTATAGAGCATAATGACCATAGAAAGACTCCAACTGTCTCTTATCTCTCCCTCTCTCTCTGCCTCTTCAGCTAATTTCTCTTTGTCCTCCACATCATGTGCTAAATCCTCAAATGAAACAGATCTACTAGTCGCATGCGTGCGTTATCTTTGTTTGACCCACAGCCCATTGTAAAATAAGATCTTGATTATGTCTTCATATGTTCGATCTATTATAAAAGTGCTTGACTGTCCCATCCAAAATTAATAACCGTGGCGGTGATTAACAATACAGTAATTAATTGTAATGATTCTGGATATATTATAGATGTCCACAGGCGGCCTTGCAGATGTTTTTCATTAGTTATCAATGGCATCGATCCCAATGACATCACGTGCGGTACTGGTGGCCTGCTCTTCTGTGGAGGTGGCAACTTGAGCTGTATTGATTTGGACCATCAATCACTAGGCACCCCTTTTAAAGAGACTACGCCTCTCTCTTTCTCTCTCTCTCTCTCTCTCTCTCTCTCTCTCTCTCTCTCTCAGTCATCCACCGTTGACTTTAATGGCTTCATTGAAGGACACATGCAGAGCAGTGCAAGGAGTGTCAGGGTTGTACAGTAGAATGTTTTCCAGGGAAAGTGAGGACACCCACGGCCGCTACGGCTTCCTGTAGCTGATGTAACCCCCCTGAGGACCTTTTGGAGGACGTTTCTGCAAGGAATCAGAACCCAGAAAACCGGCCGGCTGGTTGAGGAAAAAGTGCCATAATTGCCAGCCTCATCGATCCCCAAAGAAGGGTCCAACGTCACCCCGCCCTGCCCCGCAGATGGTGCTCAGCCTGGCCATGGACTCCAGAGAGGATGAGGACAGCTGGATGGAGGAACAGTGGGAAAAATGGTACAGTAGTGATACCGTTTCCCCATCTCGGCATTTTGAGCTCTACTTAACTGACCTTGGATCAGCTTTTGGTGCTTTAAAATGGGATGCTATGGTTTTGAAATGTTAGTGTTCTGTGTACGAAAGGAAATTTGTGAGAGGAGGGTTTTTGTAATCGAACAAATGCGGATGTTGCTTTTGTTCTAACATTAGACGTACTTTGAGATGTGCTGTTAGTTCTATTGACAATACAAAATTGTAAAAGTAACTACTAAAGTTACGCACTATGGACTCAGCGGGTTGTTCGAATCTGTAGTTGTTCAAAATATAAAATGATTGTGTATTTCTGACTGCCTTCTAAAAACTGTGCGGCTGCACAAGTATGTAAATACAGGAAATGCAGCATGTCTGAGTGCTTTTAAATCCTTTATCTTGTTACATCTTTACAGCCTCGAGCTTGACAGCACTGAAGGATAATAAATGGCTGATTTCAAGACATTAGGCAGAACAAAAATATCACTATATTTTAGTTAAAAATACACAAACCGTGTTATTGTTTGCTATCGCACAAAATTTTATATTACCTTTCTATTATAATAAATGTTGTTTAAGATTAATGTATACTTCATTTTAATTAAAAGTATATATATTTGGCCCACATTAAAGCCAAAGGTTACAACACTGCAGCAGTTGTGAAGTTATGAAATGAGCCGTGCCCTATCTGTATAAAATCCGGCGCTAGTCTCGTGGAGGTGTGACGTATGATGTGTGTCGATGTCTGTGTGGGTGTGTTGCCTCTTTGCAGGTTAACGAATGACATCAGTCTGAATGAATATGAGGATGATGACCTATCAGAGGTGACAGAAATCACAGATGAGAACGGTGTCACTCTCAACCACCTTGACCTCGACTTTAAAGTAAGTCTATAGCTATAAATAAACACTATACATTTTAGAATTATATCTATAACACTTTTTTATTTAAATTATATTTCACATGTTACATTTTTTATGTAAAATGTGTCGTTTTTACATACTACACTAGTTTTATTTTTATCTTTAATATTTAAAATAATTCTTATTATGAAACGTCATAATCAGTTATGGATTATTATCTGTAAAACACATATCATTTTAATGTACAGTATAAAGTCTTAAGTTTAACTTTGATTTAATAATTTTTACTATGACTCTTAAATCTATTTTATGTCGTTTTCATGCTTTATATCAGTTGTGTTTTTTTCTATGAATCGTATTTAGAAATGAATCCTGGTTTCAGAAAGATTTCATTTCCTAAGAAAATTGACAGATTGTTATACACCACTAAAGTACACATCGGCTATAGTGTGAGGTTTAGGAAGGTGTGCCGTGCTGCCACCTGCACATGCTTATAGGGTTAATCAGCATCTGTTCTGTAGCTAATCTTTAATGGGCTTAAATCCAGCTATGGAATTTACAGCTCACTGTAATGTCTGATAATGCTTGAAGAGACAGGATACGTTATTTAATGCTTTTGGTTTGACATAAGGAAATAAATTATTTGATTGACCTATTGTACCTGTTTTAAACTCTGTGGTGATGGTGTGTGATGTGATGCTTAATCCTTGTTTCCAAAATGACAGGTCCAAAACCTAAACTATGGATGTTAAATGAATGTGAGGAGGAATAAAAAAGTCAATTATTAGCAGTTAGAAACAACAGAAATCGAAGGGAGTTCCCTACAATAACAAAAAAAACACGTCCGTGGGTGTGTGTGCCCTGTCACCGTTTTCTCTCTCTCCACCTCGTAACCAAACAGTTGTTCAGCTTTGTCTGATACACACAGTCATGCGCTCTCGTGCTGAATGAATAATCTTCTGTCGTGCTGTTTGCCCCACAACAAAAATAGATTTCTAGGTCAAAGCACATGATCAGTTTTCCTACAAAGAAGTCGAATGCTGTCTGGAGGTTGTTTCGGTATTTAGCATGCGGTGTTTGAATGAATGTGAATGTGGGTGAGGTCAAGTGAGGCTGTGGTGCTTGCCAAATTCAATTATCAGCTTAGTCATTGAATATTAAAGCAAAGGAGATAAATCAAAGCCACATCTGATTGTTTTCCCTTTATGAACAACATTTATTATTTTACAACATTTTGCTCCATATTATTGAGTAGTTCACAGATCGTTGAACTGTCATTTCTGGCGTGTGTTTGTCTTGTCAGACACGCCTTATTGTTCTCCGAGATTGAATTAGCTCTCCTAACAGCAGCCACAGGCTGATGTCACCCCTCTCCTCCGATTGGCTGGCTGCCTCTGACTGCAGCTCCTTCTCTCTCAAAGCTCTGCTGCCTCCTCTTCCCAGGATCACATGACTGAGCCGGCCAATGGCACGCCAAGGAGCGGCCGGAGGAGGGGGGTGGTGGAACTGCAGACGGAGATGCTCCACTTGGACCTAATTGATGCAGAGGGAGGAATCCAGGAAGAAGAGGAGGAAGAGGAGAACGACAGGCCGCTAGATCCTGTGGATGACAACCACAAAGAGGAACAGGGAGCTGGGCTGCCTGTCATCCAGCCAAAGCTGAAGGATTTCATCCCTCCTGTCGCCATGGATACTTACCGGCCCAAGAGACCCACCACCTTGAACCTTTTCCCCCAAGTGCCAAGGACTCAGGTGAGAAGAGCGGTTTCGATTTCTCTTTTGGCCTTTGAAAGGGTTGCGGCTGGGTGCCGATCTGTATGCAAACCGATAGGAATGTAAAAGGTGTTCATTTCCATACTGTACAAAAAGGAATCTACCTTCTTGGTATGCATCCGACACGACACGCCAGTATGCCCTTTCCTCATTCTCAATCATCGGAAGGTACGGTGGGGGGTGTGTGTATTTTTAGCGTCATCTCGTGATTTCAGCCTCACGCTAATCTGTGGCACGTAGCGTCGGGTTTCTTTGATACTCCTGGCCGGTGATGCTTACGCTGACGTTTCCTGTTTGCGAGCGCGCGGCCCACCTGCTATGAATCACTGCTGTCCGCCCTCCATGTGTAACGCAATCTGACAAGAGAGAGAGAGCGGATCGTTACTGTTGACCTACGGGGGTCAAACAACAGGGGGCGGCACTTTAATGGGCCAAACTGTGAAAAACAACACAAAATGGGAGTTTAACCCTCGTTGTTGTTGGATGTCATCTGTGGAAAGGCCTGATCTTTATGATGGAGTTGGCAGATGGTGCCGTGGGTTGTAGAGAGAAGATCATTCATTTGATTTAACTTGTTGATCTGTGTGTTACACAACGGGGTACGAACGGAGTTTGTTCATGTTTTATTTGATAGAATCAAACCTCAGGAGTGACATCATCCGACAGCAATGTGAAAGACCGACAACATGATAACTGTGATAAAATCAAGGTTATCACATAAAAAAATCCTAAAAAAAAACCATGAACGAATATTTCAGTTGTATTGCTTAAAGGTGAATATGAACAGTATTTTGCAGTATTTGACGTCTACAAAAATACGAAGCATTTTTTGTTGTTTTTATCTGTTTATCCGGGGGTTTTTTTCGGCAAATAAATGCAAATAAAAACAATAGTTCCATTTAAAATTTAGGATCAATATTGTTTGTAGTTCACAGAATGAATCAAAAAGAATCATCTTACCTAAACACATATACACCAATAATATATTCATGTAAACTGAAAATGGTCTTTGAAATGGTCTCTTAAATTTTACCGCGGCTGTTTAAGTGTTAATGTTGTCAATGTAACAAATTGTTTGAACATTTTGATTTGTAACCTAGAAATATCATCTTTAAATGAGTTTTGAGTTTAAATATCCCATAATACAATGTGGTCTCGGACCGTTTTTTTGTATATAAATATTTTTTGTTTAAATGTGGACATCCTTAAGATTAGATGTCCAATGACATCAAATATATCATTGAATGTCTCTGATAGTATTGCACATAATCATCAGCGTCCAGCTCTTCTCTGGCTCTCTGTTCGCCCGAGCATCATGGGTAAGGAGGCTGCTATACTACTAGACAGGGAATTGGATGATTTAAGTAATTGGCCATCACTGTCGTGTGTCCTTAAAAGACTTACAACTCCGACTGAACTCAAAATGACCTGAAAGACTGTTTCTTGTTATGTTGCTTACTGTCATATCTTCTATATCCCAGTAGACTTTAATTATAGCATTTCTGATCATAAAGATTTTAGAAAAAATTATTCTATGTGTTTTAGAACAAGAAACTTACTGTTTTTCATTCATTGAAAGCACACCAGTCAAGTTTCATATAGGCACTAATATGAATGAATAATATGTATACTATATAGCGTTAGATGTGTATAGTAGATGTATTAGTATATAGCAAATTTCACAATCTCCTGAGGGGCAAAAATGTTGTCACACATATTCATTATAGTGGGATATTTAACACATGCCATTCAATGATAGACTTTTTAAACACCTTTTAAAGCATACGAAACTGTATCCAGGTCAACAAACCGTTTCACGACTACATGACTGTAAATGTGCTTCTCTCTCTTTAATCTTGTAATCTTGGTTTGTCAGATTGCTCCACGTCTGCAGTATTGGCGTGGCCCGTGGGATCAAAGAGCATTTGAGGAATTAACAAAGAGCTTTTCCACGGAAAGCGAACACGGCTAGAGCAGTAAACATTAAAGTATTCTCAAGAGATATCTATATTGGGCCTAAGCAGGGGCCAGTCAACAGCATCTTAATTCCTATTTTAATTCTGTGATATGAAATATTTTGAGGATGTTAAATACAAAATGGAGGTCAAGAACTGATTTTATCCATGAGACACAAAAATTGATAGAATTAACCCAGGGGACTGGAGGGGAAATGTTAAAAAGTAAGGGACTTGTAAGTCATCTGAATGGAATTTTTTTTTTAAATGTACTATTTAGATATGTGTTTAGATAAAAAATATTTTTGTTTCATTCCGTGATCTACTAACAATATTTCTCCCAAATTGCGAATAAAAGTATTGTTTCTATTTGCATTTATTTGTAGAAAATGATAAGAGAAAAGATCATAAGTTCATATTCACTTCTTAGCAAAACAACAGTAATATTTGCGCATGTCTTTAGGAAATGTTTTCTTGTGTCTTGTCATGTCGTCAGTCTTTCACATTGCTGATGACTTTGTCACTTTCATTTTGCTGAAATGCAACAAACACTGGACTGAAATGACCACAATACATCTAGAAATGATAAAATGAAAACTTGGAATGGTCTCTTGATTTTGACCCCGCCTGTTTTCTGCAAAGTGTAGTGTACTTCAGTATTTGAACATTTTCATTGAGTAACTTTTAAATCTTCCTAAAAAAAAATAGAGATTCCCATAACTAAAAATGATTTCATGTTGAGATTAATTTACACTTCTCTATATTATTTCATACAAAATCTTATCGAGTCTCCTTTTTAAACTTCAGCATTATATCCTTTGTTTTCGCTGAAGATTTTCTAATCGCCTCTCTGACAGGCGGCTCTTTAACGTAGAACTAGTTTATTACTTCGTTTTTTCCATCTGTTTCCTTTACTGGTACCATTTTTAGATTCACTGTATAAAGCATCATCACCATCTGTGTCTGCCTCTTCCATCACGAACGGCACTGTGCTTTCCCATCTACCCCCACACTTACGCATACAGTGACACTAGCTTACGCATGCCAATTCCTGCATCATCGATGAGTGCGTTACTATGGTAACATAGGAGTGCCTTATCTTGTAGGTGCATCATAGCAGCACGGTAAATCGTGAGTATGCGATAGGATAGGAATAAATGGTGTCGTATTGCCTTTCCTGTAAATTCCTGATGTTTGTATCATCCTTTGTGGCAGCTGCCAGGAATTTTCAAATCATCGATCTAAGATGGAGGGAAGTAATCTGTCTGTTTATTTTAATGTGAGAAAATGGGATTTTAAACTCCTTTGCTAAGAAATATAAATGGTGGTGTTCTGTGATGGTGTCAGATGGCGATAGCTTAAAGAGATTCAGGCAAAAAGGATGTCATCAGTAATTCACCCTCGTGCGATTCCAAACCTGTGACTCTTTCACAAGAGAAGATATTTTGAAAAATGTATCAGTGGTTTTGTGTCCATACAATGGAGTCATTGGGGGCCAATGCTGTTTGGTTACCAAAGCCCCATGAATAAAATGTTATTCTTATCATGTCCTTCATTATTGTTCTCTATATAATTCACAGGACACGATAAATAACAATTCATTTGGTGATAAAGAGCGGAGGAAAGAGAAGAAAACTCATTCTTCATCTCCACACATTAAGGGTGAGTCATTCATTACCACACGTTTCACACAAATGATCCTGTCTGAGTTGCTGACTGTATAAAACAAGTCATGTTTCAAACCCGCTTTTATGCATTAGAGAAATGAACATACAAGTTTACTGACAAATGCACTTATTAAACAAACAACGGCTGTAAGTCATCTCTGTAATGGGTGTATAGTGTTTTGACATTTCACTGATCATAAAAGTGTATTATTGATGATAATGGAATATTTATTGTGTGCTCAAAGAAAATAAGATCCTCAAACATGCTGCGGTCGCTTTTGTAGTATTCGGATCTACTAAATAAAAGCGTGTTTACGTGCTTGAAATACCATAATGGGATTTTAGTTTTAATCTTCTTAGCAATGAGAGTTCATCAGATGTCACTTGTGTCTGAGCAAGAGTGTTTGGGAAGCTTGTTTAAGAATAATAATTCTTGCAATTCTATATTGTTTTACACAGACATTATTGCACACTTGACTTGACTTAATAAGGTATTTGTTAACATTAGTAAATGCATTAGCTTACATGAACTAACAATGAGCAATGTTGTCTTATTTAGTATTTCGTCATTTATGTTAAAGGGATAGTTCACCCAAAAATGAAAAGTCATTTTAAACCTGCATGACTTTCTTTCTTCTGCAGAACACAAAAGAAGATTTTTTAAAGAATGTTGGTAACCGAACAACGGCGGTACCCATTTGCTTCTATTGCATGGACACAAGACCAATGCAAGTCAATGGGTACCACTGAGTACGAATGCTAACAATAATTTGGATCTAAATTAACATTGCAGTCGACTTGTTTGGAAAATTCTGGTTGCGCTCTATTTTACAGTATGTGTACATAAAAAGTACCGAATAGTGTAAGGTAACTACATGGTATAGGTTTAGGGGTAGGTTCAGGTTTATTGCCTAGTTATTACCCAGTTATTATACTGTAATAAGTACCAAGTAAGTACATGGGAATCAAGACTGTAAAACAAAGTGTTTCCAAAATGCTAAATCAACAAAATAAATAAAAAATCATTTTTGCTGACTGTAACGGTGTATAAAATCACTTTGCATTGCTTCCTGTGAGTAAAATGTAGCATAAGCATTCTACGGAGTATTAGTTGACATTTCTTCAATAATCCTTTGGTTGTTTTCTTCATTGGGTTTGTTGCCTAATGTATAATCTCTTTCTGCGTGTAATAGGGGATGGGGCAGCCAAACCTGAGAAGGTTGGCCTCACGGATGGGGACAAAGTTCAAGCCAGGCCTGATGCCAAACAACGAGGCCCCACCTCCACCACCAACAGAGCCACGGCCGTCCGCGACAAACAACAGGACAAATTATCCGAGTCCTTGAACAACACCACCACGGAGGCACCCTCCACGCAGACGGTCATGAGGGGAAAATCCGGACAGGTGACCCTGATACAGGGCGTCGTCGACGCTGACACCGTTTGCAAGGAAAAAGCCCATTATCATACTTTAAACGGCTATCGGGAACAAGTGCAGTATCCCGTGGAGAACCGGGGTACTTGTGACCCATCTGTTGACAAAAACAAGGACTATCGAATATCGGAAGGAAATGCTACGGAGGAGATCCACCTCACGCCGGTCAACGGCGAACAGGATCGTCCGTTCCTTTCCCAGAGCAGCGACAGCAATCGTATGTCCATCAGTTCGGACACAGAGTTGCCGCCCCTTCACTATTATCCATTAGCGGGTCGTGCTAACCCTTCCATTAGCGAGGAGGATGAGGTATACCCCCCAACACCCCCTTGCAGGACTGTCAGTCTCAGTGACCCAGGGGACACTAGTAAGTGGACTGAAAGCCACAAGTCTAAAGCGGCGAAGGAGGACACAGGGACTTTAAAAACCGCCGCCGTCGGCACTGACGCCTCTGGGCTTACGTACGACTCTGTTAAGTACACCCTGGTGGTGGACGAGCACGCTAAGCTTGAGCTAGTGAGCATCAAAGACTGCTACAAAGGTTACGATAGCGATAGCGATAATACCGTCTACGAGTCTGCCATCGATGAGGACGACGAGGAAGCAGATGACGAAGGGTCGGGAGCGAGGGGCATGAGGAGAGACACCTCCTGTCTGTCAGCAGACACGACCACGGACACCACCTCCGACATGCCACGTTCTCGCAAGTTCATGAATGTGTTTGTGAATAGACGGACGCGGTTCTCTGGTGAGTGAACATGTTTGATTTGCTTTTACACAGTTGGGATCGGAAGGATCAAATCCACTGAGTTCACACAAAAATGCTTCTAGTCGTGACTTGAGTTTTTACTCTTAGGTGCTGAGTTTGGACATTTCTCGTGTGTTATTAATGGAGAGGAAAGAGAACAGAGTCACAGGGCAGTTTTCAGGTAAGATATACTGTGTACAGTAGTGGCCAAAAGTAATGTCCCCTCAGTTTCGAATAATTTATCAAAACATGAAATGAATGGTACAACATGGACAAAACACTTCACTTTTAAAGGTGCAGTGTGTATTTTTTGGGGGGAATCTATGACAGAAATTCAATATAGTAAACATACTGTATGTCCTCAGAGGTGTATAAAGACCATAAATTATGAAGCGTTATGATTTTCATTATCGTAGAATAAGCAATTTCTATGCGATTTCTATAGCGAATTTGCCATGTTGTTTTTTCAACAGTCCTACACGGACAAACTGCTCTACAAAGAGCTTGTTTTGTAAATATATTATCTCCTTCAGGCAAAGAAGCGAAAACGTGACAACATCATAGCCCTGTGTCAGCCACCGTAGTGCTTCGAAAGGGAGGGGTGGAGATAGCAGTTGGTTGCAGTTCGCAACCTCACCACTAGATGCTAATAAAATTCATACACTGGATCTTTAAATGTTTATTGTTTGTCCACGTTTTACTCATATTTTGATGCTTTAAGCTACTCCGAGAGTCACGAATATTGTACAAATATGCACTCTATACATCACTTTTGGCCACTACTTTATATAAGTGTGTGTGTAAACATACAGTGCATAACAAATTGACCAACTACCCGTCATAATAAAGAGAAAACAGAAATATTTTAGGAAACTGTCAAAAACTTGTATAAAACTAAAAATGTATCATTTTTACTAGGCAAATAACAAATTAAAAACACATGTCAAAATAATCAGAAGTAAGAAATCTATCAAGCATAACATTTAAGCATTTAAACTTATTTGTCTATAGAAGACTACAATTAAATCGCTGTAATAAAAAAAATCTACCTGAATACATACTGTATATGGTTTCTTCACAGGTTTCATCCTCGTCACGAGGACGAGTTAGAATTGGAGACGGACGACCCCTTACTAGTAGAGGTTCAGGCTGAGGATCTATGGTGCGAGGCCTACAACATGCGCACTGGATCCAGAGGCATCTTCCCTGCATTCTATGCTGTCAAGGTTACGAAAGACGAACACTTAAAAGGTAAACCCTGCCTTTGCTGGACCTATTGAAACATTTGAGTGTAACTTAAGAAACTGTTTTTTATTCAGAGGATAAAGGTGAATGGATGGACAAATTCTGGGTGAAATTCCTCGGTTCCGTTCAAGTGCCGTACCACAAAGGGAACGATGTGCTTTGTGCTGCTATGCACAAGGTATGATGACCATTTCTAACACTGGATTGAATGAACATATATTTGCATAACAATCACGCTAACGTGTACAAATATAATGTGATCATGTCAACAGATCGCGGCAAACAGAAGAAGAGTGCAGTTCAGCCCTCCCTCTCCGTGCATTCTGGAAATTAATGCAAGAGGAGTGAAAATTATTGTTCAGGATGACTGTCAGACATCTGGAAGGGTTTGTATCATTCAGAATATTCAGAAATTGTTGGTTCTGCTGTTATGCAATGAAGCGTCTTATGTCTGAATGGTAATCTCTTGACATAATACAGGGGGTTCTGGTCCCCTAAGCCCCTGTGTGTAAATTTGAGCCCAATCTCGATGATGCAAGCCTCCGAGTTAATCTCACAAACAGTGCGACCTCACACTGCATTGACATCACTCGCTATAGCGGCTTTCACGGTTCATTCCCCGTGCTAAACCACGCTACTGTTTGTTTTTTCACAGGGTGAAAAGTGCTTTCACTATTTTCAGTTGAAGAACATCTCATTTTGTGGATGCCATCCAAAGAACAACAAGTGAGTATGAACAGATACATAAGCAAACAAGCTGTTTTTTCCAAATCGTTCTTTAGTGTGACCAGATCTTGCTATTCTGCAGCGCCCCCTACAGGGTGGAAAGAGTATGTTAAGACATACAGGACAAAATGGATGTTATAAATCTGCCTCATGTGTTTATTTCAGGTATTTTGGCTTAATAACAAAACATCCAGGGTGCCAGAGATTCGCCTGTCACGTTTTCTTTTCAGACGACACTACCACAAAGTTGGCCGAGTCTGTTGGGTAAGTTGTCCAGTACTGTATGTACTTAAATATCTTTGTGCTGATTGGTCAGAAATAGCTAAATGTTAGTGCTGATTGCTCAAAGAAGCAGAATAATTTTGCTGATTGGTCGAAAAGATTGAATTATGCTTTAAGTTTAGTGAGATACTGTATGTGTAATGATTCTAGATCAATTTCTTCATCTACAAAATCTCTTTGCATACATTTTATGAATATTAAAAGACATATTTTCGGTCATGACGTACTGTCTAATGCTTGTATTATTTCAAACAGAAAAGCTTTTCATTACTTCTACAAACAAAATGTGGAATTTTCCTGTCCTACAGAAGACATCTTCCTCGAGTGACCTTCCAGCTATTTGTCTTTTTGCATTATCACATACTATATGAGGTGTCGCATGATGGTGGTTTTATGCCTCTTTGTAACGTGTCATGTTGATGATATAATGTTGATGTCTATTTAAGACAAATGTTCAAATCAAACGAAACAGATATTGGCTACAGTGCAACTACATTGACCTCGAGTATTAAGGTGTAAAGCCTTACGACGTTAAGTAATGTTCAGTGTGACTTGTACAAATCTTTTATCAGTTAATGTGTTCAAAGCTTGGTTTTGAATTTGTTCAAAGCACAA
This sequence comes from Triplophysa dalaica, assembly GCF_015846415.1. Classification (NCBI taxonomy): domain Eukaryota; kingdom Metazoa; phylum Chordata; class Actinopteri; order Cypriniformes; family Nemacheilidae; genus Triplophysa; species Triplophysa dalaica. The sequence goes on along the minus strand of NC_079565.1, from coordinate 5,500,628 downwards.
AGACATCACAAAGAAAGGAGAGGGTTTGTCTTAAAACCAAAGCTGTACTTGATATATTCTCTGGGACGGGTGGTTTATCAATCTGGAGTCTGTCTGGCATGGGATGTAATCGTGCGCTGGGTTAAAAATTTTGACCCGTGGTTAACTAAGATTTAACCTGGGTTATAAAGCCCTGTTCCAGAGAACTCAGGTGCCAAAGGTATACAGTGGGAATTACTAATCCAGGGTCAAATATCCAAATTAGAAAAACAAGGAACACTATAGCCTGTGTTTAAAATGGCCGAAAACAGTTTTAAGTGTAAAAAGCCCCCAAATAACGTAAATATTGTAATAAGGTCATTTACACTGTTTGTCTTTGGTCAGATGCACACGTCTAATTAGGCATCACGAATACAATATGGCATCCATGCTTTCTTCCGTGAATGCTTTTCGTTTATGTATTCATTGTTTGTGTGTACACGTTTTCGGATACGTTGCTCTGTTAAACAGGGCGCAGTCTGGGCCTATTGCATTCTTGTTGAATCTCAGTACCCCTGAAGTATGTAGCTGTGAAAACCAAATAAGTTTATTTTCTTTTTAAATATTATATCAGATGTCTTATTTATAATTATCGCTAAACAGAAAGAAATCTTGAATTATTTTGGCACCTGAAACATGTATAAGGAGAGAATGATACGCAACTATACTGCAGAGCTACTGTCATAATGACAGAATGCGGTCTATATAATGGTGCTGAGGAATATGGCTGCCTGGTTATGAAAAGTTTGTTTTTGTTTGTTTCCCTGATATTCCAAGAAGGAGCGTTTCAAAATCAAGGCCTAAAATGGACCCGTCTTCACCAATCCTTTCAAAATGGCACAACCGCACAGCATGCGCTTTGAAGTAACTAATATGCAATATTCACACGAGCAGAATCTTATTAAATGAATAGCCGGACTGAATCTGTATTCTGTGAGACGGTGTTTAACTGTTTGCAAAACCGTTTCAGTAGGGACAGCCATTTTGAAAGGTGGTCTTCAGTTGTTAGGACCATTTGTGTCTGCAAAAAAAACTGATCCTGCAAATCACAAGTTGTGCCTATTTCTTTTATCGCTGTACATTTGTTTCTCGAATGATCATAACTGTTCTGTGGAACTCATGAAATTAAATCCTATTTGTAAATGTATTGTCCTGGTGTGTATTTCCAAAGAAAGCAACTGAAACGGAACTGAAGTGATTTTACTTTTTATATCATTTTTGTCTCATGTAATATCTACAGTTGTAATGCATTCACATGTGATATTTCATTGAATTATTGTAAGTATAACAATCGGCAGGTGTTAAATGGACAGTTCCCCCAAAAATGAAATTCTGTCGTTATTTACTCAACCCTCGAGTTCTTTCAATTCTGAATAAATGTCTTTGTTCTGATAAACACAGAGAAAGATATTTGGAAGAATGCTTGTAACCAAACAGTTCTTGGCCACTATTGATTACCATAGTAGGAAAAAAAATGATGTTAGTTAAGATGGCCCCAGGAACGGTTTGGTTTCCTACATTCTTCAAAATATCTTCTTTTGTGTTCAACAGAAGAAATATTATAAAGAAGATATTTTGAAGAATGTAGAATCCTATGTATTCCTACTATGGGAGTCAATGGTTGGCAAAAAAGTTCAAGAATTCTTAAAAATATCTTTATCTGTGTTCATCGGAGCAGAGACATTTATTCATATGTGGAACAACTTGAGGGTGAGCAAATGAATTTTCATTTTTACGCGAATTGTTCCTTTAATTCTCAGAAGAATCGGTCTCCTCCGTGGAACCATCGCTTTCCATTTCGATCCTCTTCCGTTGGTGAAGGGATTTGCGCGGTGAGGCCTTTTTGGACAAATCTTTCTGTCCTGCAGCGCTGCTGCTGCTGTTAGATGTAGGGCTGATGGCGACTTGAGCTATGCTGCAAGAATCACAGTATTACATAAACAATGTAAATATAAATATATAAAGTAATACAATTTTTTGAATAAATGTTTCTCTCACAGTCTCTCCAGCTCCAGGTCCATTTCTGGATCAATGAGCAGGTCTGATTTATTTGGAAGAGCACCTGGTTGTACATATGAAAGGGAATTATGTTTATTTTTTAAAGGGACAGTTCAAATTTGGAACAACTTAAGGGTGAATAAATGATAATATCATTAAAAAAAATTAATATGTTTGACGGTGTATTACACATGTTGAAACACTATAGGGGATCTTAAACATACCGATATCTTGGTTTGTTCCCTCGTGTTTGGCCAACGCCATCAGAAAGCCATAGAAAGACACATCCTGACTGCTTTGTAGGACCTCTTTAATAGCAGCATTGGAAGGATATCTAAGAAAATATCAAATCAATATCACTTTCCAACAGACAGTGTGTACCACCCTACAAACCCAAAACACAATGACTTTGCCAACAGAGAAATTTTTTCCTTCCTTTTTCAATTGAATCTCTAATAAACAAATATAAATGAAATATCTATTTTCATTCAATTAATTTCCTGTGACTTAACTCGTTTGTAAGTCTCTTTGGATAAATGATTAAACATAAGTTACCGCATCCCCCCTCCAATTTTACTGTTATAAACACAAGCCCTTATAACTGTGATCTATGATTTTAATGAAGTAGACGAAATATTACAGTTGTTCTTACTTGTGTTTGAGCCTCTCGCAAATTGCTTCTATGCATTCACTGAAGACGGAGGAGTCCACGCCTTTCTGTGTTTCGCGCTCCTCATTGGCTGCGCTGGATAACTGCTCAACTGAGGTGGAGGTTGGGACTATAACAGTGTTTGGACTCTTTCCCGAGAGCAGGTCTTGGTATATCAGAGACACGCTTTGCACAAACTCTGTGAAAGTGACCAGTGGAGGTGAAAGGCAGAGACTACGGTAACCACAGACACATATACACCCCAGTGGTGATGTCATTCTGTTTTTGTTACACTGCTGTAAAAGTCTCAAGGTCAGAACGGTTAGACAAGAGCATTAAATAGCACACAGTAGAAATGTTTTGGGATTATCTGCGCACTGTGGAGATTTTTTTATAATTTATTGAGACGTATACTGGTAAGGGTATATTTGATGACTTTTTAGTTCTGTAGTAGGATGTTTAAATCAATATTAATAAATAATATAACAATTTTCCTTTTAAAGCAGTGATCAAATCTGAAGAAATATGCATGTTCTTAAAACGGAGATGATAAAAATCTTAATGTGAGAAGAAAATGAAAGAAAAACTTTGTAAAGTAGGTTCTAATTTTAAGAACATTGCTATTTTGTCTAATGCACTTTTGAAAGTTACCTTCATAATAAAACTGGATTTGGAATGAGTAGATAAAATCTGAGAATGACATCAGACAGTCTATGGCATCATCCATCAGAACAATCCTGTCAAGGATTATAAAAAAAGGAAAATATATGTTGAATGACTTAATTATAACATCAAAGGCAAAAAATCATCGAAAAACAAATGTGAAATTACCTGGCTGTGTTTTGTACCATCTCAATAGGAAAGTCTGGGCATAACAGCTGTAAAAGTGAACTGTATTCGGACATTGCCAGTAAATCTGAAATCAAACAGAAACTGCATTCAAAACGTGTTTAAAAAACTGTAATATTGTCATAACTGGTCATAACACCATTGCTTACCTCCATTTTTTCCAATCTGTCTAAAGCATTTCCAGAAGATATGAATGAATGAGACCCTGTTATGAGGTGTTGCCTTGATGTAATTGAATTCCCTGAAGAGCACATGGTTTCCATTCTTCACACTGGTAAAACTACAAGATTATATAATAGTGTGACTCTTTTGATTAATATCAACTCAATAAAGCTTTGTGCATAATAACCATATGAAAGAATCAGAATACGATTTATAAAATAATCGATCATGGTATTCTGTACTGCACCATATTCTATACAGTACAGTATGTACTATATTCATATATTGTTACTATAATTTTCATTTAAATATATTTACTATATGTTAGATGAAAATTGTAAAGTAGCTACTGATTATTTAATCAGAAACTTACTATTCTGTAAAATACCGGACCACACCAAACTGGGTGTATTCCTCCTTATGTTCAAGCAGCTGTGTGACTGCATCATTCAGATAGAACAGGACATTGTTTTCAGCTGTATAATAAAACGAAAAGCAATGTGGTTTTACTTGGCAATCCACCTGTCAATCATTCTGCAAGCATGCATCTTGGATCCGACTAATATCTGCCCACGTCAGAGCAAAGCAAACATAAACAGAGTGACATACCTAAATACTCGTCAACTGTGACGCTGAAACGATCCGTGTTCATTTTCATATTGTTCGGTTATTCTCCGAAACTGGGATGCTGATGCGCGAGCATGACTCTGCGGGTCTCCCATACAGATGATGCGGTTTATTGGTCATTGTCAAGGAGACGCTGTTCCTTTGTCAAGTCACGTGACGAGTGACGACGGATCCCGGAAGTGAGTGCCCACTGCCTATGAGCAAGGTATTTTTGATGGTTTTCCGCATAAGAATTACAACATGGAAAAAATGGGACATATAGACATCACGGAAATTTTAAATGACATAATAGTACGTTGAAGAATCAGGAGTATGACAATCTCATTATTTTGATATGATATGTAATAACGTGATGATATCTTTTACAACAGCAGACAAAAAGACATGGGAATTGATAACTGTTTAATTAATTTATTTTTAATTTTAATAAATGTTTTATTTTATTTTTTCAATATTGTTTATTTAATTAATTTTATTTTAAGATAAATAAATGCAGCCATTAAACAAAGCAAAATTGTATACAGAATTTGTAAAATAAATATAATAGTTTATGTAATCTGTATCAACTTGTTAAACATATAAACAATGATACAGTAACTGCTGACTGCAAAGATTAAATTAAAAACTAGTGTTAAATTGTTTCTTTTGCTTTACAAAAGCGCCACAAAGCAGATACACTATTATACAAACTTTATGGAAAAATAATAATTATTTGTATTAGCCCTGGCATTATAGCGAATATTCAATTAGGAATATAATGTAACCAATCGGTGACTCGGCTGTGCAGCACGTGACACAACACCGACGTGAGCGCTAGGAGGAGTCCCGTCCTCATTTTTGAAAAATGCTCGTCTGTGTTTCGTCAGTTTTGTTGACGTTGCTCTGGCGTGCTGCGCATGTTCACTGCACCCATGTTTGCCTGCTCTTTAAATACATTATAACAGTCTGTTTTTGCGTCTTTAAAATTTGGTGCACATTCACTAACGTCCAAACTCTTTGTTGAATTATGTATTAACAGGGGTGGGGTTCAGTTTTACTACATATACGTACAAGTATACTATATTTAAATGCACACAAAGTACAAATGTGTCTTTCTCGGTGAACATAATTTATACATTTAATGTTAGTCAGTAATTCGGATTATCTGCGACCACGACATTTAAAATAGATAAAAACGTGCATGCAAAACAGCACCAAAATGAAGTACACTTTATAAAAAATATATTTAAGTGAACGTTTGAATGGGTGCTAGGCGTCTCCTCCCTCTGTCTCTCTAGTTGTTTTCACCATCGTGCGTCGATACGCAGACCGAACGCTTTGCGACATCAAAGTACCGCGAGAAACATCTAAGAGCCCTGTTTTTTGATTGCTCTCGCGGTATTCCGGTGTCATACGTCAATCAGTCTGCGCAATCGCGCATGAAGTCTAACACGCCTTCACTCTACCCGCCCTCAGAGGCGTTTCAAAGCCAGAAGAGTAATGACTAAATATCGGACCCAGCTGATGAAGACCGTCCTTAATTTATAAGAATATTGTCCTGTCTTCCATCTCTACTATAGCAGGTAACTTAACCAATAATTTACCGTATGTCCGTGTTCGGTGGCGACGGAGGTTTTTTGTATACGAGCCATTTTAGCGTTACTGCTTCGTAAACGTTAGAGGTTGAATGTGACGGATTGAATAATACCAACCTGCCTTTACATCAGCGCTAAACAATAATGTGAGTCGGTTTTTACATGTATCGGTCAAACATGACGATAACGATACAAGCTGTTTCGTAAATTGATGGTTTTGTTGGAATAAGGTAAACAATTGGCGATATTATTTTGAATCTTGTGATGGCTCGAGCTGATGCAGGGCAGCTTGCAGTCAGTCAGGCCCGCGTATGTGCTAACAGCTAACCGGTATATTTAAAATTACTCGTATTAAGACACTGAAATTAAACAAAACATACATTGGTATGCTTTAAGGAAGCCACGGTGATTATATGTGTGATGTCGTGTGTGGTATAAGACAACATTTGAACGATTTATTCTGCTATAAGCGTCCGCTTGAGACACAGTAGCTGCGGGTCACTAACGGCTCTGCTGCACCCCGATAACGTTTTCCATGTGATGCAGTGCGAACCAGAATTACGTTTTTCAAATCACGTAACTACACCATTCATGTTTATATACTTTTTAGACCTTTGACATTGCATGTAACGCTGTTTGTTTGCTTTTGGTGTTTGTTAAGGGCGGGCTGAATTGGCGGCACATTGTTAATTTATCATCTTTCTGCATGTGTCTTTAATATGTTATTTTCACATGTTATGTTCATCGCTTAATGCCTTAGTGTTTAAGGATTAACATTGCGTATGCGATCGATGTGTAATATGAAACTGCTCTAAAGAGAGATGATGCATTAGTGGATGATGCTTCACTCTGGCTGTTGTTCATCTGGATGATGTGCATTCGCTTGCTGTAAGTTTGGTTGTCTGTATCGTTGCTGAGGATGTTATTGTAGGAGTCTGACGAGTTGTTCACCTCCTGTAATCATTTGTTAATAAATGAGGTAATGGACATGTTTGTTGCATGTGTCATATTGGATCTAAGCTTTAATCTTAAAGTTATTCGAGATATCATGTAAAAACAATTACGTAATGTACTGCTTTGTTTAAAGGACAATCCATGCGGTGTGGGACACTTTGAGTTTTGTGATCTGTTTGTAAAAGGCAAATTCTTTTTGCAAGTTTTGGCCATGTGTGAAATTTACTATTCAAATGACGTTTGTTCTGCTTTATGGCATGCGAGCATCAAAGTTTCCCTTTTCTGTTTAGCTAAATAGATCAAACAGAAAGCAGCCATGGGGGATGACAGTGAATGGATGAAGTTACCCATAGACCAGAAATGCGAACACAAGGTGAGTCATCATCCAGGACTTGAACAGTAGTTTGTGAAAATATTTTATATTTTTGGCCTTCTATAATGCCCTAACTTAAAGAAAAGTACAATATGCGGTTAAACCAAGTCTCCATGTCAGCAAAGTAGCTTTTTGCTCGTAAAGCTGCATGTGAGACACATTATTGTTTGTCTTTTTGCTGTATGAAAAAGTATTTGTTAATAAATATCTCATTTAGTTGCATTTGTTTAGATCCTTGTTATAAACATCTATGTTCTGGTCTGCTTTAAGATTTGGAAAGCCAGATTAAATGGATACGAGGAAGCCCTGAAGCTTTTCCAGAGAATAGAAGATGAGAAGAGTCCAGAATGGGGCAAATACCTGGGACTTACCAAAAGATTTGTAACCGAGTCCAATGCCGTAGCACAACTTAAAGGCTTGGAGGCAGCACTCGCATATATTGAGAATGCACATGTGGCTGGCAGGTAAGAAACTTTTGGACAGTAGTTCACCCAAAAATAAATATTCTGTCATTTACTACTAAGTTTTTCCAAATCTTTATTAAGGCTTTGTTCTGATGATCACAGAGAAAGATATTTGGAAGAATGCTTATAACTAAACAGTTCTTGTACCCAAATAAGAACCATAGTAGGAAAAATACTTTCTAGTTTTTAGTTCTGTTGAACAAAAAAGAAGATATTTTAAAGCATGTCGGACAGCTATCTGTTCTGGGCCATGGTAGTCAATGGGGTCTGAGAACTGTTTGGTCACAAGCCTTCGTCCAAATATCTTTATTTGTGTTTAACCAAACAAAGAAATGTATACAGGTTTGAACATTTAGAGAGTGAGTAATTGATGACAGTATACATTTTTTTGGAGAACTGTCCCTTAAACATACAGTGAGAGTAAAGGTTCTGTCGAGTTCCAAAGTGACAGATTTATCAAAAGCTTAAACAAATTGGAACATATTCGTTATACAACAACTCGTAAAGGTTTTTTGTTTCTCTGAATTTGTTCAGTTTTCAAGTTAGTTCCCATCCTGATTCACGTAAGGCGCCTAGCAATTCCCAAATAAGATCAAAACAAGCACATCAGTTTAAGTTCATTTCATTTTTCGACTTTTCTGCAGTTCCCAAGGCTGCAATCTATTATTGAGCAGCCTCTTTGTGCCTGTCTAAATATAGCAGAATGAAATTCAGTTAGTTAGCTGTAAATGATGGCGTATTGATTCTTTTAATTTAGCAAAAGTTGAAGAAAAAACAACTTGTTTATTAAATGGTGTTGTGTTTTTTCCCAAGTGTGATTTTATGTTTGTTTTTATTTTAAGTATTTGGCAGTTCAGTCTGCTTCAGTCAATAATGATACATGTAGCATGTAGAAACGCATAACTTTCATCGTTGTTCCTTTGGCCCATTATCCATAGTCTCTTAATGGGTTCTAATGGCTGTGAATCTTGTCTCGCAGAACAACAGGGGAAGTGGTTTCTGGCGTGGTCTGCAAAGTCTTCAATCAGCCCAAAGCTCGGGCTAAAGAGCTGGGGATGGATATCTGCCTTATGTATATAGAGATCGAGAAGGCGGAAGTCGTCCAAGATGAGTTGATCAAAGGATTGGAAAACAAAAACCCTAAAATTGTTGTTGTCTGCATTGAAACGTTACGGAAAGCGCTTTGGTGAGAAGGCAGTGTTTTGTTTACATTTGCATTCTTAGAACCGTGTAAACCATAGTGTTGAATAAAAAGCGGAAGTCAGAGTGTTGCTTACTAATTCACATGCTTGCCAAATCATTATTTGTGCTGGCGATTACTAGCGTGGTTCTTTTGAATCCACAGTGAGTTCGGATCAAAGATCATAACACTGAAGCCTGTAGTAAAAGTTTTGCCAAAACTGTTCGAGTCTCGAGAAAAGGCAGTTCGAGACGAGGCCAAATCACTCGCTGTGGAAATCTATAGGTGGATCCGTGATGCTCTGCGACCTCCCCTCCAAAACATCAACTCTGTACAGGTAAAGTTGCTAACCAGAGAGCCGTTTTTTTACCGGATAAGTAAGGTCAGTTAAAATGTATTTGATCCATTTCCTCCAGCTGAAAGACTTGGAGGAAGAATGGGTGAAGCTGCCAACCTCACCTCCGAAGCAGACCCGGTTCTTGCGTTCCGAACAGGATCTGAAGGCCAAGTTTGAGAAGCAGCAAGCTGCTGGAGGAGACGAAGCAGATGGTGAGAATAAAACAAAAGACATCTCCCCAAAAGATAAATTGCAAAGTCTTGAGTAGCGATTCAGAAACAAGCAGTAGATTGTACTGTAAAAGGCGTATTTTGAAATAATTTAGGAGATTTTTTAAATCTGATCTTTAGAAATTACTGTCTGTAATGAAATCATGTCTGTTTGTATAGACCGTGTATTCAATATTTGTTATATCTTCACCAGTTGCCATAGTAATGTCTTTACTGTCAGCACGGTGCTAGGAGACTTTGTATTGAAAAGCAGGAGATTTATCTGTACTCATGCCTGGCAGTTTGTCCATTCTTGCACTGTTTAATATGTTGTGAATTTTTTTTTTTATTGGATAGTGTTGCTTATGTAGACAATACGTATTTTGTTTATGCACCCTGGCAGAAATTTGGTGAGGCTACAGAATAAAGGCCTAAACAAATGTGAATCTTTTTTATATGATCAAAGAATCTTGGAATAGATTTAAATGTTTTTGTGTCCCTACAGGTGAGGCTGATGAGGAGACCGAAGTTCAGGTGGATGCTTATGAGCTCTTGGAAGCCGTTGAGATCCTTTCAAAACTTCCCAAAGACTTCTATGACAAAATTGTGAGAACTACACCAACAAGAACTCAATTTGAATCATTCCAGGAACGAAATTAAGCACAGGTGGGATAAAAATACAACGCAATGTTTTTATGACACAGGAAGCTAAGAAATGGCAGGAGAGGAAGGAAGCATTGGAGGCGGTGGAAACCTTGACAAAGAACCCAAAACTAGAGAATGGAGACTATGGGGACCTGGTTCGAGCACTTAAAAAGGTAACGCCTACTCAAATGAGATCTCTGGTTAATTGGATTTCCTCCGTGAACAAACCTTAGAAAACTTTTTTTTTGTAGGTTATTGGTAAAGATGCCAATGTGATGCTAGTGACCTTGGCAGCTAAATGTCTGGCAGGATTGACAACAGGACTGAGAAAGAAGTTTGGTACATATGCGGGTCATGTAAGTGCTCACAATGCGTACTGTTCTTGACTTATATGTTTTAGTTAGAAAAGTCCAAGTTTAGGTCATAGTTTGTCCCCTTTTTGCTTCTGAAGCTTAACTTGCATAAAATCTCCTGAATCTTTTAAGGTGGTGCCAACCATTCTGGAGAAGTTTAAGGAGAAGAAACCTCAGGTTGTACTGGCCTTACAAGAGGCCATCGATGCAGTCTTCCTAACTGTGAGTATTTCTTAAAAAAAATCACAAATCCTTCGTAAACACTACTTGTCTTAAAACATGGGGAGTGTTACTGTCACGTGCTAGAGAGCAACCATTTACCTTAGCAATGCCCTGGCAACCACCACACTTAGTTTTTTACATGCTGATGTATGATACCATCCAGATGTATGTCAACTTCCAACTGTATTGCAGACAACCCTACAAAACATCAGCGAGGATGTTCTGGCGGTGATGGACAACAAGAACCCTTCCATCAAGCAACAGGCTTCGCTTTTCCTGGCCAGAAGCTTCCGTCACTGCACCCCAAGTACATTGCCAAAAAGCGTTCTGAAACCCTTCTGCGCAGCGTTCCTCAAGGTTTGGCTTTCACGATGAATGGAAGCGCTTCAGAATTGACAGTCATAAAGACTTATAGGGTGTACTAAATTGTTGTACTCTTCTTGCAGCAAGTGAACGATTCTGCCCCAGAGGTCAGAGATGCTGCTTTTGAGGCTTTGGGGACTGCCATGAAGGTGGTGGGGGAGAAAGCCGTCAACCCGTTCCTGGCAGAAATTGACAAACTCAAGTTGGACAAGGTAGGTACACGTTTTGTGTATTTTGTATCTTGTAGTGGTTGTTTACATGACAATTTGTAATGAACTTTTTTGTCCAATTTTGTGTGTTTGTAGATAAAAGAATGTGCAGATAAAGTGGAGCTTGCTGGAGGAAAGAAAGGTGGTGCGGGTGGAGGAGGAGGATTGAAGAAAGAGAAGCCGGCTGCGAAAGCACCCCCACCCGCTGAAACCCCTGCCAAACCATCCGGCCCTCCTAAGAAAGCTCCTCCAGCAAAGGTAAAGTCATCTGCCGGCTGTTGCTTTTGTTGAAAGAATGAGTAAAAGATTAGACTCATTTATGTTGTTTATTGAATGTACCAGGCTTCTGGGCCACCCAAGAAGGGCAAACCTGCTTCTGCCCCCAGTGGCAAGTCTAAGAAGGCTCCAGAAATGAAGGAAACCATAGAGACGGAGCTATCTGTAAGTCTTCAGTATAAGCATTGGCATATCCATATATTTGAAAATGGGGTGTTGTTGAACATGTTGATTGACCTCAGTTGTTACACTTTCATAGCTGTTTCGTTTTTTCACACCAGACGGAAGTATGTGAGGAGAAGGCGGCTGCTGTGCTCCCAGGTTCCTGTATGCAACTGCTCGACAGCGCCAACTGGAAAGAAAGACTTGCTAGCATGGAAGAGTTTCAGAGAGTAAGTTGTGCACATCTCTTCTTTTCTCTTTGATGCATTTCTAGCTTTTTGTGGTAACGAGATTAAATTCGCACCTTGACTTTATCTGACATATTATCATGTTGTTCTCAGGCTGTGGAGCAGATGGATAAATCTGAAATGCCATGTCAGGCTCTGGTCAAAATGTTGGCTAAGAAACCTGGATGGAAAGAGACCAACTTCCAGGTAGTAGACCGTAAAATACCTGCAGTTAAGTTTGCCTTGGGTTAGGTGCCAGTTTCTGATATCTTTGTTTTTTTAGGTCATGCAAATGAAGTTGCACATTGTGGGTCTGATCGCGCAAAAGGGCTCGTTCTCAAAGACGTCTGCTTTGGTTGTTTTGGATGGTCTGGTTGATAAGATCGGAGATGTGAAGTGTGGAAGCAAGGCCAAAGAGGGTCTGACTGCGATTGGCGAGGCTTGTTCTCTGCCATGGACTGCGGAACAGGTTGGTTTAAAGTGTCTGACATTTGAAAAGTTTGACTGGTGGTCTACCCTCTCGATCAGAAGAAGGCTTTTATGTAAATGTGTTTAAGACGGAAATCGTCTTATTGGGTTTAGGGTTGAGCCGATAGATGCTGCCATTGGTGATCTACTGTGTTTCACTTTTGTCATGTGACTCATGCTGATCTGCCTTGTTCATATTTTTAACAATGTGATTTACACAAAGGGGAATATCTCTCACTGAACAGATCTGACTGGCCTGACTTTATAAATGTGGAGCTCGTGCTGTATAAAGAGGATGTGCAGTTTTCGCCAGACCCGCCTGACTTTATAAATGTATAAAGAAGATGCATGTCTATGCTGCCCGTGCTATATAAAGAAGACCCGCCTCACTTTATATACGTATTTTTGTTGTTGAAAATAACAAACAAGCCTCAATTAATAACGTTGAAGCTTGCGCTGTACAAATGACACGCGCCTGGATTTATAACTGCCCAGCTCGCACAGTATAATGATGTGTCTTTGGGCAGCTCGTACGTAGATGCTCCATAATTCATCTTCGATCGTATTGTTTCACTGTAGACATCATCCGATGCCAATTTGGTAGGCGTTTATCCAATCCTTATTTGGCTGTGATGCCGCAAATTTAAGTTTTTGTTTGCTTATTTTTAAGCTTCATCTTGATTTGTTTTCATTGGGCAGGTGGTCTCACTGGCTTTTGCTCAGAAGAATCCTAAAAATCAAGCAGAGACACTCAACTGGTTGGCCAATGCCATGAAGGAGTTCGGATTTGCTGGGTGAGTGCCTCACTTTATTTATTTTTGTATTTATTTATTTAGTATAGTTGTCTAGTATTGTTTGTTACTCATAAATGCTGTTTCCAATTATTCAGAATAAATGTGAAGGCATTCATCAACAACGTTAAAACCGCCCTGGGTGCCACAAATCCTGTAAGTAATTATTTTAGTCATGATTAAAAGGATTTTTAGACTTTTAATTGTTTGTAATATAATGTAATAATATTTGTAATATAATTGTTGTAAGTGTTAATTAGCGTATTAGCTTTTATTCAACCTGCTACTCCGTTTGTCAGACGTTGTGTGTAATTGGCTGTGTTCATTTCAGGCTGTGAGGACATCAGCGATCACTCTCTTAGGAGTCATGTACTTGTATATGGGAGCTCCACTCCGCATGTTCTTTGAAGATGAAAAACCAGCCCTGCTTTCACAAATCGATGCAGAGTTTGAAAAGGTAAACATTTCCTTTTCAAAGAGACGCTCACAATAAAACCTTTGTAAAGATCCACCAAACCACACCTTGTTTTAATCTGCCCCTCCCTGCCTGGCTTCATGTCTAGCTATTTATAAGCACATGGGTATCGACAAAAAAGCCAGCTGGAATAAGTAGAGGACAGTTGAAACGGGAAGTAATCGAGAGGAGAGAGGGCAGTAAAACTGGGAAATGAACACAAGCCGGAACTCGAATTTTGACACGGTTACGCTATGTAAAGTGCAGTTCCCACGGTCACACCTTTGATGTGATGGGTATGTTTACCCGTTCAGGGCTATACATGTACATTTGATGCACATGCTACAAAAAAGTCTGTCTGTGCGAACGAATAAATTTAATAGTGTCCACGTGTGCAATAGTTTCGCAGATTCAATAGACAAAGCCTGCTGTTAGGTGAAATGCGTTTGTCGTTTTGCTTGTTCATGTGTGTTTAACTAATGGCGCACCACTATTTATTTGAGTTTTATTTAGTTTTTGCTATTAAGTAAAACTTTCTGCTGCATCGAGTCCATTGATCTAGAGCCCTTTGATAAAACCGATCTGGGAAAACTTGAATTTGAACCAGATTTAAATGATTAACTCGTAGTAAATTTTGAAACTGTTGTAAACACTATAGTATATTTGAACCTTACTATAGTAAATATTATAGTACACAAGAATTCAACCATACACTATCATTATTTCCGTGTCAAATGATCACACATGTACTGGGATTAAAGCAGAGAGTTGCCAAGTCACACTCATACAGTATTTTTATGAATAAATGTATTTACTACTGTACAATAAAGCATTGAAAATGCATAAAATGAACAGAAAAAACTGATTTGGTAAAAACCAAAAATATATATGGCACTAAATATCCATTAGTATAACGTTTATGTCCTTTTTCAGTTACCTGTCTATTTATATGATTTCCTAAACTTGTGTTTTTTACTTAAGCTACAACTGTTTAGCCTGTGCAATTTGTTTTTTTGGTGCTATGTGCAAAAAAGTTAACGTTCAGCGCTGCAGTTACGATTGCATTAAATCAGATGAAGTCTTATCTTTCACCTTTGCATCCCTTTCCTCATAGATGCAGGGTCAGACTCCTCCTGCCTCCATCCGCGGCAGCAAAAAAGCGGGAACTGAAGAGGAGGGAGAAGAGGCAGATGAAGAGCAGGTTGATGGTGGAGCTGGAGACATCATGGATCTGTTACCTAGAACTGATATCAGGTTATCAAATGTTTCCTTGTTTAAAATAATGACTCTGGCAAGCAGCCTTAAGATGTCTCCAAATATAAACGTCCAAGATGAATAGCTTTGGAATAAAAGCATCTGTTGAATTCCCAAATGTAAATGCTCAAAGGACACAGTACTTAAAGAGAATACCAAAGAGTTAATCTTATGTGACTTTTAATTCACAGTGATAAAATCACGTCAGACATGGTGTCAAAAATCGAAGACAAGAATTGGAAGGTCAGGAAGGAAGGCCTTGATGAGGTTGCCGCTGTCATTTCCGAGGCTAAGTTCATCCAGGCTAGCATCGGCGAGCTGCCCTTGGCACTGAAGGGCCGTCTTAATGACTCAAACAAACTACTGGTAATGCAGTCTGTGTATTTAAATCATCTGATGTCACTGTTCTGTTCATATTTGAATGGGGTATCCTGGTTTAGGCTGAGTGGATGTTGCTTGGTGGATGAATCTAATTTATTTAATGTACTTCGCATTTACAATGTCTAAAATGTGTGTTGTGGCTTTAGGTCCAGCAAACCTTGACTATCCTACAGCAGATAGCAACTGCTATGGGTCCATCTCTCAAACAGCACGTCAAGCACTTGGGAATTCCAGTTATCACTGTCCTCGGAGACAGCAAAGTATGAAATCCACCCTGAGTTTATGATTTCCATCCTGAGCAGTGAATTATTTCTGATTTGCATGAAATTTGACTTTTCTCTTCAGGCCAACGTTCGCGCTGCTGCCATGGCGACGCTGAACGCCTGGGTGGAGCAGACAGGGATGAAGGAGTGGCTTGAAGGAGAGGACCTGTCCGAGGAGCTGAAGAAGGAGAACCCCTTCCTCAGACAGGAGGTACATATAGGTTCTCATAACAAAATTGACATCCTTTATTTTTGAGTTAAAGATTGAATGATTATATTAACAAGGGAAAATCACAGCAAGCGACTTCACTTTTACGTCTGTCCCCTGTAGTTGTTGGGCTGGCTGGCTGAGAAACTGCCCACCATGCGTGCGGTGCCTGCAGACCTCATGCTGTGTATTCCCCACCTGTTCACCTGCCTTGAAGACCGTAGCGGCGACGTGCGCAAGAAGGCTCAGGACGCCCTTCCCACCTTCATGATGCACCTGGGCTATGAAAAGATGAACAAAGCTACCAGCAAACTCAAGGCAAGTAGCATATGGGTAGCAGTGAGGCCTCGGGTAAAGATCTGGGCTGGTATTTGAATTGTTAGAACCATTTCGATTTTTATCATAAAGAACAGGTGGTTGATAAGAATGCATTGTCAGCTTTTGACTGTAGAAGCAGCCACACATAACGTCACTTTCTCCATTGTCTTTGTGCAGCCGGCCTCAAAGGACCAGGTGGTTGGCATGCTGGAGAAGGCCAGGGCCGTGATGCCTGCCAAAGCTGCAGCTCCTGCCAAAGCTGCAGCTTCTAAACCCGCACCCAGTGCCCCTGCTGCCAAACCAGCTTCAGGTTCGTTCTTTTCTTTAACCACTAGTCACATGACGTCACAGAATGTAATGTCATTGGTTTGAAGGAATAATTGAAGGAATAATTGCTTTAGATGGATAATAGGGGGCAGTCGTGGCCTAATGGTTAGGGAGTCGGACTCGTGCTGGTTCGATCCTCAGGGCCGGCGGGTAATGATTGAGGTGCCCTTGAGCAAGGCACCTAACCCCTACTTGCTCCCCGGGCGCTGCAGTGATAGCTGCCCACTGCTTTGGGTGTATGTGTGTTCACCACTTCCTGTGCGTGTGTTCACTACTCTCTGGATGGGTTAAAAGCAGAGGTATATTTCGGATATGGGTCACCATATCTGACAAATAGGTCACTTTCACTTTCATAATGGTTATTGGATGTTCTTTTTCTAGAGTGAGTTTGGTAGAGATATGGCAACCCAAATAGAGCTATAAAATCAGCAAGTTTTGAGGCTTAAAGGAATATTTCATCTTCAAAATAAAAAAGTATTTCATAATTTATTAAATAAATTGATTTGTTTCTGCAAAACATAGAATGTATTTTGAAAAATGTTGGTAATCAAAAAACATTTGTTTCCATTGACTTCTATGTATGTCCACAATGTATCAATGGGACCATCGGTTACCAACATTTTTAAAAATATCTCCGTCACACAGGTTTGAAAGGACAAGAGGGCATGTAAACAATGACAGAATTTTAAAGGTGAACTATCCCTTTAAGAGACCAATTTTAACTTAATCGTGTCCTTGTTTTACAGCTCCTGCCAGGAACCAGACTCCCAGTGAAGACTTCAGTGAACCGGAACCTAAAGCAGACCCAAAGAAAGCGAAATCAGCAGGTCCTGCAGCTAAAAAGGTGTGGCACACTTTAAAGTCTATGCTTCAATGTTTAAAATGGTCATTCAATAACAAGACCCCAATTGTCTGTGTTGCAAAGGACCCTTTGTTGTATCATTTATTCAACATTTTTGTGTTCGCTGTAAAGTTAGATTATTCTGAAGCATGTAATTTGTTGCGTTTGCTAGAGAGAGAGTATGGAACTCAAGGTGAAAGGAGATAAAGATAATTGTAAACAAAACAGGCTCTCCAGAGGCACACCTAGCAGCCAGCAGGTATAGAAGAATCTCTTCGTAAAGAGCACCAATATGGCTGGTGTGAGGTGACATTGTACACGAAAGTGTGGTGGCACTACATGTAACATTCCGTGTGGTGTCACAACGCTTTTTTAACATTAATGGCTTTCAAATGTACCTGCTAAAAGAAATTCCATTTTATTTTTGGAGTACGGTGGAGGTGTCACCCCAGAGTACTTTCTTTCATACTGATCTCTTGTCACTGATAGGCTTATTTTACAGATGTACCTGCAGGCATTCAAGTTCACTCTCTCTGCGAACATCACGTTACTAACAATTCTGGTGGAAAAGTTAACTTCGTAGCAAAGTATCTGTACATAAGACCTTGTAAATTCAGGATTTAAGTGTTGAATGTTTTACTACTTAGGGTGTTGTGGGTAAGAAAGCGCCGGTCAAGGCTGGTGCGAAGGAAGAGGAAGATAAATCTGGACCCATTTACATCCTCGTTCCTAATGGCAAAGAGCAGAGGGTGAAGGAAGAGAAAGGTTTGAAGGTGAGCATCTCCCAGTCCATCTAATATTAGTACCCATGACTGGTGTTGGCAGGATCAAGTTATGATGTCATTGGCATGTTTGGTTCTTAAACAACAATTTAGATTCTGAAGTGGAACTTCATGACTCCTCGTGACGAATACGTGGAACAGCTGAAGACTCAATTGTCAACATGTTTGCCCAAGTGGCTACTGGAGGAGCTCTTTCACTTCGATTTTCAACGTCATGTTAAAGCCATCGGTGCCATGATCGAGGTAAATATGCAGATTGATTGTTGCTCGTGTTTGTGAGAAAGCTCAGAGAGATCAGATGACATCACTTCCTGTGCTGTAGACAAAGGTCTGAAAATGTGAGTTTTCTAAAAAATATATATTTTGTGAATGACTCTCAGCACATGGAACCAGAGTGTGAAGCTGTGATAAGCTGTCTGGACCTGGTGTTGAAGTGGTTCACGCTCAGGTTCTTTGACACCAACACCAGTGTGTTGATGAAAGCTTTGGAGTTCCTGAAGCTGCTCTTCATCATGCTGAGCAGGAAGAACTACCAACTCAACGACTACGAGGCCTCGTCTTTTATTCCCTACCTGATCCTTAAGGTGGCTCTTTAGTATAAACTTCAGCTTTATTAAAGTAAAAAATAGTTTCACTGTGATCCCCTTGACACATTGCAGCTTGTCATGATCTTTGTTTTTGTCCGGGCAGGTCGGGGAGTCAAAGGATGTGGTGCGCAAAGACGTACGTGCCATTTTGACAATGCTGTGTAAAGTTTACGCAGCCAGTAAAGTCTTCCCCTTCCTTATGGACGGGACCAAATCCAAGAACTCCAAACAGAGATCTGGTAACTAAAACTCCACAATTTAGCATGATGATCATAATTTATCATAGACTACAATTCAAAACTTACTGTATGTTTTGTCATCTTTGTTCTATAGAATGTCTCGAGGAGCTCGGGTGCCTGATAGAAAACTTTGGCATGAATGTGTGTCAGCCGACTCCAGGCAAGGCCCTTAAAGAAATCGCTGTTCACATTGGAGATCGTGACACCACGGTCCGCAACGCTGCGCTCAATACTGTCTTGGCTGCTTACAACGCCTGCGGTGACCAAGTTTTCAAACTCATCGGCAATGTAAGACACCCTCAGATTTCAAATTTCCATTGACCTTTTTCTTGCCTGTCTAGACTAATAAATGCAAACATTTTCTCATGAAAATACCAAAAGTCGTAACTAATGTCGTTTTCTCACATCTAGCTTTCAGAGAAAGAAATGAGCATGCTCGAGGAACGAATCAAACGCTCTGCTAAGAAGTCCCCCGCGGCCCCGCCCAAACAGGAGCGAGTCCAGAAAGAACAACCCACCAATCCCAACGC
This sequence comes from Triplophysa dalaica, assembly GCF_015846415.1. NCBI lineage: Eukaryota > Metazoa > Chordata > Actinopteri > Cypriniformes > Nemacheilidae > Triplophysa > Triplophysa dalaica. Next base: position 5,481,334 of record NC_079565.1, on the reverse strand, counting down.
CACTTTTCTCCGCAAACCTGCACAGGAGGAGGTGCCCAACAAACTCCGGTATGTCCAGTCATATTCATGGGTCAAAGCTCAACTTTATCTCTTCTACTACTATTGTTTATATTTCTATCTCACGGTAAAGCGCTGTCTAGTCTCATTCTATCCTCCTTTACGATTTTTTTCTTTGCTGCCCACCGTGGACAGAATAATGTATCGAACTTACAGGATGTAAGTACTGCCGTACCGCTGTACCCACTGCTCATCCGCTGTACCCACTGCACCTGTGTACCTGCAATTTAAGAGACCACTACCCCCCAAAATGTTGGCTTGTAGGGCTGGCTGATAGGTTTAATGGATCTGTATTGCACTTTTTAGAAAACAATGATGAAATCATAATTTAAAATGTTACTTTATTTTACATCACCAGCCCTTCTAGCTGAATAAGTGTAATGTTATATTTGTGGAAGTGGTTAAAGAATTAAGAACCATTGGCAGTATTTGTGCGTACAAACCGTAACCAAGTTCTTAAAGACTTGTTTAAATGTTTAAAGGGAAGTTGCCGTTTTATAATGTTGCCCAAAATTGGCCCACCCTCTTTTATCAACAGTCAAGCTCGAGCGCAAAACGCTCTGTTGGACCAGTCGGTTCCATCCATCCCAAAAGAGTTTCAGTTGGATTTGGATGTGTTTGAGAACAACCACACGTGCGCCAGCGACATACCTGACCTGGTGCAACACAAACTGGATGAAGTTCTGGAGCCAGTCATGATTCCTGAGCGCAAGTAAGTGTTTGTCACATTGACGAGCTCACTTTATTATTTCCTGAAATAATGCTAAAGTATTTAGAACAATTGGTGTTTAAAAACGATCATTTGTGTCGGCAGAATTCGTTCGGTCTCTCCTCACTTTGACGATATTCACAATAGTACCGCCTCCACTATCAACTTTGTCATCTCTCAAGTGGCCAGTGGAGATATTAACACCAGTATCCAGGCCCTGGCACAGGTGGGCATCCGGGTCCTTTGATGTTGGACCTTCATATGCAGGGTTCATGTCCTAACTAAAGTTGTACTACTTTGTGATGCAGATTGATGAGGTGTTGAGACAGGCAGACAAAGCAGAAGCCATGTCTGGGCACATTGACCAGTTTCTCATCGCCACCTTTATGCAGCTGCGGCTCATTTACAACACGCACATGGCCGATGATCGCCTGGACAAAAAAGATATCTTTAAACTGTACAGCTGCATTATAGGCAACATGCTGTCTGTGAGTTTAAAAACGTTACATTGTTCTTATTTTTACTGATCGCACGTTTTTGATTGTGTAAAGTGTTTTGCAGGATGTTTATAGGCAACCACTTTGGTATTGTATCTGTAGAAACAAACAGCTATTGTAAAACTCAAATATCAACGATGTTTAGCATCTGAGTCAATGCGCCTCTGTGTTCAGTTGTTCTCAATGGAGAGTTTGGCGCGAGAGGCCTCTATTGGCGTCCTGAAGGATCTGATGCATGGTCTGATGACGCTGATGTTGGACTCCAGAGTGGAGGACATCGAGGATGGGCAGCAGCTCATTCGCTCCGTCAACCTGCTCATGGTTCGAGTGCTTGAGAGGTCGGACCAGACCAACATCCTGAGGTTCGGAGAGGCGGAAGCCTCCACTTTTGTTAGCATTCTGTATTTGTCTTATAGTGGGAATGTTGACATGTAGGTTAAATCTTCTGTTTTTTTTCAGTGCTTTGCTGGTGCTTCTGCAGGACAGTCTTACCAGCACTGCAGGGTCCCCCATGTTCTCGGAGCTTGTCATGAAGGTACACTTTATAAACATGTTAATATCTCATTTGAATAGCTCATGATAATATTAGTGAGAACGTAGTATTAGTGTCATATGTTGCTTCATCTATGTGCTGTTCTTTATCACGCAGTGTCTGTGGAGAATGATCCGTTTCCTGCCTCAGACCATCAACAGCATCAATCTAGATCGCATCTTGCTGGACGTGCACAACTTCATGAAGGTCTTTCCTAAAGAGAAGCTCAAACAGCTCAAGAGCGACGTTCCTCACCGGACTCTGAAAACACTGTTACACACGCTCTGTAGACTCACCGGTGCCAAGGTACACTTGAGACTGACTGGTTACTTAAAGAAAGAAGTTTTGCATGACCGCTCTCTTATTCCTTCTGAAATTGTCTTGTCCATGTCTGTGTCCCATAGATCTTAGATCACCTGTCTATGATCGAGAATCGCAACGAGTCTGAGCTGGAGGTGCACCTGAGGAAGGTGGTCAAACTTTTGGCAAACCTTTCTGGACACAAATCTGATAAGAGCACAGAGAAGGGTGCCCTCAGATCGGTATGTGTGCGGTCTAAAGCTGATCTGGTGTGCTTTCTAAAGTAATGGAATGAAGTCATTTTGTTATCCTTAAATAAGTTGAGTTTTGTTTTTAAATCCTGCATCTGATTACGGATGAAATGCAGAATAAGAACAGCCTTTCAATTCTTAATTTTATTTTTTTAGACATGTCTATATCTTGTTGTTTACTAATGATACACAATTTCATGTCTTTGTCTTTTTATATAGGATGACAAAGTGATCAAGGCTAACGTGAGTGACATCCTGTCTGAAATCTTTAAAAAGATTGGTTCCAAGGAGAACACTAAAGAGGTGAGTCTATAGCCTTGAGTAATTTCACACGTTAATCCGTTCAATATGTTAGTTAACTAGAGCACTTTGTTTCTCAGGGTTTGACAGAGCTGTACGAGTACAAGCAGAAGTATTCGGACGCCGACATCGAGCCCTTCCTGAGGAACACCTCTCAGTTCTTTCAGAGCTATGTGGAGCGAGGGCTTCGCATGATCGAGTCAGAGCGGGAAGGCAAAGGCCGAATCCCAACCTCTACAGGTGAAACCTAACTTGAGAATAGTCAAACACGTGGTACATCAATATACTGTCAGTTATACAGAAATCTCTCGAATCAATTTTTGGAAATATCTTGTTTTAAAATGTTTTGTATAACCCCAATTTCACAACGCTAGTTCACTGACGAATTGGTTTTATCACACAGTAATCCCCCCACCCAGCACAGACCCCAGCTCTGTTTCCCTTAATAATGGAGACGATCTGAATGCAGCTGCCTATTACGAGAGACTGAAGATCTTGCGGCAACGGCGTGGCCTGGAGAACTCAACGGTTTGTCTGCTTATGGCGTTATTCATGCACTCTCCGCAAAGCGTGACGCAAGTGTTTTTTGCTAGTTTCAGCTCGATGCAGTTTTCATTTTCACGTCCTGCGCCATGTTGTTTACATAGCAAATGCTGGTCTGTAAACAAGATGTGTTTAGGCGCGTTGTTATTTTGAGGCAAATTAAATGGACTGTGCCATTGTCCGACTGAAACCTGGTCAACGGCACAATATTTTTTTATTTTTAGAGCTTGTTAGTAATATACGCCTATAGGTGGGTGCACAACGCACGTACATTCTGCTTATTACACACAGTGGAACGTGCAGCAGCACACAAACTTTAAAATAAATGTATAACAATGTAAAAGATTGTGTACATGAAGATACAAATCTGGCTTGTCCTGTGGATGGTCTGCTCGCACGATTTAACCACACACACTGGCAGATGGGTTTCCTCTGGACAAGCGTCCAGTCTTTGTTCTTGCTAATTCTGGCATGTACATAGATAATCCGCCATGGCGTGAGCGCAACTGGCTCTAAAGGGAAGGAACTCTGACTGGTTTACTGCATGTTTGGCCAAAACACACATAGGATAGCCTGGCCTACCATTTTTCCCATCCTTAAAAGCAAAAGTGGATTCTGACATGCTTTAGACCATGTGCTTACTTAGTTTTTAAAACGGTTTTAACAATCCATCACTGTTCATATCAAGTTTGTTAGCTAATATATTCTGTTTTTTTATGTGGATTGTTCCCATTCTAAGTATTTAAATGTGATGTATTGTCTCTCTTCAGCCAGAGGAAGAGCGACCTCCCCTAAGCTCCTTGAAACCATCCGTGGCGTCCTGCACAGACATGCTCCACAGCAAACTCTCTCAGTTAAAGGAGTCTCGCGAGCACTTCCAGCAGGAGCAGTCGCACTCCCACAGCCCCACCCGCTCCTCCGCCTCCAACCTCGACGACCTCAAAAAGAGGTTGGAGAGGATCAAGAGCAAACGCCAGTAGATGAAAGCTCAGCCTATGTACGCTAACGCACCAGATAGTCAACATGTTATTAGGCTTTCTTTCCCGAACTTCACAATCCCCAATGTTTTTCAGGGTAAACGTGTGCATAGTTACGGTTATGCGAATAGGACAAAAAATAACTTGAATCTGTCTACATTGTATAATATTAAGTAAACTAAATTTTCTGTATGTTAGTGTTGTGCACAATTGTTTTTGTACATAGTGGCTTACCACATCAGGCTTTTACGTGTCATTTAGGATTTCCCGTGTACAGTTTCTTTGTGCAGAATGCTGTAATATGTGTAACTGAAGCAGTTTTCTTTCTTAACTGGACATTTTAGAGAACTTGATTTAAAATGTCGTTTTCACTTGGTCCGTTAACTTCTATCCGTTTGCCATTTTTGCTGTTTTCTTTCCGCCTTTTCTCTCAAGCAATCTTGAAGCTTTCAAAACTCTGAAGGATTGATTCCTTTTGTTTTAAGGAGCATGGCATGAAGTACTTGTTCTTATGTAAATAAAGGTTGCATTACTAAAGGCCGTTATTCAATTTTTCTTTTAACAACGTTCCCAATATTTGGCACACTTGCAGAATGTTGGTAATCAATGCATTGTTTTGTATTATCCAACAGGGATTAAGTGTTGAAGTGTTGCTATCCAATTTCAGTGTATAATCTAAAGTGATAATGGCAATAAAGATTTTTTTTATATTTAACAAACTACAACGTTGCTGTGTGTGGCATTTAACTGCTTAAGAGACTAAAGAGTCAAGCTTGGTTTTATTTTTATTAAACATTTGGATTAATGGTAGAATGACATTACTAAGCTTCATTTAATTGTGCCGTTTTAAAATGTTTGTTCAACCTTGGATCTCGGTTTAGCTTTTCCTCCAGTGCCAGGAACGTAATGGGTGCCTTCTCCTTGTAACTACAAAACAAACACAGGTTTACGGTTTTAAAGCAGAATTTTAGAATAATTCCAGCTGTACGATCACTAACTACAGAAATACTCTCAAAAACGTTACAGAACTGATCTGCTATTACATACCGATCGAGTCTCTGTTTGCGGATGTGGATTCGGAGCAGCGCATCAGAGCAGTAGGCATGGTACTCATCTTCATCCTCTTTGGTCAGGTTGAGCTGGTTCTTCTGGTACCACGACTGTTTCTTCTGCAACTCCTCAGATTCCTGAAAATAGTTGATCATTTTAACCAGTGTAGACCTCATAAAACTGCATGACAGTTGGTTTCTTAAAAACATAGGTTTAAAAATGAATTAAGTTATACTCCCAGTCATTTCAAACCTGTATGAGTTTCATTCTTCTGCAGCACAAGATTAACATTGGCCCCCATTGATTTCCCATTATATGGACTCTAAAACAACTGACGTTTCTCTAAATATCTTATTTCGGGTTTGTGTTATTGCGGGTTTTTTAAATGATTAACATGCCTTTTCAAGTCGGCTCTGAATGATTTTGGCTTTGTTAATAAACTGCTGTTTAAGTTCAGCCAGACACTCTGTTTTTATCTGAAGAGCAGCCTGGAGTGTAAGGGGTCTTGTGGGTCCCAACTGGACCAGAAAGGGCTCCAGCGGGTCCAGTTTCTTCGATTGCTGCTGTTTCTGTTTTTCTTTTGCTATACGCTCCTGAGGAATGAGAATAAAAAGATGTTGGGATTAGCATTGTGGATCCATACAATACTACACAATTAATTAAATCGTTGATTCACCGTCTCTTCTGTGCGACGACATGCAGTCTCATTTCTCGTGGCGTTGTAAATAGATATCTGAAGCTCCGTATTTTTTTCCTCCTGTTCTCTTGCAGAAAGTACGGATTTAACCTGAAACGCATACGCAACGGTCAACACCGATCCCCAGACAAACATAGCTATTTGCGAACCAAATCTTTTCCTTCCCTGATTACCTCTTTCTCAGAATCTTTAATTTGAAGCACAACATTTTCCTCATCTCTCATCAGATCCACAAGCATCTCATACAGTTTCAGGTTCTTGTAGGGTTTCGTAGAAGGATCATCCTGCAGGAAAAAATAAACATGCTGTCAACAAGATGGCCGCCAATTAAACATTTGACAGCGATGTGAGGGAGAATTTTAAAACGGTGAGATTTAAAGGGACAGTACACCCAAAATAAAAAATACAGTCATTTATTCACTCTTATATCGATCAAAACCTGTATGTGACTCTTTCTTCTGTTGAACACAAAAGAAGATATATTGAAAAATGTCCCTGTTGTTTTGTGTTCATACAATGACAGTCGATAAGTGACCTTGTGGGTCGGTTATCGATGTTCTTCAGATTTCTTCTTTTGTGTTCTGCAAGAGAAAATCATACAATACAGGTTTGGAATGACACTGTAACATTCCCTGTAATCTCACTTCCCAACCAAATACCAATACTTTCCATCGTAATCTTTGTTCCCTCTCTCCCACCTGCTTTTCGTCCACGGTGTCTTCCTCCCTACCAACCACAACCCTTTACTCATCTCTCAACATTGAGGAAGCTACTGATATTGTCTGTACAACCTTAACATCCTGTCTTGACAGTGTCTTCCCTCTTACCTCCAGCTCTGCAAGTGCTACACCCTCTTGCCCCTGGCTTTCTGAGGCTCTTTGCGACCATCGGACCAAGCTAAGGGCTGCGGAGAGGAAGTGGCGTAAATCAAGAGACCCTGCTGATCTCTCCAAGCTTCAACATCTTCTTAACTCCTTTGCTACTGACATATCTGCAGACAAAACAGAGTACTTTCAAAACTAAATCCTAACTGCATCTTACCCGCCTCAACTTTTCACAACCTTCTCCTCTCTGTCCCCCTCAACCTCCCGTCATTACCTCGCTGACTGCTGATGACTTTGCCGACTTCTTTACTGATAAAGTGGAGACTATCAATAGGCAATTCTCTGCTCAACACATCCCTGATCTCTCTCTTAACCCTTGCTACCCTCAACTCCCTTCTTCATCTCCCCTTTCGGAGACTGGTGTCTCCAAAATTCTCCTTTCCACCCGGCCTTCCACCTGTTCCCTCAACCACATCCCTTCCCACCTCCTGCAGGCTATCTCTCCTGCTCTACTGCCTCAACTCGCACACATTATAAACACCTCTATGACCACTTGTACTGTCCCCACCTCAATAAAACAAGCCCTGTTCACACCTTTAATCAAGAAACCAACACTTGACCCCTCAGTGGTCAGCAACAACAGACCAATCTCACTCCTGCCTTTCCTTTCCAAGGCCCTCGAAAGGGTAGTTTTTGACCAAATCTCTGCCTATCTCTAACAGCACGACCTTCTGGACAGTCAACAATCCGGCTTCAAGAAAGGACATTCTATGGAAGCCACTCTCCTGTCTGAAAATCTACGGCAGGCAAGGGCTTGCAAAACCAACTCTCCTGCAAAAACCTTTACTCATTCGGTTCCCCCGTGGTGGAATGAACTGCCAGCCTCCATCCGAACTGCAGCATCCTCCACAACTTTCATAAAACAGCTCAAAACATACCTGTTCCGCATTTATTTGACTAACCAATAACTGTTTGTCTTGTGTCTTTGAAAAAAAAATCTTGTTGTTCTTTCTCTCCCTTGCTTACTCCAGCCTTGATCTTCCTAGTAGCATGGCCTTGTAAACTAATGGTACTGTTGAGCGTGTTGACAAAATGTTTATATGATCTCCTACTTGTAAGTCCCTTTGGATAAAAGTGTCTGCCAAATGGATAAATGTTAATTCAAATGACACACTTTCATTTTTGAGTGAACTATCCCTTACATAACTGGGTGGGGCTAAAACAAACTTGTTTGTCTCATCAGACCTGAAAGCCGGAAACCATGTCTGGAGTGAAAGCTTGTGCTTTTTCCGATCCTGCTGCTTCTTTGGGTTTGATGAAATTCAGCCAAAATGGGATTATCCGACTTTGCTCTAGATGATAGGTCACGTGAATCTGCCCCTCCGATATCATAAAGTCTCTGTTAGCAACTTCCTTACAGCTGGGTCTAGAAGGATCTCTGTGGAACATCTCCTTTACCTTCTGTTTGACAACACAAATAAAGGGTTATTGACCCAATGTTGGTCAACATAACAATTTCACTTTGGTGTGATTACTGTAAGCAAAGCTACCAGCAGTCACGCTAGAAGTTTCTTCACTATTGTTGGTTAATGTTATACCGCTAAGATAATATTGGGTTACACTGCTCACTGTTTTAGTGGGTTGAAGGTTAAAGCATGTTTGTTACCTGTAGAGGTCGTTGTTCAAGAGTTTCTCCAGACTGAGACACTTTGACCCTCTTTCCATAAACAACATGTCGATTAAAGAGGAAGTCTGTCCGATCTTCAAAGGTTTCTGTCATTTCGAAAGGCTTCTCGATTCTGCGGGCTAGACCGTCGTAGCGAGTATGGCTATAAAAGTCCATTTGACGCTCAGTCTCCGGGACCATAGTGATGTACCTGTGGTCTAAACAGTGAGATTTAAAGAATTAGATATTTTAGATCATTTAGATGTGTCGTTGACTGACTGATATGCAAATGTCTCCTATGGTGAGACAGCAATTTTTTTTTAAACAATACAGATAAATCTTATGCTATTTTATATAATAAATATAAATAATGTAAAACAATGTAATTTTAACATATTAATCAAAATGTTGCTGTGTTACACCATAGGACACATGTACAATTTATACTTCAACTACCCACATATATAGATATTTATTTTAGATATTTTCATCAGCTAAGTTTAAGATTCTAAAGTTTATGCAATAAATTGTATAAGTACATTATTAGGGTTAATAGTATTACTAAAGATTCAGATGTGTACATTTTTTTATTAAAATTATTATATTTATTATTACATTTACTATTATAAAGCTGCAATCCATAATTTTTGCCTCAATACTGCCATCTCTGTTTAAAAGATACAAGTGCATGTGTTTTTACTGACATTTTCCATGTAATCGTATCTTATAATTCAGTTGCGAATCAGGGCAAGGTTTTTGATATAATGCACCGTTATATTGGCCAATAAACGTTATCGGTTGATAAAAACAGTTTGTAACACCATTGGCTATCGGCTGATAGTTTAAAAACAGCCAATGATCAGGGCCGATATATTCTGTCAATCAAAAGAAGACAGGAAAATGCAAAGAATTTTTGCTATAGGCATCGGGAGACATCACTGTGAATAATCAGATATCGGTTTCGGTGGAGAAATTTTGTATCGCTGCATAGCTAGTTTTCATTTACAGAATCAAAATCAAATTTTTGTTTATTTTTAACCAAAGAAGACACAAATGTTTTCACATTTCAAACAATCTTAGGGGTTTGTTCTAATCAATGACCCCAAATATAAGCGATGGTAGTCACAACCAATATGAATCATTCTTACTTATGTCAGGGTCTAAACATCATGAAAGTGCGTGCGTGCATGTGTGTAAGATTACATTTAAGCGCATCGCTTCTTCCAGGTCTAAAAAGTTCAGCTGTCACATTGGTGTCTGTCTTCAGTTCTCTCTCCTCAAGACAATCCCTTCGATGTTTAAACCACTCCTTAACAGTGTCGGGTTGGGTGCCTATAGAAAGTCGAGCACTAAATATTCACTCACACATTTGAAAAACCTCTATTTCAATGTAATCTGATGCCATAAAAAATATATAAGAATTCTTACACTCAATGTCTTTGTAGGTGGTAAATCTGGTCACCAGACCATCTTTCATAAAGTAAGGTGCAAACTTTTCCAGCTTGGCTTTCCTATACCGGACTACCTTCGTGCCTCCTGGATAACGCATTTCCATATCTAAAATGATGATAATAAACAGAGAAATCATGACCAAAACATTTATTAAGAAATAGTTGCTGAAATCGATATAGAACTTCACCTATTTGAGAAATGTCTATTTTGGCCACCCAAGATGGAGGCATCTCAAATACTTTCTGCTCTTCCATTTCATCCTCCACAGGGATAAAAATACATTAGACAGAAAATAGACAGAATTACACAGACAACAATGTTAGTCCGTAACTGAAGTTCAATTAAAAAATAAAATAGTCTTGCTGTACTTCTTCGTCTTCTGTTTCCTTTGGCTCTGGAATGATGGATAGTGATTGGCTAGAAGGGCCACATAACATATACTCCCACTTTGATAGATCGCTCAAGGCAAAGGTCATCTCCTAAAGACCCAAACACACTCTGTAAACTTCCTGTGATCTTGAAAATAATTTCACAGAATCCAAGAAATACTGACCGCACAACCAAAACGGCAATCCTGCATGTTGACCCAATAGTTTTGTTGGTTCCATATGCTCTCTATGCCCTGGAAGTTTTCATTTGTGGTGGTGTAGCTCTTTCCAGTCAGTGGGTCAATGAAGAAGTTCTCAGGGACCTCCCGGTTCCCTGACAGCACTAGAACCCAGCTGTGAACCCTCACCCCCAGAAGAGCGTCTGGTGGGGGACGTTCTTGCTCCTGTCAATGAGGAACCGAAGTATTCAAACATTTCTAAAATGTTATTAAATATGTCTGAGAAATGTCACTTTGGTCTCCGTTCCCCACCCAAATGTTGTACCTTCTGAAGTTTCTCCGCCTCTTTTTGTTTCTTCAGGGCAGTTGCTTTAGCATTCGCATGCCGTTTCTTATCCTGATGTTTCTCAAAGGAGCTTTGAAGATCACGTGGTGGTTTAACGGAGTATTTCTTCTTCGTCTGCGTCTGTTGGTCTTCATTAACCTAAGTTGATCAAACAAAAACAATCGTGAAAAAACATGAAAAAACACAACCCTTCAAAGAAATTCACATCCAATTGAATGCTTATTGTCTTTGTACTTGGATTTCAGGCTCCAGTTGAGGACACTCTTGGTGCGACTGATCAAGGAGACACATCTCCTTACTGGCGTACCCGCTGACACAGTAAGCGTTGTATCCCGCGCCCAACAAGAGACTACACAGCAGGCAAGAGAAATCAAAGCACGTGCCCTTCTGTGTCTGCACAACCCAGGTGGGAGATGACAGCTGCTTGGGCTAGATTTAACAGAAATTAAATGTTAATGTTTGCACAAAACAACTTGTATAAGTTCCAGTACAGATCATGATTAAGTGAGCATCTCACTATTTCAAATGGCGGGTCCAGTAATTCCAAGGAAAGATAATCGGATACAAAACTGGCACATCCTTCCCAGCTGTACAGCTCTGGATAAGGGAGCAATGTGCAGCGCAGGGTGGTGCTGACAAACTTCTGTTGATATAATGGACTAAATTAGACACAATGCAAAAAAATTGAGTACCCTAGAAAAGAAATTGAATATTAAAAATATTGTTGTAATTTTACAAATTTACCTTCATTATAAATAAATAGTTTTTAATAATTATTTAAAATAAATCTAAATGTATTTATTAAACCTCAGCATTATATACGAACCTAAAAAAGTAATTTCTACCAAGTTTTTTAAATCTTCACTACTGATAAATTGCTTTAAACGCTGAATTTGTTTAATGTAAAAACACTTTTACAGTATAATGTCCAACAAAGGTGTTCAGTGTTTATGTACCTGAACTCCACACTCATTAACGGGACACAGCAGAAGTGGTTTGCGATCGGGGTACAAAAGAACATACTGTTGCCGAAAGTTTTCAGCCATTGCGAGCATGAATTTTTCCTGTGGTGAGTTCTCGATGTATGAAGACGGACATTGTGAAGGGTCCACTTGAGGTCTTTGCTTTGCACTGAAGCAAAAATAAAAACACTACAGAGTGTAATATATAAATATTTCCATGCGTCTTAAATACTATGTTGAATAATAATAAATGTTGAGGTCAATGGGTTTTTTTTCAATCCCCCTTTTATTACAGTCATGTAAATGTAATTTAACAGACTTGATGAACATTATTGATCAATTAAATGTTTATCCTTTTTTGGGAAAAACATTCAGACATTGATATCTGCTTTTCTGCTTGTACGCCTCCCCTTCTTATCTGTTACATTTAAGAGTAGGAGGCGATTTCCTTGAAGGCATGAGTGCATGACCTGGACTGTTCAAGTAAGAGTAACACTTCTGATGAAATGTTTTAACATGAGGGCTCATGCACACATGAGTGTCTCCCAAGTCAATGAACTGTAGTAACCTTACGTGTGTGTAGTAGAAGTTATTTGAATGTTGGACAGACGGAGAACTCCCACATCTTCATCCTGAGCTCTTTCTCCATCCTCCTCTTCATCATCTGTCACATCACTCTCCTCCAGCTCTTGTAAAACTTCCATCTAAATAAGCATTTTACGAGTGTAAGTTACAAGAAAAATTATATATATTAAATTATTAAACTTTCACATTACTTTTATATAAAGGACATGGATTTTGATTCATGAGCCATGCCCAGTCTTTATTTTCTGAGTAATAACAGTCAAACTTTGCTAAGCCCTTTTAATACAGTAGCCTAACTATAAACACTAGCTTATTAAAAACTGCAAGTGAAAGCAACTCTAGCAATAAACACACGTGTTTGCATTTGTTTCAATTGTATTTCACAATTATAAGGCAGTGATACGACTTAAAAACTTACGTTTTAATACAGAGAACTCCCCGTTGGTTTTCTGAACCGAATACGCAGCGCAAACTGGTTTCCATAACAACAGCAGGACGCACTGACGTCAAGAGCGGGAGGCGGGGACGCAAGATGTTTGCGTCACATTAAACTTTCGAGAACACCCGAGTTATAGTTCAGAATACTCGAGTTAATGTTAATTGGGTCACTTTAAAGAACGAGGCGGAATAAATTAACAACATTAAAAATCCTTCATTCATTCCGGAATTATAATATCTTGATATCATCATCTAATCCCATCACAGAGATTAATGACATTACAATTGTTAGCAATTAATCTTGCAAAGACTGTCGAAGAAAGCAGAAGTTTAAAGAAATTTGCATAAATTACCAACCATGTTTTTTCATAGTTTAAATCATAGTTTAACTCTCATATTTGTATTAAAACTATGGACGGTTTCATCGGACGCACGCGCACGGTCAAAGTTAACTTGGTCTGCATTTGGTAGTAATAACGTTTATTTCATGCTTAATTTATAATAATATTAATTATTATTTTTGATTGTATTGTATTAAATTAAAACTACTTATTATTAATCCTTTGGTCAACTAGAAGTGAAATTTCGGCCAGATAACCTTTGTTTATGTTGTCGCAGCTAACACGTTTACGTGACTTTTATTATGCATGCTTGTACCCGTTTATTTTCGCCTACTGTCACTGAATATAACACAATCACTACAGGGGCAGAGCACGTGAAGAGTGACCTTACATAAAAAACATCGACCGCCCCCTCGACTTGACTCATTGGATGAACGCATTACAAGATCCGCAGTACTGAACGGTACTGAATAGTCAGAGCAGAGACCCGAAGACAGACACGATGGGATATTCTCGGTCCTTCAGATCAATAGCATTTCTTCTTATTGTACTTCATCAGACCTCTGGATTCTGGTTATTTAACGTTATCTTCCCACCGACAGCCAAACCTCGAGTCGAAACGACTAGCACTCCACCTCTTATTATAGGTAAGCAATATTTAATTCAAAGTTGAGTTAAACTTTGTCTAAAGTTTTTTTTATATATAAGCTCTATTATTAATTATTGCTCATTCGATGCACATAATTGCATAAGATAAAGTAGACAAGATAACAGATATGTTGAAGTTGAACTCATTAGACCAGTTGAAACCTGATGTGTGAGATTTCTAAAGAAAAACATCCATATTTTGTGCATGGTTTCTCTCAAAGTCCATGTTTGATACCATAACATGTACCTGATAACGAAAACAAAATGTTGCGTTTTTGCATTTCCAGTACCTGGAAACTTGGGTAATCGCCTGGAGGCCAAAATAGACAAGCCCACACTGGTGCACTGGTTGTGTTACAAGAAAACTGAGCACTGGTTCCCGCTCTGGATTGACTTAAACATGTTCGTGCCCATTGGAATTGACTGCTGGATTGATAATATAAGGTAAATATTATTTTTTAACGTATATCAATAATGCTGACCTCAGACAGAGCTTTATCGATACCTGAAATGTAGCAATACTTGAAATTCAAAATCCATGTTTCTTGTAAAGAAGCCTCTGATTTATTTACTTGTGTTTCCTTATCAGCCTCAGCTGAGTTTGCGTAGGTTTTTACGGCTGCCAGTCTATTTCAGGTCATTGACCTTTTGTTTGTTGTGTTTGGAGAATGCTCAAAATCTGATGTTCTAGTGCTTGACCTAAGACAGTTATTGCATAGAAAGCAAGCAGTGTTGAATAAAACTAGTAGGCAGACCAATAAAGCATACCAGAGGCACCTTTATGAAAGATTTTAACACCCCCTTCTTTATATATTTAATAAATAATAGTTTATTGCCTTATCATTTCATTTTCTGTATCTTTTATGTCTATAGAATTGTGTACAACCGGACAACTCGCAAGACATCTAATGCACCAGGTGTGGAGGTAAGGGTACCTGGATTTGGACAGACCCACCCTATAGAGTTTCTGGACTTGAACAAGCTGACAGGTGAGCGTGACATCTCTGAAAAGTAATTCCATTTATGACAACCATACCTTATTACAACAATAACATCTATTCGTCGTATGCCAATCTTTTTTTAGGTTACTTTCATACCATGGTTCAGCATTTGGTTAACATGGGATATGTGCGAAATGCGACCGTCCGTAGCGCTCCATATGACTGGAGAATCGCTCCAAGTAAGAACACACTTGCAAACAAAGTTAAATAGTTAATTATAAACTATAAATATTGATAAAAGAGTGACACTTTACAATAAAGTGCTGTTAGTTAACATTAGTAAATGCATTATAGCTAATAATCAAGTTTTTCAGCATTTGTCTCAATGCTTGTTAATGTTAGTTCATGGTGTATTAACAAATGTTAACAGTGGATTTTAAAAACTATTAATAAATACTGTAGACGTATTGTTCATTAATATTGTTATGTTATGTTTATGTTAGCTATTGCATAAACTATTTGTTAACAAATAGCACCTAATGCAAAGCGTTACCGTACATATAAAAGTATCAAAGTAATATTAAATATAAAAAAATCTATATAAAATTAATTAAAAAATATGTAATTATTAATTTAATATTGAATTACTTCTTTGTTCCACTAACAAACTCTACGTAACCCTTTTTGTTCTTAGATGAACAGGCAGAGTATTTTTCGCGTTTGAAAAGTTTGGTGGAGGAGATGCATGACGAGAACAAACAACCAGTCTATCTTTTTGGCCACAGTATGGGCAACAACTACATCCTGTACTTCCTCAACCAGCAGACTCAGGACTGGAAGGACCGCTACATAAAGGGCTTCATCTCTCTTGGAGCACCATGGGGTGGCGCTGTTAAGTCTCTCAGAGTCTTAGCATCAGGTAGATGTAAACAAAACATCCATTTTCATTCCATATATACAAATTTCAATAGAGCTGTGAATCTTATTTTTATGCATACTTAGGTGAAAACGATGGTATACCCTTCGTGTCCAACATCAAGATCCGTGAAGAGCAGCGGATGACAACCACAAACCCATGGATGATCCCCTCTGAAGAAGCTTGGCCCACAGACCACGCCTTTATCTCCACCCCTTATTTCAACTACACCAACCAGGACTATCATCGCCTCTTCAAAGACATTGACTTCGAGGATGGCTGGTACATGTGGGAGGATACCAGAAACCTCACAGCCGGTCTGCCCGCACCTGGAGTCGAGGTCTATTGCTTGTACGGGGGCGGCCTCCCTACACCTGTGACATACGTGTACGACGAACAGTTTCCAAACACGGACCCCATAGATTATATTTACGATGATGGAGATGACACAGTTGACAGTCGCAGCTTGAGTCTTTGTAAGCGATGGATAGGAAAACAGGAACAGGCCGTGCATGTGACAGAGTTCAGAGGAATAGCTCATTTGGACATGATCTTTAATCAAAAGGTCCTCACAGCAATCCAGAGGATTCTGGAGGGAAAGTTCCCAGCGGACGGGAACTTAATAACCGATGACCTGAGTTAAAACTCTACCTTGTATATGTTGTGACATTTTTCTGATTGATTGTAACATTTGTATAAACAAATGAAGAAGTGTACTGATGTGATGTCAGTGTACAAAAGTTTTGCATAAACATCAATAAGTCCATTTTCTGGTATAGTTTTGTACTACACAGAATTAATCATATGTATTTATTCTGTTGACAATTTTAGATACTGTAGCTCTTAAAGTGTGTGATGTACTGGAATTATGTTTTATATGTATAGGATAGCGTGTTTGTTGATTATACATCCAATATAAATAGGGAATTTTGTATTCCAAAGTACTGTTAAAGTGTTAGGAATTATTAATGTGATGACAATAAAACTTTTATACAAAATAGTTGTGTACAAATCTGTCCTCATTAAACGTACTTTTCTCTATAAACAGTGCTGAATATACCATTTGAAATCTGTACCCTTTAATCTGGTTCATGGGGTCAAAGTTTGCGGCAGAATATTGGTTTTTCGTTAACACGTGATAATACAGTGCACACACAAAAACATTTAGCTGGAAAAACGTTCCTTTTTTAGAAAGGCACTTGATTTTTTTTCTTTAAAATATAGATATAGTGAACTGGGAGTGCATTTCATCTACTTTTCCCCTCAAACCTTTTTGATCTTTGAACATCATTCTCACAATGAGTGAAACAGAGCAATATGGGCATGTGCAGTATATCATGATCTAAAATCCTCAATACCAAGCAGAAACAGACAATAATGTTAACTAAATAATGTGATTTATTTTTCTGATGATCATAAAATCTTTTAAAATCATTTAAATTAGTTTCATACAAATATAAACTGTGTATACATATTAATTTGTTTACAATAAATATACTATAAAAATACATTTTAAATTGATGACATCATGATTTTATAATCTAGGAAAGTGTAGCTACTTTATAACTGTTTAAATATATGATGTTAATTGACAAAGAATTAATTAGCCTAACTATATTTCTGTTGATTCATAATTTCCTGACCATAATTCAACATTTAGAATAGTTCATAATTATTTAAAAATGTCACAATAGCAATAATAACCAATGACTATGTGTGTCTAAACGATTGACTATTCCTGCATATTATTCAGATAATGTATAAATAAATAAGCCTCGATTTTTATTTATTTACTATTATTATGCAGAAATAACATATTTACATACATACCGAATACAATCAGGGGAGTTTGAAAAATAAATTGTAAATAATTACATTATTAAAAGAAAATCATATATTAATCGAGGTTTACGTACATTAAATATAACAATTGTTAAATAAATCAACAAAACATCAATGATAAAAATGATGATAATTATAAATAATAATAATAAAAAACACATATATATCACTAAAATGAATTTTTGTCCTATCTGTAAATAAATAGTCGTAATTAGTCAAAGAAGTTGCACATTTTTTGTTGTATTCAAGTCTCAGAGATGAAACAATGGAGTTAACTATGGCAAAGAAAATTGGAAATATATAAAGGGGATTCATTTTCATTATGAATAAAGGACATTTTCAAGAGTGCGCGTTTTGGAGCATTCAAATTAAAAAATAATATCCTTAAGATTGAAATTATGGGACAAATTTACGGGTCTAAACAAATATATGCTTAAATGACTCAAGAATTGTCTAGATAAAAAACAATTATAAAATAAATGTGTGGCTGTTTCTTCCATAAGACCACAAAAAGAGCAATTTTATTAATATCAGAATAAATATAAATAGACAAATTAACAGGTTAAATAAACCTCGATCGCATCTCGAGGCAACTCAGCTAATCCGTTGTCGAACTGCATCTCGTTGCCCCGCCCATCCGCCCGCGGCCCCGCCCACCAACTCGATGACTTCTGCCATTGTCTATCGAGTCTAGCCGCTTTAAAGAACACCTTACATGATCGCAACATTGTCTGTCTTCATCGCGCTGTTACTGTCGCTCAGACACTTCTCAGTTCACCCCTAAACCTCACGATGGACAGATAAAATAAATTCATATTGGAGGTCTTAGCCATCGGAAGACATGAATTCCTGCCATCGCTTGATTCTCGCTTCGCTCCAGCTGTTGTGCTTGTTGTTGTCATTTACCGACAGCAGAAGTACTAAGAAATGTTCGGAGGGCAGAACGTGCTCGGATCGACCGCCTGTGGTTCTCAGTAAGTCTTGTTTTTATTGCAAAAGATGCCGTTGTGTAATTTCCTTGTGTTTTTCTGTGTTTCACATGTTTACTTGTTTCTCAGGATGTGCTGTTTTGTAACAGGGTCGTTGTTATTGTACTAGACTAGAACAGATATCTATACCTTTTGTAATTTGTTATGTATGTATAACGTTATTATTATCATATATCATCTATTTTGTCGAGTCATAATAGTTGTCAATATTTATTTAAGTTAACAAAATATGAAGCATGTGGCACTGTGCATTAAATCTAAGAGCATAAAACGAAACCAACTGTAAGAAAATGTACATACAAATGTATGAAATGTTGAAAATGATCAGTACAATAACATCCGAGGTGTCTTGTTTTCATCCATATTCTTGAGTCTGTTTTTTCTTCGGCGGTTTTCTCATATGACACGGTCATATGACATGACATGACAAAAAAGTGATTATCATTTTTGTGGATGTTTGCGCAACCGGTTAAATAGTGACTTTCACGACCTTGACGAACTAAATGCAGAAAAAATACACATTTTAATAGTTTCCATTAATGACAGCATTACATGTTAAACATTAAACCTATAACTAAATTCCCTACTGCTGTGTGTTTGGGATTTTTCAGGATTTAATGGTGTTCTGTTAGGTCTTGTTGGACAAACAACATCCCACCAATACAACCGAACCCAACACATTACCAGTAGAGACCCACAAAGGCAATTACAGTGTCTATTAAAACCAATACCATTCCCATTATAACCATAAAATCCATTGGAATTTCTTAAATTCGTCTAACATTGTTTATAGTACACATACAAAAACATGTGGTGTATTTGTGCACTCTCAATAAACCACTGTAATAATATCTTCAATTAAAACATGGATAAACTAACACTACAGCATAGTTCTATTTAGTGATGATAGCATCTTTTTAATCAACACGTCTTTAATCCTATCTGTAGATGTTTGCAGAGGTGATCTTAAGTAAAGTGATGCATATTGAGCTTCCTTTGATAACTGGTGAATATAACAAAGTATAAAGCATGTGGTCAGACTGCCGCCACAATGCATTAAATCCTATAAGCGATCATACGCAAAATAATGAAACCAACTTTGATGATGTTTGATGAAAAAATGTATGAAATGTTGAAAATGATCAGTACCATAACATCCGAGGTGTCTTGTTTTTTTTACCATATTCTTAAAAGTTTGTTTTCTTCTTCGGTGGTTCTCATATGACACGGTCATTTGACATGACATGACAAAAAAACAATTTTGCAGATGTTTGCGCAACCGGTTAAATGTGACTTTGACAACCTTGACGAACTAAATGCAGAAAAAAATACACATTTTAATAGTTTCCATTAATGACACCATTATGAACCATCACATGTTAAACATTAAACCTATCACTTATATCCCTACTGCTGTGTGTTTTGGATTTTTTTGGATTTAATGGTGTTCTGTTAGGTCTTGTTGGACAAACAACATCCCGCAAATACAACCGAACCCAACACATTACCAGTAGAGACCCACAAAGGTCATTACAGTATCTATTAAAACCAATGCAATTCCCATTATAACCATGTAATCCATTAGAATTTCTGTAATGTGTCTAATATTGTTTATAGTACACATACAAAAACATGTGGTCTATTTGATCGCTTCCAATAAACCATTGTAATAATATCTTCAGTCAAACATGGCTAAACTAACACTACAGCATAGTTCAGCAATATCTTAGATTGTTTCAACAAAAAATTGAATGAGAATCTTAAACACACTTTTTAGTGTTTGACAAGCCAGTATTTGCATTGCATTTCATGAAAGGGGAACAAGAACATTAAATTCACATTTTTGGTTTCAAAATATGTTGAGGTCTTTATATTAAATATATTAAACCATTCTAGCTGTGCCGGCTTGTGATTAAAAAAACACAACTTTGCAGGAAACAATATTTAGTTTGATCATGAGGTGTTAAGTAGATAATCTTTATTTAGTGATGATCGCATCAGAGTCTTTAATCCTATCTGTAGATGTTTGCAGAGGAGATCTTAAGTAAAGTGTTGCATAATGAGCTTCCTGTGATAACTGATCTATATTAATGTGATATGTTTTACTTATTTATGACTTGAGCTGCAATTTGCATAAAAATGTTGTCAGATTAGCATTGATGGGAATTTTCTATGTAGTTCCAGGAGACCTTGGAAATCAACTGGAAGCCAGACTTGACAAGCCCAGTGTGGTGCACTACGTCTGCTACAAGAAGACTGCAGACTACTTCACATTATGGCTTAACCTGGAGCTACTGGTGCCGGTAGCCATTGACTGCTGGATCGATAACATGAGGTAAAGTTGACGGTGTGTGTGGTCATGTCACCAGGCCTGGCTTTCAGAAAGCTTTGGATGGGCCCACAGTGGGATGAAGCGTTTACCGCAAAATCACTCGGTTGCTGTGGAGAAAAACAGTTAGTCAAGTTATTGACAAGCAATGACAATGCTTTTAATATCTTAGTGTATTTTGGTATTGCAAATAAACTTGGATTTTATTCGAATAATGACAAGAAAAATCAAAAGTACTCTACTAAGAAAGGACATCAGGTGTTTCTCCCCATATTTCCATTTTAAAAAATTGCTGGGTCTCGAGATTATACCTGTCTAGGGTCTTGGTATGAAGTTTGGGAACTGCTTTTATATACTTTACATAGAGCAAACAGGAATTGTGAGAAGAAAAAAAAAATTGTGTATATAAGTGTATATACAGTTGTGCTCAAAAGTTTACATACCCCTTGCAGAATCTGGAAAAAGCTGAAACAATAGGAAAAATAAGAGGATTTTTGAAAATTAAGGTTTATTTTTAATTTAGTCCTGCCCTGAGCAAGTTATTTCACTAAAAAAATGTTAACATAAAGTTCACACTAAAGAATAATAACAGAATAACTAAAAATAGCCCACGACAAAAGTTTACATACCCCTGAATATTAATACTCTATGATGTTACCTAAACAATTTTTATGTTTAGTCATATTTGTTTAAGGGTTTCTTGTTTGTCATGAGTCACACTGTCCACTGATCTTCAAAACAATAACGCAGGTCCTCCACAATCTTTGCTTTTTCAGCATTTCTGGATATTTTACTCATGTTCAGCTGTAACTGTATGATGTTGAGATTGCTCTTTTTACATCGAGGACAATCACGAGACTTATACATGACTATTACAATAGATAGAAACATTCAGTGCTGCCCACAAAGTCAACACTATTCATTTAAAGTCAGGTAGATGTAAACCACTGAAAACCTCTGTAACAGTAAAAAAACATGTTTGTCAAGAGAATAATTTTTTTACAAATAGCCACCTGCCATTAAACCTTCTGGCTTTGTACTCCAGCTTAAATTTTTTTAAGAAAGGCAATTTATAAAACAGCAAAAAAAACCCAGAAATGTCAAATTGTTTAACCCAATAAAACCTGTAATTACAAGTTGTTTGAAAGTGCGTTTAATCTGCCTTGATAGTTATAAGCAATCCTCTTCTTGAAGAACTTCTTGCTGACTATCATAAATCTCTATTATATACCAGGTTACTGTACAATAGGACAACTCATCTCACTGAAGCTCCTCCAGGGGTGGATATCAGAGTGCCTGGGTTTGGCAAGACGTTTAGTGTAGAATATCTGGATCCCAGTAAACAAAGTGTGGGTGAGTAGAAACTTTCTTTACAACCCATATAATATAAATGTATTAACGAACAACTCTATTGTTTGACGAATGGCTTGTTTCTTTCAGGTATGTACTTCTTCACCATAGTGCAGTCAATGGTTGAGTGGGGGTATACCAGGGACGATGACGTACGCGGAGCTCCCTACGACTGGCGTAAAGCCCCAAGTATGTGTCTTCAGTATTTACAGTCTGGCTTGACATCAGCAATTTAAGACATTGTTTTTGACGATGATTTTTAATAAATATGATGGGTTTGGCTATTAACATTTGACCTCTGTACTTGTACTTTTAGATGAGAACAAAGAGTACTTCTTGCAACTGCAGCAAATGATCGAGGAGATGGCTGAAAAGGCTGGAGGTCCGGTGGTCCTTATAGCTCACAGCATGGGGAACATGTACACGCTGTATTTCCTTAATCACCAACCACAGGCATGGAAGGACCGCTACATTAAGGCTTTTGTGTCTCTTGGCCCCCCGTGGGCCGGAGTTGCCAAAACTCTCAGAGTGGTAGCAACAGGTAAGGGTACAATTTATTTCCTGTAGACTAAATGGAGTAAAATAATAAAATTTTGGTTCTTGTCGACTATTGTTAAAGTAAATAATTTTTCTCATTGTTTGTATATTTTCAAATATTTTAACATTTAACCATTGTGGTTCCTTTACAGGTGATAACAACCGCATTCCTGTCATTAGTCCAATAAAGATTCGTAGCCAGCAGCGAACGGCCGTATCCACCATCTGGCTCTTGCCCTACGCCCACACGTGGCCCCCGAATAAGACCATGGTGTCCACCCCCAACACCACCTATACCGTCAAAGACTACCAGCGCTTCTTCAAAGACATTGACTACGAAGATGGCTGGGCTATGAGGGAGGACACAGAACCGTTGGTCAGCGCTCTGAAGGCTCCAGGTGTTCCCATTCATTGTCTGTATGGGAGCGGCATCCCTACAGCTGAGAGCTTTAACTACACAACTTTTCCGGATGGGGAACCCACCGTCATCTACGGAGAAGGTGACGGGACGGTGAACCTACTGAGCGCGATACAGTGCAAGCGCTGGATGGGTCAGCAGACACAGCCTGTGTATATGAAAGAGCTGCCTGGGACCGAGCACGTTGCCATGCTGTTGAACATGACCACAGTTTCCTACATAAAGAATGTGCTCTTCTCACCTTGATGCCATTTAGCCCTTAACTTGAAAATGACGATTCTTGTTTGCCAAAGAGATGGGATGCGGTTCTGCTTTTTGGGTGGATGTGAACCGCTTGTTGTTGATCACTTTTGAGTCGTGTTCCTTATCGAGTTGCAATAATGGGTTCTCGGATATTCCCTGTTGGGGAATTTAGGTTTGTCAGGATCAAATCAATGTTATAGTTTAATGTTAAATAGATTTTAAAGCAAATGTTATTGAAGTAATAGCGTGCCGTTAATCGGTTTCCTAACATTGTCCTACTTTATGTCCTATGGCCATTAATTCTTAAAATCTACAGATTTTACTTATTTCTTTTTTATGGATTTTCCAAAAGTGTTTATATCTATATTGTACTGAAATCGCAGTATGCTTGTGTAATTGGATGTTTTTCTGCCTGTCTGTGTATTGATTTACACATTTTTATCATGGGCTTTTGTATGTAGAATGTGCAATTTTGACGGACATCTTATTGCCCAATTCATGTCAGCATAACCTCTGTGACCTCTGTGTGCATGGTCTTGTTTTATTTTTATCAACTGACCTCTTAGAAATGATAAAAACAATTTGTTAAACAAGTGGTTTTGCCTTTTTCAAATGTATCGGGTGGTTTACAATAAGGTACAATTTGTTAACATTGATGAATACACACATCATGAACAATTTTAGTAAGTATTAATTATTCAGCATTCATTTATTTGAATTCATGATGCATTACCTAATCTTAATTTATACTGTGCAAAATGTGCATGCATGTAGTAGATTCAGAAATGAACATTAACCTTAATAAAATTAAAAGTGTGAAAATAAATTATCAATTAACTTGCTGTTTTAATAAATTCTTATTGTAAAAGCTTACATGTGGGGCTTAAAATGTGTACTAGAAGAATGAAATGGGACCTGTTTAATTAAGAAAATTCTACAATGCACATCTAACATGCAATGGAAAGAAGAACTAGATCTTTGAATTTCAGGATGTGGTGTATTGCACATAATGGTTTGACTGTAACAAATGCACTGACCTTTTAAAAGAAATCCCAACCAGTTAGATTTTCTACTCTCTAGCATTTAAAAAAGGTACATGTTAATATTCTGGATTTACTACAATTCTGTACAATAAATTTGTCGTCATGAAAAACAGTGAAGAGAACATTCTTTCAGGGTATTTTACTGCAAACATTTTATTAAATTCTGTACAAATATATGAAAAGTTTTAATAAATAGCTTTAAAAATAAAGGACGCTTTGGAAGTGTCAAAAATTCACACGATCACTAAAGATGAATTTTACTCAAGTGGAAACTGAAAAACTTTATTTCCTGATTTGCAGCGGACCTCGCTGCAGTTTAATTGTATGTGAAATGGACCATCTTCATGTCTGTCAACAAAACCCTGAGAAGAGTTGAGCACAGGTTACTATAGTTCAAACCCCAACCCCATGACCTTTGCTTTCAATCAATTCTTGTCTCATCTTTGTTTAGTTTGTGATGCAAATCTGAGTTGATACCTGCAGTTCTGATAAACATGTCCTTTTCAGTCTTTCTGTGTGATCGCCCACACACCAGGCGAGACTTACATGGAAAGATGGATCCTATATAAGAGAGTGAGAGGGTGTTTTAGTGGCCATATTTACACAGTGTATCAGTTAGTCTTTATTCTTAGAAAGTTTAAATGTTTCACACATATTGGAACCTTGTTTACAAATACAATTCTCTGTACTAACCTTATAAAAGGTGTTAAGGTTGAATTCATTCATGGTTAGATCCACTATTTTAATGACCTCAAGCAACTGAGTTTTCCCAATGGAGATTTCCATACCAAGGAAAGTCCTGTATGACATGCCAAATAATCATATGATATTAAAACAACGCATGTTCAGTGGACATTGTTTTAAATGAATGAAACTAGATGGGGGCATTAACATATACAATAATGAAATACCTCGTCTTTTCAGCATTACAATACACCCTAAGTTTATCAGCCAAGCAGAAAAACCTGAGGAAACAATCTTGATCAGACAAACAGGAGATAACTTAGGCATAATTGAAAAATGATGTTTAAAGGATAACACACTTCCGAAACGTTGTCAGACCGGTCCGAATGGACTGAACAAATGGCTGGATCCAGTGATGTCTTAAAACCACCGTCTTTGAGATACTGATATGAAACTCTTCACACAGGGTCAGAGGAATGCCGTGAGCACCTGCGGCCACCATAATATCATCAAGCAGCTCCAGGAATCCCTCTTCTGGGTCATCTAAAGAGAGGTCAAAGGTCAGTTGGACAAATTAGAGTACCTAAAAAAACAACACACCGATTGAAGTCATTACCAGCGAAGACCCACAGATGCCGTTATTGTGTCCATTACAAGCAATACCATTCCCATCAAATCCACTTGAAGTACTACTGTTTCAACACTCAGGCAAAATGCTTACAAGGAAAGTACACATAAGTGGCCCAGTTTCCCCTCTCGTGTTGGAAGGAGCGCAGTCTTCCTCCATGTTCTTCTTCACTGTTATCAGTCCACTGCTCCTCTGATTCTCTGAACATCTCCCTTACAGACTCAGGCAGGGGCAGACGCGTTAAGGTGTCTCTCTTTTGAAGAGATCCATGATCCATATGCTCACCCCTTAGGAAAAGTAAGCAAGTTAGTAACATTGTAGTGATCAAGTTTTCAGTCAGTTTTACTAGAAATGTCATATTAAGCTAATTTATTGTTACTGGTGGGGGTCCATCAATGACAGCATACACACGATCAAACGCCCCAAACCTGGTTTCAGAGTCAGGTTTTGTTCGTTTCTGAGCAGGCGAAGCGTCATCTCGTTCAGCTTCCTCTTCTGAGCTGCTGCTACTGTAATTAACGATCATACTAAAACATGAAATGCTAAAAAAATCACTATTTTTAGAAAAGCATCCTCTCAAATCAGGGATGACAATCTGTCATGCGCGAAACACTTCCGTTGATGGTTCTTCGTCATCAAAGGTCCCCACTCCACAAACACTCATTCGAAAGATCCGCGCTTTTCGTTCCGCCTCTCAAACACAATGCAACAGCACTTAACATGATACGAAACAAGCGCACTTAAGTATATGAACCTAACCTTGCATGTCTGAAATATATTTAAATACAGAAAGAGAGTAATGTATACAAACATGCCCATGAACGCGTAAAGCCTAGCTGGCTAGTATCCATTGTTTAACTATGTTAATACATGCCTTTAAAATTCATATTTAGAATAAAACTCGCCCCTATAGTAATAGTCACATCGTAAGGGATATTTATTTTGGGGGGTTTGCGAATACAATTTTTGAATAAAATAATTTAAGTTCCGGTATGGTCTGTGTGAGGATGCCGATTATGTGCTGTACGGGTTTCCGTGCTGCTGTCGGGGGTTTCGGTGGTCAGCGATCTCGGTCCGAAATAAAATACATTATATATCGGGTTCTCTCATTTATTCTCTTAAATGCAGCTTAAGCGCCCAAACAGCTAACTTTAGCAACTCTAGTGTAAACGGAGCAGTCGGCGTGATCCGGACAGTTGGCGGCGTTTTTGGTGTGTTTTTGTAGGCACGGAGCGGGGGTGCGGCCTATCCAGCAGAGACCGCTGTTCGGAGAGGGATTTAAGACTGACTCCAATGACCTTACTCTGATTTTATCAATTTAAAATAAACATGTATGGTACACGGTTCTGAAGAAGGTAAATGCAATTATTCTCATGTTTTAGAATCACGTGCGTCTGTGAGGGAAAATGTGCCAAAGCTAATGTTAGCGTGCTAGCCAGTTTGCAAACAGTCGTTAGCCATTTTGCAGAGCTCTGTATGTTTTCCTCCGGGTGGCTTGGAACCGACCTGTTTTGGGACCAATGTTTGCTATACATGTTGTTGGTTGTTGCTGACTTGTGTTCAAAATAGTCATTTATGCAACCCAATAAACCAATAAATGCCGGTGAATTCAGTATTATCAAATGTAAAAGAGATTATTCGTATTCCCATGTTTGTGTTTATCTCCAATGTGTATTATAACATTCTCTTAACTTTCGTATGTTTTGTGTGTCCATTTGTGCACACATGTTTCCCAAAGCCTACTGAGCTTCCTTTCGCAGTATTTTGTGCTTTGTGTGATGGCCAAAACGAAGCCATATATAACTTGGGTGTTGACATTGGACCTGTTTATGATGGGCGGTTCTGTCAGATAATATTAAATCCTTAGCTACAGTGAATGTGTGAATTTATTATTGTGTATTTTTAGGATTTTGAGTGCATTGGTTTCTAGAGGGGCCATTCCCTAATGTTCTGAAAATGTTCCATTCTAATTTCCCTTCCTGTGTCTAACATGTGGTGTTCTTTATTACTTAAAGGGCTAAATCAGGAGATGACGAAGGGTGAACAAGTCCACTGAGTCAAACACCACTTTTTCATCAAAAGCACCCTGAGCGGATGGTCACAACCCTGTTGCGTTAGAGCCAAAGAGTCCTCCCGAAAGAAAGACATCCTTTTACTTCATCTTTCGTCTTCCCAAGAGCTGTCAAAATAAGTTCATCTCTGCCTCCTCACCTCTCCCATCGCGGGCAATCCAATAATCCCTTTCCCCTGGAATCGCACGGCAAGAGGTCCAACAACGGCGCCAAGCTGAATCCCTACACCAGAGCGCGAATGACGGAGGCATGGCAGCAGCACTCTGTTGCCCCGCCTCCCGTGGTGCACACCATACCTCCAGGGACGGATGCTCTGGGCTGTGCCGTTTACGGCATTGTCCTCCAGCCGGACACGGCTATCCAACAGCAGCAGCAGCAGCAGCCTCAGCAACAACAGCAGCAGCAGCATCATAGTCAGCAGCACAGCCAGCAGCAGCATCCGGCACAAGCGCAGCAGCCCTCCTTGCATGTAGGAAATGAGGGCGGACACAAGTGTGGCGCATGCGGCCATGACATCTCCCATCTGGCTAATCCACACGAGCACCAGTGCATGGTGAGCCAAGACCGGTCTTTTCAATGCACTCAGTGTCTAAAGATCTTCCACCAAGCCACCGATCTGTTGGAACACCAGTGCGTGCAGGTGGAGCAGAAACCTTTTGTGTGCGGAGTGTGCAAGATGGGTTTCTCACTGTTGACTTCTCTAGCGCAGCATCATAATGCCCATAACAGCACTAACCCGATGAAATGCTCCATATGTGAAAAGACTTACCGACCAGGTTCCTCTGGAAATGCCACGCCCACTTCAACTAGTGGCAACGCAGGGCAGCCATCGAACGATGAAGCATCATCCAGTGGCAGCGCTGCCGTTGGGACATCCGGGCAGCCTACATTCGAGCCTTCGCAACCCGACAAGCCCTACAAGTGTTCTGTGTGTACCAAGGGCTTCCGTCACTTGTCTGAGCTGACCCGTCACGAACGCGTTCACACGGGCGAGAAGCCGTTCAAATGCGAAACGTGCGACAAAAGCTTTAGCCAATCCTCACACCTAGCCCACCACCAGCGCACGCACAGCTCGGAAAGGCCGTTTAAGTGTGCCGTGTGCGAGAAGAGCTTCAAGCATCGTTCTCACCTGGTGCGCCACATGTACGCCCACTCGGGCGAGCATCTGTTCAAGTGCAACCTCTGCGAGTTACATTTTAAAGAGTCTTCTGAGCTTCTGCACCACCAATGTCAGCCGCAAGGCGCTCGGCCATTCCGCTGCGCCACATGCGGAAAAGGCTTCAAGCGTCCATCTGACCTGAGGCAGCACGAGCGCACACACTCCGAAGAACGCCCGTTTCATTGCGAAGACTGCCAGATGAGCTTCAAACAACAGTACGCCCTGGTGCGCCACCGGCGCACGCACAAAGCCTCCGCCGACCGCCCCTTCAAATGCAACCTGTGCGACAAAGGCTTCCTGCAGCCATCCCACCTGTTGTACCACCAGCACGTTCACGGCATGGACAACCTCTTCAAGTGCGCCTCCTGCGGCACGGGCTTCAGTCAGTCCGGGGAGCTTCTACGTCACAAATGCGGCGAGCCCTCTGCGACACCCACGAATCCGGACAAGCCCTACAAGTGCGACGTGTGCGGAAAGGCGTACAAAAAGGCCACCACGCTACAGCGCCATCAAAATTCCCACTGCACCGAGAAGCCTCTCAAGTGTTCGCTGTGTGACCGACGATTCCTGTCCTCCTCAGAGTTCGTGCAGCACAGATGCGACCCGTTGCGGGAGAAACCCTTGAAATGTCCCGACTGCGAGAAACGCTTCAAGTACTCCTCGGAGATGCAGCGGCACAGACGCGTACACACCGGGGAGAAGCCTTACAAGTGTGCCAGCTGCGACAAGGGCTTCAAGCAACGTGAGCACCTGGCCAAGCATCAAAGCGTGCATGCGAGAGATGCCCAGTTTAAGTGCGTGTGGTGTGGAGAACGTTTTGCTGATCTAGGAGCTCTTCAGGAGCATACGGTTCAGCACACGGCTGAAGGTGGGGGCTATCCGGTGTCCTCTCTTATTCAGTAATCTATTCCACCATCCTGAATGTTTAGGCAAACTTATCGAAACTTATTCCCAAGTCAACATTTTAACTTGAATTGTCTCCTATATGGGTCCAAGACCCAATTACCAAATCATATCTTGTTTGCTTTGATACAAACATACATACATGTATTCTCATATTTGGACTTTGAAATGTAAGGTCTTGGAAAACAAATCCCTATCCCAGATAACAGTATTTCTCCAGACTTATAGGGCATTTGCAGAGAAAAGATATTTTTGAGGCGTTTCAGTTGGATCTCACAACACCGCCCCTTTTTTCCGAGAATTAAATTAACAAATTGAATTTAACGTCAGCTATACTTGTTTACTCTTTTAGTCCCCAACAATACAGTTGTGCCTCTCATTTTGACTTTATTCATACCTACATAACAACTATGCTTTTATCAGTAGTCTTGATCCGAGTATATTACACATGCAAGAATATCGGATAACCTCAGACAGTCTCCTGCATTTAGTTTGCCCCACAGCTAACCGCATATACGACAAAAACTGAAAGGGGAACAGAACTGTGCTATTATTAACTTTTTTTACTGTATGTTTGTGGGCGTTCCCCTTGTATTGTTATGTAATGGTCTGTACCAAGAACCATCACCGTACTGTACCGCACCTCAAAACGGGACAGGTTGTTAACCAGCAGAAGTATAAGGACCACAAACGGTCTTCACATTTTACAGAGATTATACGTAAATATGTAGAATCTATATAGACATGTAAACTTCACTCTTGTATACGAAAAATTAATATTACCACGGAAATCAGTACAGAAAAATCACCTGAAAGGCTGTATTACTGTATGTACATAGCGAGTATGTATGCAACTTGTTTACTAGTCCTGCGTTGTCTTTCTTAAACTCTATCACAATTTTATACTTAGCTTTTCATTACGTGCAGTTCTTATTCATGCGTTAAATAATTCCCGCCTCTCTTCCTAGATGTAGTTTGGATTGTAATTGGTGTGTTCAAGGTTGTGTGAAAGTTGGCCATGTTATAAAGGTTTTAGCAACTGATGTTTTTTTTTATTTTGCCTTTGGGATTGTGTGACTTCCCCCTTTTACTCATCTTCACCAGACTCAAGTACTGTATAGGAACCCAAACAGCATTTTTATCCTTCGTTTTGATCTCTAACCTGCCAACACCATGTCTTTGCAGCAGAGTGCCCTTTGAGTTTTTGTTATTCTTTTATATAAGACGTAAATTAACAATTCTGGTTCCCTGGATCCAAGTATTTGTTTCGGCCCTTTTTAGCTTTGAATGCACATCATTGTACGTTTTTTATTTTAAATGTGTTTGCTGGACACTCATTAGATAACTAAGCTGTTTTAGTATTTTTTACTGAAACAATCATAGTACATACATGTGTAATATAGATGGTAAAAGATACTTCTTGATACAAAGTACCTTTTGATAGCAATGCAAAATCATCATTTGAATTAAAGTGAAATGCCTTTTTTAACCCCTCTTAACCCAGTGTGCCCATCCCGATGTCCCATCATCTAGTATAGGCAAACAGACAGCGTATGCTTTATGTGCAGTTTTATTTATGTTAACCGAAAACCCCTCTCGTAGGTTTTTTCTTTTATCAAGTCCTGTACATTGGGGTTAGAGGTGACAATAACACTGTAGCCTGAATCAGGGACATCTAGGTTAATTACAGACCCCTACATCTTCTTAATAATATGCATTTATCCATTGTTTTAAAACACCAAGGGGCATTAAGATTCAAATAGCAATTAGGATTTGAATACAACGTTTATGTGTATTTTATGTTTTCATATTTGTATATACATTTTTTATTAATATTGTTTAAAATCTATATAAATATCTATATTCTTGGCGGATGTGTCAAGACCACAGTGGAAGGTTAAAGAAGCCAGACCTTGGTCTTTCTGTATGGAAGTGTTTGGCCTTCCTCTGTGGTTTTTGAGACCTTTTCACCCCGTGCATGCCTGCTGTGTTAGCTCCTGTATTCTGTTCCAAGTATTTGCGCTTTTGCGCGCATGTACTACTTAGATTTTTTCAAATTGTAGATTGTGGATGAGTTAGTAAGAAAACTTTATGTGGCGGTTGATGTGACATTCATGATAAAATATCTGTATGTAGCATTTAATATACACAGCACTAAACTAATAAACCTTTTAATTAATAACGTCTTGGTGTTTGTCTGTTATTTAAATTGATTGTTTTTCAAAACTCTGGTGTTTCATGATGAAATTTAGCATTAAAATAAACACAATTCTGACATTATGGTTGTTCCTCATGCACGCACTGGCACGGCTCCTGCCGACATTCGAAGCTTGTCCCACGCTTTAGTGTGTGTTTTTAATGCCATCTGGAAAAAATGCGGAAAAATTAATTATGAGAGAGTCGATTTTAAAATTCTTTAACTTTTCCTCACCTCTGCGATCTCCACCTTGCGTTCCCATGCTCTTACATTCTTCTCCAACTGACTGTGGGAGTCTTTTACTTCAATATACTTCAGAAAATGTGGTACTTGAAAGTCAGCCAACTGGCCCCTTAACTTCCTGTTCAGAGCCTCTGCTTTGCTTCGCTCCTGTACGGAAAAAGAATTCATGATACGACATGGCCAATAGAATATAACTCATTTAGACCTGAAGATGCTCAAAACATAAAGTATTATTTTAGTAGTTCTGTGTAAGAAGGGGAAAGTTAAAGTGTATGTTGTAAAATTAAACATCTAGACCTCTTCTGCTTGCTTGGTGTCCTCCTCGATTTTAACCATTAACTTGATGCGTGAAGCAATGTCACCGCTTAGCACATCTGACTCTTGCGTCAAGGTCTGAAGGTTTTCCTGTAAAACAGAGACGCACTGTATGTAATAGTTTGAAAAAATCAGTGTAACATGGTTTTGATATAAGTGCTTTCTATAAGCTCTGACAAAGCTCTTGCAAAGCCAACAAAAAGCTTAATCTTCTTAAATAGTGGTCTGCACGGTGAACTTTAGATGTATATCTTGATGGTGGATTACACATCTCACCTTGATAGAGTTCATAGTCTGCAACGTCTTGCCTGCGAGAAGTTTAAGATCCATATGCTTGTGGTTTTGTTCATCCAGTTGCTTCCGAGTTCTGATGTTCTCAATCTTGAGCAGTTCAAAGTCCAAAGCCGTCAGGCCCTTACCCATCTTCTCCTGTATTTTTAGTTGGAGGTGCAGTTTTCTCCTGTGTGCAAGGAGCGCTGCATTCTGCCGATCCAACTTCTCCATCAGGTTGTCCTGAAAAGGTTTTGAAACATTGTCATTCTGAATAAGAGTTCATGGCAGAAACCTAAAGTGAACTTTATTTTACCTTGGCTTTTATTCGGTCCTCGATGTATCTGATAACCTTCTCAACCCTCATCATACTCGGCTTGTCCCGCAGTGCTTTACCAATGTCACGATCAAACTGGCAACATTCTTTTTTAACCTCTGCCAAGTGAACATCGGCTTCTTCAAGAGTTGCCTGAGGAGAAGTGGATTCATTATTCACAGTATGCTTGTGAGGTTGTTTGTAGCAGAGCCAAATGAGCTTTTCTAATAACCTTGTAATTGTCAAGGACTCTCTCCGAATTGCTTTGTAATCTCATCAGATCTTCATTCAATTGTTTGTGCACATTCTGGGCGACCGCACATTTCTGCTCGAGTGTGAGCAGTTGTTGTCTCTCTGGAGTCTGAACTCTGGTCTTCTTTCCTCCATTCTGATGTCAGAATAATATGAATAAAAGACAAAGCAATTTACCATTTTATACATTTGCACTTACAGAGTATTTCACGTTCAATATGACACAACAACAAAATAATACTAATGCATGAAACCTAGAGAATTTAGGATATTTCCCACCTTAAGCACCAAATTATTTTTGCAACGGCACTGTTTTAGTGTTAATAAATACTTTTAATGTTACTAAATCATTAGTAGCATTAATGTTTTATGTTACTTAACCATTCTAATGTTACTGAATCCACACACTCCAGTTATTTCCGCATAACGTTAGTGGGAAATATCCCACATCCGACATGACTTGAAAGCATAAACACAAGACCAAAAGAACACCACGTCATGAACTGCACACAAAACTACATTTATTTAAAACACACGACACTTAATTTTGAATACCGTTCCCATCTGTGATGCGATGTCTGATTCAGCCCGTAGATCCATCCTAACGTTACTAATATAGCGTTCAAACAAATCGATCTCTGCTTGTAACAATGCATTACAGCGTCTTATGTGGAAGAATATAAAATGAATACATTAAGGTTTAATGTTGTCTGAAAGCACATGACATGAAAACTGTTGTGGATATTTTTCGAGTAAAGTTGTGCCTTACTTTAAATCCTCGACAAGTTCCGCGTCGGTTTTAGTGTCCTCTCTCGTCTCCGCCATGGTTGCTATGGTAACTTTGCATTAGTTTCGATTAGGTTTTGTCCTTAAAATGTTAACTATTTACAAAACCGTGAAATTATTGTGATATTCTAACTAAGATATTCATATTGTTGTATAGGAAAGTGGAATGCAAACTAGAAAGAAAATAAACGTTTGTTGACGTGACTTTATTTATGTTAAAAAGAGAAATACGTGCAAGTATAGGTAGTTTATCGTTTAGTGAACGGTAATAAAACTTACAAAAATCTGTATTAAATGCTTGTGCTTTTTAAATCTTTCTCAATTAAAACAACGTCTAAATAAAAGCAGATAAAACAGCAATAAATATCCGCAGAATATTTATCACGAACGTCATTATTTGTATGCTATGAAAAAATTATTTTTGTGTATATTTATTTTATATGTGATCGTGTGCATGACGTATCCACGAAGAAGTCTTTCATAAACGGGCGCATAGCAACGGACATGCCGTTGTGGCTAAAAGGGATACAGCTACGGCCGGAAGTGATGCGAAATCTCGCCATAAAATGACAAAAATTACATTAGCTAACGCCTACACTTACCCCAGCCCTATATCTAACCTCACAATAATAAAAAACAGTACACAACTGTCGTTCATCGTGACAACAATTATGCAGAATTGAAGTGCGCATGCCCAGTGGAGCTAGCTGTATCCCTTCTAGTCTTTACCGATGCCCGGGGCCAAGACCACAACTACTTCCGGCTGTTCAATGCTAATTGATAAAAGCTATCTTGCACTTCCGGGTGAAACCGTTGCGGTCCGTTTTTCCTGCAGCACGAAAAGTCCGGACCGGTGGGAAACCCGAACCGTGATTATAACCAACTGCACGGAATTATAAACGGTTTTCACAATTTTTGCTTATCGACAATATCCGAAGGACGCCACGGTGAAACGTTTTTGCGGGGGTCAGGTAGAGTTTGCGAGGCACATATCGACCAGTGCCTCACCGCCCCCTCTCTCTCTATACTCTAACCGGCTATACTAGTCAATATCCTGAAGCTTAGAGCCTGATTTGTTATATTTAGGACGGTTACATTGGTTACTTTGTTTGCTAACAGCATCTTCCACATTGAGAAGACACATCCTGGCTTCTATTTGGATCTCTATACTTCGGATCTAGGGATTTGAGGCCCCTCTGTGGTGCCCGTGTGGGGGGGTTAACAGAGTAATTAGATTTAAACAAACCCCCCCGCCTTAACATCTATTTTTAAACCGCAGAACTTGTATGAAGTTAGCACACACATGTCCAAAATAGATTACCTATACCCCAATTTTCTACTTTGCATGCAACCTCGGCAGATCATCTGGTGTATCCAGCACCATTCATATTCAACGTCGACCAGGAGATTTAAACCGAGCTGACAAGCCGGAGGAAGAGCGCTACTCAGCGATCACTGCACTCCATCTTGTTGAGACTTCGATATCAGATATTAACACACCCGGACACCGACCCGATCTGCCACATCGGTGGTCCTCGCGCGCGTCTGATCCTTTTTTGGATTGGATTTGGCGATCGGATTTCTCCCGCACCCTGAGCCCCTTCGCCCGCCATGCCCGGCCCAGTGGCCGGTAGTAAGTCTCGGGTGTATGCCGATGTCAACACTTTGAAGAGCAGGGAATACTGGGACTATGAGGCCCACGTGCCAACCTGGAGGTGAGAGATTTAACGTCATATACGTCCTAACGCATCATCGTATGTGTCTCAGATCCCAGTGAGTTGAACGTTGATCATGTTGGAGATCAAAGGGCGCGTTTGAATGAATTTGCATTGACGCTCGAAATGCTGTTCTTCTAGGGTTCGAGATACAACCTTTGTGTTAGAAGTGTGCAATGATGCTGTGAGTGTTGTGTGTATCTGTCATGCTGTTTTTCTTTGCGCAGTGGTTCACGTTGTAGGGTGGGTATCGATCTGGCTGGAAAAGTCATCAGATTGTGATCGAGCAGGCCGTGTGTGAGAGACAACCATGGGAGGATAACATGAAGATTGTGTGTTTGTGATCACAGTGGATATCATTTACAAATTTGTGCAATTTACGTTAATTACGATTCTTTACCAACACTTTGATATTTACCGGTTTTACAGGTAGATTCCTAAAGCAAAGGTCACATGGGTCTATTTTGGTTTGTACAATAGATATATATATTCTCCGTATTACAAAGTTCACCGTAAACTAAAGTCGTCGCCTTAAAAGGATAGTTCATTTAAAAATGAAGATTCTTCCATCATTTATTCACCTGTATTTCTTTGTTACTTTGCAGAACAGAAAGAAGATATTTAGAAAAACGGACCCCCTTGACGTCCATGTGTGAACAAAACCACTGAAACAAAATATTGTCTTTTGTGTTTCACGGAAACAAGAGTCGTATACATTTTAAGTGACATGATGGTGAATGAATGATAGAATTTTTGTTTTTAGTGGAACGGTCCCTTTAAATACCATCATGTCATCACAAACACATAATGTTGTTTTTCCCTTTGGAAAAAAATGTGAAAGCGTTTTTAAGTGATCAAAACATCACCCAAAAAACGAAAATGCAATTAGATACCTAAAACACATAAATATGTTCAAATATCCTATTTATCCTTTTCAATTATGTATTATTAAATGTTCATGTTCCATCATAAATATATTCTGTATATAAAGAGTACATTTTAGAGTATAACATTCATCAAGTCTTCACAAATTCAGCTCCAAAAAAAGTTTCAGATCCTGAATGATTAAGCCTCTGTCACAGTAGTACATTTTCTTTATTACTATAGTTAGGAGCAATTTCAAGACGGCAGCCCGATGCTTAAAATGTCCTCTTCTGCGCCGTCCCCCGATTGAGATGTCAGTCAGCCGACGGGGAAAATGATGGGCTAGGTCATTTTCCCAGATGATCGGCTGTGTTTCGTGCTCGCAGAAGGCGCGTGTTTGCGTGGCGGGTGGGAGATGTCGATATCTGATGTATATTCTCTTTCTGACCGTTTACCACCTGCAGTAACCAGGAGGATTTCCAGCTGGTGCGGAAGCTCGGAAGAGGAAAATACAGCGAGGTTTTTGAGGCCATCAATGTCAACAATAATGAGAAGGTTGTTGTCAAAATCCTCAAGGTGAGGTTTTAAATTCTCTATCAGTGAGTGTGTCTAGAAATGAAAATACTTCATTATGTTCTGTGTATTTTATTATATGTGTATATAAGATTATATATGAGTGTTATTGTGTTTTTTCTTTTTAAATAGCCTGTCAAGAAGAAAAAGATCAAGAGAGAGATTAAGATTTTGGAGAACCTACGAGGAGGAACCAACATAATTCAGCTGATGGACACAGTAAAGGATCCTGTGGTATGTTCTCCACGTTCCCTCCCACGAGCCCCACCCCCCTTTTCCATTGGCCATCGACAAAGATGCTCGTCCTATCAGGGTGCACGTTTTTTCCCAGGAGAAGTTTGAATTTCTTTCTCATCTGTGGTGTGGGAGGACAGTTTCAGACAAATTGCTTTCTTTTGCTCACAGGTGCAGACGATTTGTTTAAAGCTGAAACCAGTTCATTGCGGATGTGATCTCAAATGGCTTATGAATATTTATGAGGCTGTGCACAAAAATGAAAAATCTCTTAGTGTAAATTAATAGTAAGTTTCCTGTGTATTGAATATTTGGTCATTGCCTAGTCAAAACTGCGATGTAAACAATAACCGTGTCCACAAGACGATATAAAACAATATGGCACACTGAGGAGATCTTTGACGTTAAAGCCCCTGAAATTGCGATCGGTTTTTCAATCCATATTCCGACACATTTCTGCGTTAAAAGCAATTTCAAATTGGAAAATGAGTGGGCGTGGCTTGCATTTTTTAATCCGGATTGATTGGATGTGTAAAAATAGAAATTTAATGAAACTGGCAGCACAGTGACAGGGAGGAGTTAACCCATGCTCCGCCCAAGCCATCTAATTTACGTCATTTTACGTTGCATTTACAGATTTTAATTGAAGATCATGAGGGTACATTAATTTAAAAAAGAAAATGATCAACTATTATTTACTTTAAACGCTGCACCTCGAAAAAATATGAATTGTTATTTTATTTTCACTGGGACTTTAAACTGTGCAAAATATCTTCTTGAAGAAGTGAGCTTTCTGTATGTTCAATTTAAATGGCTAAATTACTTTGGCAAAACATCAGAAATAACTAATCTCTGCTCAGTGCCATATTAGATGTTGTGCACACACATGCAAGTGAAAAGCAGAAAACGATTTCTGGATATTATGAGATCAGGCACATGAGATCATATCAGTAAAAGCGAGAGCATGGTGGTCATGTGCTCAAAGTAGATTATACATCGAAATAATGCCTGCGCAGCTTTTGCCCTCCATGTGCCTCCTGCGTTCCTCCTGTTTTACTGATCACAATGAAAACGCACAGTGATGTCTGTTAATGCTTAGCATCAATGATTTAAGGACTTGCTTTGTTTTTAATTGTCATGTTCATCTCTCTCTTTCTCCATATTGCTGCCCAATCTCTTTCCAGTCTCGAACACCTGCGCTTGTCTTTGAATGCATCAATAATACAGATTTTAAGGTATATTTATTGTGATGAATATATGACTGGGAATGTGATCTGGTTTCTTTTTATTCTGTATTATTATTCGATATGCTTTCTTCTGAGTATTTCAGAGGGCTTGCTGTTATCGTACATATCTAAATGGATATTTCACCCCAAAATGAAAATTCTTTCATTCTTATGTACCTATATACCATTCAAAACTTGTATATGACTCTTTCTTCTGTGAAACACAATAGAAGATATTTTAAGATATGTGGTTTCTTTACTAGCCCTCTTCAAAATATCTTCATTCGTGTTATGCTGAAGAAAGAAAGTCATACAGGTTTGGATTGACACGAGGGGCATAAATGATGAATAAAAAATCATTTTTGGGTGAGCTAGGTACATTTCATACAATCTAATTGCTGTTTTTTCTTTTGTTTAGGAGCTGTATCAAAAGTTAACAGATTATGATATACGTTTTTACATGTATGAACTACTAAAGGTAAGGTTAACGTCTGGCTTATTTTAAAGTTTTGCACGTGGATGATATTTTGTGCTGACGTCTGTTTTTTCATAACAGGCTCTTGACTACTGCCATAGTATGGGTATCATGCACCGTGATGTCAAACCTCACAACGTCATGATCGACCACCAGTTAAGAAAGGTAAAGATAACTCCAAAGTGTGTGGATTCAAGCAGTTTGCATTGTCAAATAGTCTGCCAGCAGATGGCAGCAGTGTATCAGTTGTTTGAAAGTGTTTTAATAAATTGGTTCGCAGATGTAGAATTTTATTCATAATATTTATATATATTGCGTTCTCTGTGTGTGTTTGAAGCTGAGGTTGATAGACTGGGGTCTTGCTGAGTTTTATCACCCCGCACAAGAGTACAATGTCAGAGTGGCGTCTCGGTACTTCAAGGGTCCAGAACTGCTTGTGGACTACCAGGTATTTCTAACACAGAATTTGAACAAATCTCATTTTTAAGACACAAATAATATTTTTTTCTTTATATATGAAACCTTTGAAACACTCTCTTGAATAACTTATCAACATTCCTGCCATTCATGTTCATAACCGGTTTATCAAGTTTTGGATATGCTAGCCATTTTTCATCTAAATTCACTAAGAGATTTAATAGCCTGGCTGTTTAGTGTCTGTTATGTGACTGTTTAGGTCATTATCTTATCTTATCGCACATTCCTGTCTTTCATAAGAAATGCGCTTAAAGCACACCTTGATCCTTATTATGTCAGTGCTGATCATATCAATGTGACATAAACATAAATCTAATATAGCATTAGGAATATGTTTTAAACATTTTTTCGTCTGTCAGTGTTGCCCAATTAAATATTTCGTCATACATTTTTCAGTGTATCTCTGTTTCTTTGGGTGGATTTGACATGCATGTCTTATTCTGTGAACAGATGTATGATTACAGTTTGGACATGTGGAGTCTCGGCTGCATGCTGGCTAGTATGATTTTTCAAAAAGAGCCGTTCTTTCATGGCCAAGACAACTACGATCAGGTATTAAGCACATAAAAAATATCAACATTCTCAAGTTGTTTCGGGAACTGCTCAGATTAGCTTTGTCTAACTTATTTGTTGCACAATATTTTTCACGATATAATTTTTATAAGATTGGTGAAATTACAAAAAATAATCATGAAACTTTATAATCAATGTTTGATTGAAATAAAGTAGTAAATGACAAATTTTGTTTGGATCTAGTTGGTGCGGATTGCAAAAGTTCTCGGGACAGATGAGCTATTTGGCTACCTGCGCAAATACCACATTGAACTGGATCCACGATTCAAAGACTTGCTTGGCCAGTAAGTACCAACAGAGGGTGCTGTGAATACTTTTCAAAACGTTATTGTCTGTATTAGCATATAATTATCATAATAATAATTTATATGATTTTGTGGGTAATGTCAGTTTGACTTTATCTGACTTTAAATGTTAGTTTGAATGACATCATTATCCTTTGTTAATGTTATCCTAAACAATGCGTGAATTCAGCTTTTTATGAAGAATTAAATCAAGAGTTTTTTTTATTCACTACGCTATATTTTTCATTTTAATTTCTAATATTTATGATTTGAAAAATGTATTATAAAAACTGATTTATCAAATTAAAAGTTCAGCACATAACAGGTGATTTTTTTGTTTTTGTTTAATTTAAATTTTTTGTTTAACAACAAAGAGGGAACAGGAAAAACTACAATTAGCATATCTAAATATGGTGAACAAATACACTGAGGTCCCCCCCAGAATATAGTGCAGTCTACACTATTAGAGTTAGTTTTAGAATAACAGGGGATTTTAATACATGTATCACATGACTTATCATAATAATTGTTCCTAGTTGGTAAAGCTGTCTTGCCCAAACCCACAGGCAAACACGAAAACGCTGGGAACAGTTTGTGCAGACGGAGAACCAACATTTGGTAAGTCCAGAGGCTCTGGACCTTCTTGACAAGCTGCTACGCTACGACCATCAACAGAGACTGACAGCGACCGAAGCAATGGAGCACCCTTATTTCTGTGAGTTCACTGGCCTCATTGCTGACTACTTGTATAGACAGGGATGCACATAAGTGTTCCGCAGGTGCACATGCGCACCCAAAATAAAAAATGCTCTAAATAAGTTTAGACCGTTCATTTGCATTTAGTCATTTACATTTACATTTAGTCATTTGCGTATTGACATGGTTGAAATCTTTTAATGCACAAGTACAATCACTGTTTTAGACGGACTGAATGTATTACTGGATAAGATTTACCTGGGAACTGAAAAAAATGGCGTTGAATATTAATATTAACTAATGTAAGATGTAATACATTTTCATTGTATTTTAAGTTTAATGTAAAATAATATAAA
This sequence comes from Triplophysa dalaica, assembly GCF_015846415.1. NCBI lineage: Eukaryota > Metazoa > Chordata > Actinopteri > Cypriniformes > Nemacheilidae > Triplophysa > Triplophysa dalaica. Next base: position 5,439,706 of record NC_079565.1, on the reverse strand, counting down.
TATAGTTTTAATCACTTATTTTGTTTATTGTTCTGGTTAATATAATTATTAATTTTTCACACTATGTGCAGTGTGAGCACCAAACCGAATCTCCAGGTGCTCTCTTGAGAACCTGACAGAAAAACTTATGTGCACCCCTGTGTATAAACAACTGTGTATAAACAAAACTTCATAGTGCTGGAGTCATGCAGAATTGTGTTTTGTGTTTCTAGATCCAGTGGTGAAGGAGCAGTCTCACAATAATACAGATGGCAATATAGTGTCAAGTGGAACCAATACACCCCGATGAGAGCAGGTGACAAGTTATTAGAGTTTAGTTTTTATATTAATTTCAGTTGCATTTTTTTTTTTATAGGCTCTTGTCATTTTATTATCATTCTTTGTTGCAATATAAGTTTAATTTATTTTTCGTTTACTGTACTTTTTGTTAAATTTTCTATATGCTTTTGTCATTTTTTTATGTTGCCATACAAGATTATTATTATTTTTTGTTTTGTTTATTATTTTAATTTTACTGCCTCAAACTTACTTCAGTTTATTTAAGTTTATTAACAATGTTGATTTCCTAAAGAAATCCTCCCTTACATTTCTAAAACAGAAATGTTCCATTTTTCTGCTTCGTCCCTCAGGCATCGAAAGGAAAAGGAAGATGTTTGTTACCTCAATTTTTTATCCCTCGTGTCCGAAACCTCTACAAGTGTACAGTGAACGTCGGATTTGAGCAGCACCTGTCACACCTTGTTTCTCAGACACACACACACCTTCTATCACTCACACTCAGACTTCAGCTTTCTGTGTCTGTCAAGGTTAGGTCTGCTCCTCTAAAACAGGCCTGTTCCTCTAGAAGATGTCAAAGTTGTTCTTCCCAGTTGTAGATGAAAGAGAATATGACTCTACCCCTGGTACACTGGCCCCTACCACCTCAATCTAGGCATGGAGAATGAAGACCAGAATGAACCCCGCCCCCTCTATTCTTATTGGTCTGTGTGTCTGTCTGTTCGGTATTCAGACCTGGCGCAGCCTCTACATACTGTAGTATTAAAGTGGCATGGTGGACCTTTTTTTCTTTGCTCTAGGTAGATTGATTACTATATTAATGAAATAAATGATTTTTATTTAGATCTATGTCCCTTGTTGTTGTGTGGTGATGGGGAAAGGGGTTTTGACCAATCACATGGCAAGCATCATTATTACTGTGGCTCATAGTTTTGCATTGACAGGATTAGACGCATACCTGATGAGTATAATATCGATTATACGATTATTTTTATTTGGAGCAATAAGGAAGCATCTAGAACATTCCGAACATCTTAGTACCCGCTTAGCAACACCCTGGCAACATCCAACAACACCCTAGCATTGTTGCAAGTGTTGAGTGTTGTTTTCTTTAGTTCTTTGTTGAGTTGCATGATGTGGAAGAGAACAGGTTAGTGTGTCCGTGTTGTGTGAAACTCGATCGCCCATTCATCACTGATGTTGAGCAATATTTTGGCTACGTGATATCCAGCGCTTTACCAGCCAGGTTCATTAATTAGCCCTGCCACATTTCCACACCCCTGCGCTTTGTCATATGAGGCCTTTTGTATTCAACAGGTTAGTTATTCTTATGAGGTCTTAAAGGGAGAGTCCATCCAAAAATGAAAATTTCTTTTTTTCACACTCGTCTCATTTCAAACCTTTTAGATTATCTTCTACAAAACACTTAATAAAATTTTGCGAAGAATGCTAGTAACCAAATAACACTCCCCCCTTTGACTTCCATCCTATGGACACAAAACCCCAGAGACATTTCTCAAAATATCTTCTTATGGGTTCCACTGAAGGAGAAAAGTCACTAGTTTTGAATGGCACGGGTGTGAATTAAAGGATCTTATTTACCAACTCACCCATGAGCGTTGCAGGAGGAGTCTCAATAACGGCCTTTTGTGCCACCCGTGGCTCAGATGTCCGATGTTGGCTCACGGGATGACGCGATTTCCCCAAGACCTCCTTTGCTCTCAGTGGTCCGCACGAGTGCGGTCTACCGCCACAGGTCATTGTTCACTTTTGTTAGGTCTTTTTTAAACCTCTTCTCTGTTACAGTGTTAAACAGACACTCATCATTATTCATGTCCAAGACTTGTTTGCTTACATTTGCCTTCCAAAGCTTTGACCAAATAGCTTACTGTGAGCAACTCTCACATAGACATTTTAAAATAGGATGCAAAATGTGAACTACATTAATACCCAGCTGTGTGTAAAATGAAGAGACCATTCCAACTTTGCCTTTGTATTGTGGAAATTCCAGTTCAGTGTTTGTTGAATTTCAACATAAACAAACATCAGGAAACGTTAGTATTGTTTAAACATGAGTATGGACATGAATATTATTGTTCTCAAAAAAATAGCATCCTTTGTCATTTTGGACCATTTTGTCCCATTTCATTTTTATATTTGTGTGCTTGATGTGGTTTTTATTTAGCTAAATATGCTCAAAATATAAGGTGATTTCTCAAACACATCTATCGTTTCTCTTTAGATGACATTTATGTATAGTATTTTAGGATCAATAAATATATATATAAATCAATGTAGAAGTAATATACATCTGGGATAGCATGAGGGCATGTACATTTTTCATTAACTATTGCTTTAAAGGTGCAATGATTTTAGCGGCATCTAGCTGTGAGGTTGTGAATTGCAAACAATGCTCCCCCTCCCTATCGAATCACCACGGTGGCTGACATAGAACTAAGATGTCGTCACGTTTTCGCCTCTTTGCCGAAGGAGATATGGTGTTTATAAAATACGCGATGTAGAGCAGTTTGTACGTTTAGGACTACTGTAAAATCACCATGACGAATTCCACACTGAAAAAAAAATCTGTTGGATTAACATGAAAATATAATGTACATCAGTTGCACATAATAAAGTTATGTTTACTATGCATAATTTCATTATGTTCAAGTTGCGGAATTTATGTTTGTTAAACAATCATGATTTTTGTGTTAACGTTTGATATTTTCATTTAATGTTCTCAACATAAGTGTTTTTAGTTAATGTGACAAAACATTTTCTTTTATCACTAACAAGATATGAAGTTAACCAAGCTTAACAGCAATAAATTCAAATATGTATCATCACACTACATAAGCAAAGTCTATACTTGAAATACTAAACAATGGTAATCTCAAAACTTTCAAATATAACAAACATAAACATAAAACAACACTTAATTAAGAAATGGTGTATTACGCAAAGCATGCTGGGAAATATAAATCCTTTGTCTGGTTGTAACAATTATATGTTAACACAACACAAATCATTCATTTTGTGCCAATATGAATCGATTAAGTGACATAACTGAACAAGAAAAAATTACGTTTTGACAAAATTGTACAAACATTATGTTGATTTTACTCAAATTGGACAAGCAGCAAAAATCCTTTTTTTCAGTGCATGCAAGGGGACCTGTGGTATATGTAGTTAGAAATATCTCTTTCTAGGATAGTAACATAACGGTTCATTATATAAGGTCTTTATACATCTTTATAGATGTGGTTCTGTATATTATATTTCATTTTGGTCAATAGATCCTCCTAAATATTACACACAGAACTTTTAATTGTCATTTCTGTATGTCAAGGTGCATATTTAACCATTGTTACAATACTTTGCCTGGAACTTGAGTAGTCCATTTGGTTTGACTTGTAGGTTAAGTGTTATATACAGCGACATCCTATGGAAAATATCGAGTCATCGTTAGGTTTTGAGTAGGTCAGAAAAGTCGAAAACACATGTTACAGTGAAAAAGTGACCTTTGTACATTACATTAACACTTAAACTCTGATGTATGCGGGTGGGCAAACACACCATGTAAAGATAACACAGGAGATATTTTGAAAGCATATGTTATCGATTAGGCCTATAGGGTCTGAGGTGGGAGGCCTCATTTAGTTATCCAAACATGGTCGCATTCTTACAAGATGACTTATTGCAAATATATAGCACGAGTAAATGAATCAATCTAAATGATTGAGAAACACATACCTATAAAACCATCTCCTGAAAGAACAGTTTCATTGTTTTTATGTTAACATTGTGAGCTTCCCATAACCCTGTTGCCCCTTTGACTAACTGGCTTTCTTTTAGGGTTGTTTATACATGGGAAACTACTGTAACTTAAAAAAAAAACGTGGTATTTATAGTATCAGACAGTTTCACAAGTCTGATTAAGTGTGACTGCAAGATTAACTTCCTTCTTAAGACACCTGATCTCCGGCTTCCTCTCGAACAACATGACACGTTTAGAACACATCTTACCCAAGACATGTCCGTCAATGGCATTTGTTTGCTATAATCTTTTTAGATAATCGAAAACATACAATTTACTAAAATGAATAGAAAATTTAAAATACAAAATAGATTATGACATTTAATTTGAACTATGGCCTTTCAATGTTTTTTCTACAGGTTCAGCACTTTCCAATTCTCTATTAGAAGCTGTTGCTTTTAATTCATCATTATTTGATTTCTATTGAGTTCCACTGTTTCTGTTTAAGATCTGCAACCGGTTATGATCTGCTCTTGCCTTTTAAAAGATAGAACACCCCATAAATTTGAAACGTTGAGAGACATGAGTGGTCTTAAAACCTTTGTACAAGTAAATCCATGTTTATGGGTTTGAACTCTGTTGAATGAACTCCGTCTTTCAGATCACTACTGTTTTATAACGGAAACGTTGCTCAGGCTCGATTCATGAGAAATCATTAGCTTCACAACATTGACACGCACAAGCCGTGTAGCAGTGTTAGTTTCAGCACGGTAATGCATACCTGTAGCTCAGTTTCCATCACACTTAAAAAGAGGAAATCTTGGCCCCCCAGTCCCACCAGGAACCAAACAAACAGATAAATAAACAAACCGTTTCACATGTCCACCCCGATGAAGACTTTCCATTTGTTTAAATACAGGTACAGACACTTACAGGAATTCCCTACATGAATTTTACAATTAAAAAAAAATTCAACAAAGTCCTTTTATGGGAGGTAAAAATAGTCCCGTATAAAGAGAAAATATGGTTGAGGGAGTTCCAGCGCTCTGGACACATAAAAATCTGCTCAGCATTTTCTCCATCAACCGAATGAAAACTGATTTGTTGCATCCTCCCAACGAAAGAATCCAACAAAATTGGAGATGGGGATGTCTGCATCCCTTGCTTTGTCTTTTGTGGAGAGAGAGTAGTGGTGCCGATCCCCCTTTTTGTAAGCTCTCACAGGGCTGAAGATGTTGGGAGGTTTTGGAGTGGTGGGGCGCTTAACTCACTCTTTTTATATTGTTGCTGCGTCTGCGGCGGAAACAGGCGGGCAAGCAACGCCTCTCCGACTTGACCGTGGGTGAGCCGGGAGTGACCGCTGGAGACCCCTGCTTTCTGTGAACCAAAGACACAAACAGCAAAAATCACACTACAGTTTTGTTGAGTTTTGGACATAACCAAGCACATGATCAGGGTAGTAAATAATAGAAAATTGTAATAGTATTAGTGATTCATAATAATTTAATTATTTTTAATATATATATATATATACACATATACATATAATATTTTTTATTTTAGTTCAACATGAAATGTCCCATCAACTAGAAAAATGACCCAAGCACTGAGACCACACATCCCTCTCACCTTGCTGCTGCGGCTGCAGCTGCTGCTTCTTTAATGCGCAACTGACGCATTATGCGCAGCATTCGACATATCTGCCGTAGTGTCATCTTTGGTGCGTTGCAGGCAAGACGTGGACGAGGACTCCAACGGGGCCCTCTGTAAGTAAAAAGGGACATGTAATCTCCACCATGCCCCCTTCCAAACATCTGGACGCTGCTGCTCCCATAGCAGGATGCACACTAAAGGAAAAAAAATATTAAAAGCTATTAGTTTCCAACCCCAAAAAGATGATTAATTAACTACAGTCTAAATGAAACCAAAGCCTCAGATAAACACAAACACAGACCCATACAACATCCCTGAAGACACAGATTCCTTTACTTGACACCTGATCGCCATCAAGAACAGACATGATACAACCACACCAATACCACTGAGAGAACTTGATCCAGTCAACAACCACACAAATTTAAAATAAATCACAATAAAACAAATTATTGGGTTTTTGTTTTAATTTTACCAGCTTAATTTCTGCAAACTTGATTGTTTTTTATACATAAATTAAATGGGTCAGCTTCAGCTCATTTTTGACAAAATCTAAGCATGCACAATGGCAAATATACATCCTTAAAACAAGATTAAAGTTTGGATAAAATGTTCAAGTTTGGTTCAAGATTATCGTCTTTAATACTTATAACAAAACAGCTATACCGTGTCGAGAAACATCCAGACCAACAAAGCACTCACAACATACTTACCGGCACAACAGTAGCCATAAGATCCAACTCAAAAATTGTTGTCCAACGGATGCAGAATTATTGCAAATTTACCCACCTATACCGAGTGTACATCTCTTATACAAGTTGTCTCTTCAGATCCCACATGATGTGACCAATCACTGTGGACCAAACAGCGCAGCTCCGCCCTCTAATTACGACATCACCAGGTGATGTCAGTTCTCCTCGGTCACTGCCTCAAACTGGACACAACAATGGGCAAGGGTGTCTCGCGTTTCAACTCCACGGCAGCGGTGACATGAACTTAATCATCACGCTACCTTTTGTCTGGTTGGTAAATTTAGAATCTCGCATCAGAGGACAAAAGAACGTCTTCAGAGTGATGAGCCCCATGCAATGGTGGACGTGATCCTGGGGGTGAAGCTTTTGTGTGGCCTACAAACATAAATTAAACCAGCTCATGCTTTACTGGCAATGCAATGACAATGAAGCTGGTTGTGGGTTACATGTTTGTGTAGTAGAGCATTCAACTCAGAAAGTTTCATTGAATCCACATGAAATGATGATGATGCTCGGTCAACAAACATGGAGCGCGACAATGGCATTCATAAGTTCTACACACCAATGATGCACGGTGGCAAAAAACTGAACAAACACACGTACATGCCGCCAGACACTACATCAACCGCAATATTGTTGACTTGTTTAGCTGTCAGTTAGTTGCCAGTCATACAAAAGCCTAACCATTGTCATACATAACCTCAAAGACAGGCCTTACCTGACTTTTAAGATACAGAAACCAGAATGCGTTATTCAAATGTAGAGAATAAGACTTTGGTATGTCTGCACATTTTGTTAAATGGGAATTGTAGATATAATCGTGATTACATTCCTAAACCTTAACTTCCATCAAGCTTCATAACTCACATTCATTCACAAGCTTTCCATAGAAACTGATTTTGTACATTTTAAGAATGCTTTATTCATTGAAAGCATTCTACACCATGAATAGATCACTACCACACTCTTTAAAAAAAGGCACTTCAAAAGGTTCTCCGATGCCATAGATTAAGAACCTTTTGGTTCCATATAAAGAACTTTTAACATCTGAAGAATGCTTTCTGTTTCACAAAAGGTTCTTTGTGGTGAAAAATGGTTCTTCAGATTATAAAAAGTAAAAAAAGAGATGCTTCTTTAAAGAACTCTTGACTGAATGGCTCTTTGGGGTACCAAAAATGGTTATTCTATGGCATCGCTGCAACAATGTGTCATGCATTCTTCTCATGCTTAACATGGTCAACTTTTCAAAAACCGAGTTGGGCGTAAACTGTAGTATTTCTGTGCTCGATACACTCCCCCAGCGATCGCACAGGTTTCGGAACGTTTTTTTCGAACATATAAAACTGTTTCGTAACAACTTTTCTGAGTCTCTTATTGGACTTTCGGAAAAGCACGCGGCATGGAGAGAGGAGAGCAGGAGAGGTGCATGCGCAGACGTCACTTTCACGTCACTTTCACTTGTAAGCAGGAGAGAGAGAGAGAGAGCATACGGTCGCGAAGTTTAGGTGTTTGTTTGTTCACTGCATTTGGGTGCTGACTGTTATATAGACTGTGGATATAACGCTGAATTTGGAGATCGTTTGAAACTGATAAATGGGGCCGTCCCAGCGATAAAAGATGCCGGACAAGAACCCCATGCGGTGAGTGAAACTGATGTCTGTGTTTTGTTGTCAATGGGTGCGTACGTGCAACGGGTTCAGCCTACCAGCCCCCCTCCCGCACTCGCCGGATGATTTCGGAAACAATCGTAAAGCTGAATCTATCTTTTATAAATGTGATCAAACTAAATACTATTCGAAGATACGAAGTATTCAATACTACTCTATAGGTACTCAAGATTAATATGAGATTGGCAGAAAGCAAGCACTTTTATTTTTATGAGTGTATGCAACTCTACAATATACGGAAAAGCAGATTATTGGTTAGAAAATGCAAATTTCAGTTTTTTATATAAAACAGTTTTTGTTAACCCATTGCTTATCTCATGCAGAGTTGAACATTTGTATAGCTCAGCACCATAAAATATGGAACTGCAATAAACCTCTAAGTAACCACCACCAGTGCAAACTCCAACGCCATATTTCCTTCCTGTTTATGGGCTCCTCCTATTATTCTGGTGGCATATGCAACAGTTTACGTGCACATAGTTTCTCAACAAAAGAGTGCATATTTCTAATACTTGCAACATATTTTAAGAGAATTACTTTGTGAAGAATTTCCAAATATATTCCACCAATGTATTCAAATGAATTTCAGAAATCCGAAGAAGAATTTATTGTAGATCTGTAAAATATTATTAAATAAATTCAGTCAATTTATTTAGGCCTATTGTTAAACCTGTTTATTGACGTTACAATACTGCCCCCGTGAGACGAAACGGAACAGCCAATTTTGGGCCTGAGCCCCAATGACGTCTGGACTAAACATGAACTTTTAAGGGTAAAATGGGGATTTTTTATATATATATAATGCTATCTATGATTCAAATTTATGATATATATAACATATACATATAAAAAATCATATTATTTAAAAAAGTTTTAGACCCTTTTTTATTTATTATAATAGCATAACACATTGACTTTCATTGACTACTGTTTTACGGTTATTTAGTCATTTCCCCTCCTTCTCTTGTAAGTTATTTGTTCATCCAATGTGTGTTTTTGTGACGTTCCAGCCGCACGTACAGAGAAGCATATGAACCTAAACCTAAAACCAGACAATGACATTTTAAAGCGTGTCATTGGCCTTATTTGCATTAAAAATTGCGATCCCGACCCTTCGTTTTGACAAACCATACCCATTGCTTATGTGCCTAGTTCCAAACAAATAACTAAAAATAATAAAAATACAAAATTACATTTTGTGTATACATTACAGCTTACAGGACATAAATAGCGAACTATAAAACACATAGAGCTGCACTATTGTAGTTAAAACGATATAGCCGTCAGATCGGTCTCTAATAAATTTATAAATAAACAAATACATGCCATTGACTTAGTCACGTCTCTCGGTGCCATTAAAAGTATTGACAGCACATCTCAGACGCACCCAAATGTGCAAACACAACCAGAAGGTTATGTCATTAACAACGCCCACATCTGGGGGAAGTACACAGCAACTATCGATAGTTTACGTAAAACGAAATTTGAGCAAAAACGTTAAAATATTAAATAAAGCAACAAATGGATACCATGTGCGAAAACCTGAAGAGAAACGACACGAGTGTCGTATTTTATCACTTTTAACCTCTTGTTTACGTGCAACAGGTGCTCGGGTCTACGTCATGAATTATTCATGACATGTAAATGAGCAGGCTGGGTTTGAAGTCTACCCAGACGCGAAGTCGGAGGACTGTAGTAGTTTTAGGCAACAAGCAAAGGGTAAAGTCAGTGGGGGTCCCACACGCGGTCTATCTCCGTTCTCTATCCTGTCGCAGACTCCCCCCTAAATGGAAGATACAAGGTCTCCTTCGCTGTCGCCTCGCATTTTCTCGGAAAAGGAGGTATCCAAGCACTGCACCAAGGATTCGTGCTGGGTGTTGTTAGGGACGCGGGTGTACGATGTGACTGGGTTCCTTCGGATGCACCCGGGCGGAGAGGCGCTCATACTCCGCCGCTCCGGCAAGGACATAAGCGAGGAGTTGGACGGTCCCCCGCACAGGCACTCCGATAACGCCCGGAGGTGGATGGAGCAGTACTACATCGGCGAAATCGACAGAGACAGCACGGACGAAGATACGGAGGTACGTCTCGCATACGTGCAGAACGTCTTTCTGTCAAAAGCTATATTTTCAGGAAGTCAGCCACTATGAGAGGTCGCATCTCAAGATGACAGTGTTGGGTACAGGAACTGCTGCGACGTTACACTGAAAAGTTTCGGTTGACTTCAGAATGCACATGTTGCATTAGTCTAACGTTAAACGTTTTTTAAATATTTGAATTCAAATGAAGGCGCGAATAAAGTTTGAATTCAAACTGTCAACTGTGAGCGCGATTCGGCGTTCGAGTTTAAAGCGTTCTAACGTTTAGTTTTAATCGCACCCCTTTGATTTTGGGCGATATTTGGGCATCGTGTCAGCAGGTATATATTTCAGTCCTCTTATTTGATAAGCTTGTGTCTCTGTGTTTGCCTCTCATCTATCGCTCGCTAAGTAACAGGTGGGGGAGGACCCGCATCTCACCTTTTAGTTTAAACTTTGTAAATTTCTGTAATTTTTTGTACACATGAGCAAAGCAATTAGGTGTTGCCTTTATTTTATTGTGACCTTGTATAAACGTCTTCATGTAATGCATGTAATGGCCAAGCCTAGAGTTCACGAGAAGGGTGGATAGTTCAGAATGCGACAGGTGTAAATGAGTATATGTGTGAGACAATCAAACCGGTCTGTCTTGTCTAAACAGTGACAGGCATGACCCGCAACAAAATAGCCGAAGAGGAACATTTCCATGTCACTTAAGGTTTCATGGACCTCTGTCATCATTTGAGGATGTTTACGAAAGTTATTGGCCATCTTGCGTGTTTATGTAATAAAGACCTTTGATTTACTTAGTTCATGCATTGTATAAAGTTATATTTGAGCTTTTCTTGAAGAAAACAGGTGTGTGAATATGTATGGTGACGAATCTTGTTTGTTAGAGGCTTACAGTCCATTTTTATATTATGTTAAATATCTTGTTCAGAAGCTCCACGTTTTTACTGCTGATAGTTCAGCTTTTGCCTGGCATATCATCAAATAAAACAAGTCATTAATGATTACTTAACTCTCTGTGCTAAAATCTTTTTAGCGTGTCTATTGCAAAGCAGGACAAAGTAGGTTTGCGTGAGAATTTTGTGGTTTTGAGCCCTTGTTATTCGCATTCTGATCCATATTCAAAGCTAAATTTAACTTTATTGGTTGACTACTCTTCTGAAATAAACAAAAGTCTTTGCTTAAGTTTGCAATGATTGCAGTGTAAACACTCCGATCTGTTTAATTGCGTGACAACTCGGCCCTTCACCACTCAACTCGAGGACACTGCTTTAGGTGATACTCGTGATTTTTATTTAATTTAAGTTTCGCAAGAAAATGTTATAATATAAATTGTTCTTGTTTTTTGAGAAGCCTTAAGCTTGGGGATACAGAACGTTTGTGCTACATTTTTGAAAGATGATTATGAATAATTATGCAGTTATCAGCATTTTCAATCAGCAGTACTTTTATTTTGGAATGGAAACCTATGTCAGGAAATCCCCCAAAAGTAATTGTTTCAATTCCATCCCTAGTGTTTGTTATTTTCAGCTGATTTGCATTTTTTTACCCCATGCTTTGATTTTATTGTATGCATATTTAATATATAATTATAGTGTAATCTTAGCAGTCAGCATGATCTTAAATTGGAGTAATGGATACTTTACAATGAAAATCAACATCACGCTTGACAATTTCTTTGAGTCTGAAGTAAAACAGAAGGCCCCCCAAACCAGCTTTGTCTGCACAAAGTTCAACAGTATTTAATCATTCTTATCATTTTGTTATCAATCTTTAGTACTCATTGCCTTTTGAACCAGCTCCTCCCTAAGATCTCAAGACTGTTAATTGCTTTTCGCTCCCACTATGAAACCGAGGAATGACTCATCACTCAAGTACTGTCAAACTCGCTAGACCTGCTGTAAAGTTTTAAACCTGCAAGTATTCCTAGTATTCCTATTATTAATAATTGTGACACTGCAAGGGCAAACTTGAGAGTTCTTAGGCCTTGGGGATCATCTGTCTCTTGCTTCTTATTGATCACTTGTAAAACCAGCTTGACTTGTCGGCTTGGTGCATGCCTGGGGATGATAGTCACGGGTGCTGCTGGCTTTGTGTGTGCAAATTTAATAAGGAATGGATGAGATGGTAAACATTTGTAGCTGTGTTGTCTGTGATGTCATGATCAAACGGTACCATACGATTCTATGTATTGTGTACACATGATTTGAGCGATACTAAAATGCTTGAAGTAGTAGTTGGGTTTATAGATGTGAAGCAGGTTGTTCTATATTGGTTTCAGAAATGGAAGTTAACACTTAACTATATTGATGAGGTCATAATGTTGGCTTTTGTAAAGCAGGGGGTCATTATGTCAATGTGGACAGAGGTAAAAGAACAATGGTTTCTTCCCACTTTTGCGATATTCTGAATTGCACCTTTATTGACATCAGTAGGACGTGCTCTACGACACATCGTGGTGTTACACATTACATACACGTACAACAATTAACGCCTTGTAGTTCTGACACATGCATTCAAAATCAGTAGGACTCGCCCAAACCTGTGTTATTTTCCTTCTTCTTCAATACACAATAGAAGATATTTTGAAAAATGTTGGTAACCAAAAACCAATGCAAGTCATTTGGGGCCCAACGTTTTTTTGTTACCAACATTTCCAAAATATCTTCTTTTGTCATACAGATTTGAAATGACAACAGGGTGTGTAAGTTATGACAGAATTTTCATTTTGAAGGTGAACTATTTCTTTAATATTTAACTAATTGTATACGTTTTTTTGTTTCAAATCAAAACTTTAAAGTTAGCGTGAAATCAATCCGTCATAACACACGCTCCTGGTTTTATTGTGAATGATTCATTTGTACATTTGTTTGTTATTTCAAAGGAAAAATGTTTGGCATTGTCTTTAATCAGAATGTATATGTGTACTCCCCTGTGCCAAAAAAACCCTATATTTTGTGACCCTTAAAAGGATGGTAACCCAAAGAAATGTTAATTCTGTCCTCATTTATTCACTCTCATGTCATTACAAAACTGCATGACATTTCTCTTTCAACACAAAAGGTGATGTAATTCAATTTTTATGTGACTGAGATTTCAGTCAACTTTCATTATGTGGAAAAATCTTCATAATGTCGAAGCGTGTTTTCTAAAAGGGAATGTGGGTTCTATGTGGGGTTTTTTGGTTTCAAAATAGGGTAGATAAAAAAAAACAGAATTTTTTATTTTGAGTGATCTGACTCTGTGTTATAACCAGCAGACATCGAAACCTGAATTCAAGACCCGCTCCACATTTTATTTCCTGTTGCACTCATAACTCACACATTACGTCCATGTTGACCTGACAATCTTATCTTTACATTTTTAATCTTCCTTGTCATGTTGAGTTCATCTTTCTTGTGAACATGCTTTCTAAAGTTAGCCAAGTCCAGCCGAAACATTTGGTGAACGTTTTACCATGTCGGGTTGCCCGATAAGACATTTCGGAGAAAAATGTATGAAGGCAGAAGCATGGGCCTCCCAGCCTCCGGGTTATGAATCTCATTTCTCCGTCAATGGCCTTTTTGTTTTCCAATGCATAAGCCACAAAGGAGCATGCCAACCTTACCAAGGGCCATCTCGGTTGGGATGCTCAACACAGTGAAATTCTATGCAGTCCTTCATTTCTTTTCGTCACATGATAGTGCGTGGACCACATATTGGAACTCATGTTCATGCAATAACCTTGGTATGCCTATGACCAAGAGGGGAACAGGTTCTATTCTCAGGTGTGGGTAATGTTTACTGCGGGCTGCTATGCCAACAGGGACAGCCTAGGTACTCAGTTACTCCAGTGTTATCAAACCTCTTCACTTTGCATCCCTCCGCCGTCTTCCCAGAGGAGATTGTGTCAGACTGTACGGACGTACGGAACATCATATGGATGGTGCTGAAGGTCCAATCAAAGATGAGGCTAAGAGGTTGGATTGGTATGTAGGTCACTTATAGATTAGAACGCAACGCAAAGGCAGACGGTTCGGCCACCATTGGTCCCTGAAGTAAGGTTTGCACGCTCATTAATTGCATCAAGTTAATGGAGGTGTCCCAAGAGAGAAGAAATGTTGAACACAAAACTCATAAGACCGTCATCACCAGGAGACACCTGTAGCCATGGCTTTGGGTAGAGCCCTGGGACCCTTTCATTCTCAGTAAAACATTTGAACGTTAAATGCTTAATAACTGTCCTTGAGAAAAGTTTTGCATAGGGTTAGGGTTAACCCTATGCAAGTGTTGTTCAAATTGTACCTTGAGGAAAAAAACATGTTTGTTCTAAATCTGACACCAAATTCAGCCGTCCCAAAGAGAATCAATCTACATGTTGTTTTGAGCTTTTTTAACGTTGTTTTTTTGTGTTTTATACTGTAGCCAGTGAGAGTTGCATTGCGTTTTTATAAGATTTTCAAATAGGCACTTGCATCACCCACATCTTGATTTGTATGTTGAACTTTAACTTTGATTTACTGGGTCACACGGGCGGAAATCTGAACAGCGTTTTCTAAAAGGTTCTTAAAGACATTAGCCTGAACCAGTTTGACCAGTGAAAGTTACACATGTAAGAACCAGGTGATGTAATTACTCAAGGAACGCAATATAGCCCCTTTTTGTTGGACCAAATATGTGTGTTTTGTAAGTTTGGTATTTCAAGGGTGGTTTGCTTAAAATCACTAATGGGGTAAACCAATTCTAGCAGGTTCTACGCAACTGGTTCATCCAGTAGAGATGACAGAACCTTGTTTGTTCAAACCCTTGTGTCAAACCCATCAAAGTTGAAAAAAGATGTGTCAAAGGTGACAAATGGCAAGCAAAAAAACAATCAATTCAACAGGATGTCACACCAGTAATCTGTTTATAGTAGAACAAACTTCCATTTTTTGAGAATTATTTCTTTCAGATATGATATCTCATAACATGTCTCATCATGAAACCAAAATCTTCCCCATTTTACAGAAGTGCTCATCGTGGTTTTATTTGCCTTGAGATCGTTTTTTAAATTCAGTTTAATGCAATTTTTTATTGTCCCCTTCAATGACTTCTGTAACTAAAGTTCATTTTGATAGTTTGTTTTTAACCAATCATTTAAGTAGCTTAACCAGTCTTGACAACCTAAAGGATGAATAGCGAAGTTTCTCCTATGCTGTTGAGACTCAACCTTTGTTTTGAAACCTGTTGCATAAATCTGCTCGGTTTTCAGATTGAAGCCAGACGTTAATCTGATCTTTGTATCACAGGCTCATGAGTGAAACCGGCAAACGTAGTGACCTTTACACCCTTGTTTGAAGGGAGGGACTCGTATTGTTCTCGCACGTAGACTTATGTCTCATAATCACACAGTCTTCAGTTGTTTCACAGCATTTTAAACATTCCCATTTCTTTTGTCATGTGCAAATGACAGCTTTCTTTCAAAAGCGTGTGCTGATATCCATAAGTAATGCTTTTTATGTAAATTAAATGTCTTAATAAGAGCTTATTTTTTAAGTATGATTTTATCCACCTTCACATCTAATTCATGAAACTGAGCGTTGGTAAATATGGCCTGTTGAATAAGGAAAGGAATGGAGAGATTGAACAGAGAGAACATTCTTGTGAGGAGTTCCAGTATCTGGCTCAGCAGGTTTGGCCTGTTCTACGGGTGATGGGACTTGCCAACCATCAACATCTCTGTTTAGACCATTCTCGGCCCCGCCTGCTTTAGATACACAGGTCTGAGATCAGCTTCATTGTTGTGCTTTAATGCTTTAGGATGCTTTTAGAATGTGTTTTATTTTTCATTTTGGAGCTTAGAAGCCCCAGTCCCTATTCAATTTCATTTTGTAGAAAATACAGACCATGATCCACAGATCTGGGATCAGCTTCATTATTGTGTGTGTATACTGTACAATAGGAGAACAATAAAACCTTTTAGGATACGTTTAAGATGTTTTGTAATATTTTGGAGCTTAGAAGCCCCAGTCCCCATTCATTTCATGTTATAGAAAAGACGTCCCAGGATTTGTTTCTTTAAAACTTCAACTTTTACCATTTCAAATGCTGATGTTTTCGACAGCTTCGAATGGTCCTCTCTTATCAAGATCAGTTCGTCCAACTGTGTGTCCTGGCACTGATTGGATAAGGGTTAATGATTGACTCGGAAGAACCCTCACGCATCATGTTAAGCTATAGCATCGTGCAAGGGAGCACAGTTAACTTCACTAGTGAATGATGTCATTTAAGACTTAATTTTTTTATCTTTGGTTTCCTTAAGCATCATTAATTTATTGACCACAAGATCACAGCATAGCACACCTGAGCTACATTATTTATCTTTATTAGTGAAGAACTACCATTAACTAATAATCTGAGTTTCACCCTATTATGATCGATGCATATGTGAACTTTGACAACTGCACCTTAACTCCACTGGAAAGCCCTGCCCGGCAACCACTGACTCAACATAAGGATTGGCCAGCCAATGACACTTGAACAAACGACCCGTTCTTCGGGTATCACTGGAACAATTGCTCACATTGAAGAAGCCGAACTAGCGCCTGTGCTGTCACAAAGACAATTCATACCGTTCCCTCCTCCCATACCTTTGTTAATTCTGATTCAATAATTCAATCAATTTTCGACCATTCCAACGGTATTAATACCGTTTGCTTCTCCTTAACTTTTACTGAGAACAATATGGGTGCGTGTTCCGCCGGATGGTATGCGGCCCGGCCACATATTGTTCCTACATCTCTGTCCAGGAATGCGGTGGGCTGAAGTTAATTGAGAAGCACATGGTCTGCTGTCACAACCCGCATCATTATGGATCACTTTGTGAAGCCTGGGATGTAAATAATTTTTGATCCGCTCCGTTTATGTTTATATATTATTTTACTTCTGTGGCGGTGAGATTTTCTATTTCCTTTCGTTTAACTTTTTATGTTCTCACACGTAATGTTTAGTGTTTTGTATTGTGAATATTTAGTGAGTTACTATTTGTATGTATGTATTATTTATTCTCAAAATCAGTTTAATGATAAAGTAACTAAACATCTGTCACTAGACACTAGATGATGTTGGTTATGGAACAATGTGTGTAGGGTTGGTACAGGGTTGGGGGATGTTAATGACCTCTGTGCCCTCTCTGGTGTGTTCTCAACCCCCAAATGTAGTCCAACACACAGCCAACCCTGTTCCGACTGTACCAGCCTGAGCCCTCTTTATTTTCTCTTCGGTCTCTTTTGTTCTCTCTCTCTGTCTCTCTCTGTGTATGTATGTGACTCCTGAATCCTTACTGCTCCATAAATGCGTCTTATTGTTCACACAGAGAATCTCTTTCAGTTCCATTGTCAGTCTTAAGCGCAAGCATGTTTCTTGCCAATGTCATATTGCCATTGTCCACACATTACACATGATACCAATTTACATTTCTTTTAAACAACAAAGTTGCCAAATCCTGCTAAATTTAATTTTTTAACTTTTTCTTTTCTTTAACTATTTGCTCATTTTTTTTTTTTAATATATTTCTAGCTTTTAAATTTTTAGTTTTTTAAATGACAAAAAATGATTATTATTTATTATTTTATATTTCTTATTTTTTTTGTTTTTAGTAACAAACAGCAGTTGAATTTTTTTTCATATACAGTATGAGGCTTTTTTCTTCACAATTTATTTCTGACATTGATCTCCACACTCCTAGCATTAACAGGGGTTACAACCTTGAAAATATTGCAGCTGGTACATTTATCATTTATGTCGCTCTGTATGCTGTCGTTAATTAAATTTCACATCTGCTTTTACAGGTGTTTGGAACTTTAAAGTCCATTGATATTTGCATACCACTCTGGAAAATGACTTAATACATTAAATATGTTAACAGACAGGTCTAATGAGTAATGGTTATATTTTCATAGATTCCACTAGACTGCTTGTTCGTGTGTTTAGTCAAAAACATTGTTCTTTTCCTTCTCTCGTTTTGACTTTCTCACCAAACTGATTGCGAAACCTCACCTGAAACGGTTGCCAGTGGATTCACAACTAAGTGACCGAAATCAAATCTATGAACATTTAATTGAATATTAGTCTATAGCAATCTGCATACTAACATCCGGGTGTTAACAAACATTAAAACATGCTTGTGTAATAGGCAAATATTAACATGAATGCAATGTAAATCATTGTATTTTCAACTAAATGTCCTTGTTCTAAACATTATTAAAGAACATTTAATCTGTTAAAGTGATTACGAGCAACCTTTTGACCTTAAATTAATGTCTCTAAAATCATTTTTAGTGGTAGGACGACATTTAAGTGGACGAATTTTACTGCCGTTGCTACCTAAGCAGTCTCCTATCGGCTGAATTTTCACTTGTAACTTTGGTGTTCGGCCCGGTACAAGCCCCGCCTATCCCCCTACGGCATATGTCACGTTTTACTCGTAGCCTGGGAGAAGTTAGCCAACAGCTAACAATAAAATGAAACGATCTAGTTCAACAAGTCTCCAAACCCTCAAATAAAACAAAGAGGAAAAGAGAGAGTGATCGGACAAGAATCAATATCTGAGGGACTTGCACTCGGCAACACGAGCTGGAAGAGGCAACGGGTTCCAAAACGGATGGAGAGCTAACGTTAGCTTTCCTGCTACTGGATTTCAAAGTCTTGTATATAATAATGTTTTCTTACTGTCCTGTACTTTTGAGCTTATAAGTAATTTGGCTGTGGTTAGGTTGTTTATTGGGGCAATAATGTTACTGGTTCACAATTTATAACCATATGGTAGACTAGAGATAATGTAATGTTGCCCGGTCTCAATAGCTTGCATGATCGTGCCTCATCACCAATTTAGTGTTATGCTTGTAAATTATGACTACCAAACCACAATAAATGTTTCATGGTCAAAAGTTGCTGGTTCCTTACACGTAGACTAATGTTATCGGTATCTATAGTTACTGTGCACTATTCCCGCGGGAGCCAAAAGAGTGCTTGCGTTCATGCACAGTTTATGAAGTGACATGATGTAACAGCGGTTTCTACCTAGTCAACAAATTCATGTATATTGCGCTGCCATTTACGACATTTATAACAGAAAATTGCACTTATCAACAACATGGGGGAACAATACGCCAAAACGGCTCGTTGTTGCTTGAAGGACTATTTCAGATGATATAGTTTAAAATAATAGGATATAATGTAAGAAAATATTAAGTTGGCTGATGATGGGTTGTGTTGTATGCTTGTATAGACAGATGTAGAAACATAATACACATGATGTGATAGGACATCTGTTTAGTTTTAAAGGTCCAGTGTATAAAATTTAGGGGCATCTAGCGGTGCGGTGGCTCACTCAACCCCTCACCCCTCCCTTTTGAATAACTCCAGTGGCTGATACAGAACAAAGATGTCATAACGTCTTCGCTTTTTTGCCAAAAGAGATCATATTTACGAAACGTGGATAGCAGTTTGGCCGTTTAGGGCTACTGTAGAAACTACATGGTGAATTCCATGCAATGGGACACGCTGCGTATGTAGATAGAAAAAGCTCATTCTAAGGTAATAAATACAAAAGCTTCATTGTGTGAGGTCTTTATATACCTCGGAAGCCAAATTAATGTAATTTATTTAATTTTTGGCAATAGATCCTCCAGAAAATTACACACAGAACGTTTTAAGGTATATTTCACCCAAAAATGAAAAATCTGTCTTCGTTTACTCAGCCGCAGATTGTTGCAATCCGGTATACATTTCTTTGTTCTGCTAAACACAAAGGAAGATATTTGGAAGAATGTCAGTAACCAAACAGATATCATCCCCCATTGACTCCCATAGTATTTGTTTTCCCTACTATGGCATTAAATGGAAGAATAAGATCTGTTTGGTTACCAACGGTTTGTGTTTAGAAGAACAAAGACATTTAAAGATGTTTGGAACAACCTGAGGGTGAGCTAATAATGACATATTATGTTGTGTTAATATTCTTTTTTGGGTGAACCATCCCTTTAATTAACTATGATTTAAAATGTATGAACAAGGAAATAGAGGGTGGTTTAGTTTTGTGGTGCATTCACATGGTGGTTGGAGTGTTAGTATTGTGGTTTTGAGGTACACTTCTGATAGCTCTTTAAAGTCTATTGTGGAAATTTGATGAGGTTTTCTTTGTTTATCTGGCGTTTAAATTTATTGATGTAGTGTGTGCTTAAAATGCAGTGCATGATTTTCAAGTTTTTTCAGAAATAATAAGGTAATTATCTCACCCTTTGTCTTAAAAACTCAAGTGTGTCATTTCCAAATCCACCGAACCGAAGAACAATTTTTTGGTCTTCCATTGGTAAACTAACAGATAGTCCTCCCCCACATTCACCCCATTGGTTTATCCAGTGTTTCTGTGTTGGGCTAGTTTGCTATTTCAAACAAATAGTCATGTTTTGACAGCACCACAGTGTCTCACCTTTCAGGGAAATCAACCTACAGGCAGCTTCCTTAAAGCTGGAATACAAGGAACCTTTTTGACATTGAAATGTTTAAAACTACTAATGCCCACACATCACGCCTGAACCTTGTATATGCTTCGTCACCTTCGTTCTCACAAGAAGGGCGACACGCATCTAATGTCACGTGCCACTCAGACTGAAACACACCTTCTTAGACAAAAAGCGAATAATCTGCCTTCATAGTTTTCCCATTAACAGTGCGTCTTTAACAATGACCACAATTTTTTTGTAAATGAACCCCTTAACTACACTTTCACACAGACATGGAGTGGTAGTTTATCGATGACCAGATCTCATTCCACAGTTTCTGGATTTGTACTTACACTATTCACATGTTTATATATACTGTAGGATCTCTGCTTGAACACACATGATCAAGATAAACAGCACGTATGCACAAGACAAGCTTATTTTGTTTCTGTCGTGGATCTGTGTGTTTTGTTGGAGGGGCCTGTCGTGCAGGTTTTCTAGCAACTACAGCACTTTGATAGTGACTGTGTCTATAACTACCACTGTTTGTTTCTGAATCCAATCCCGTGTGTATTGTTCTAGCTGGTGGTCCGGTGTTGAACTCTGTTCATATTTTCGCTTGTGTGCATACAAAAGCATTTGTCATAGTGTGAAAAAATTAGGCGATTTATAGTATATACTTGTGTTCTTTCATTCATATATGACTGTCACCTGACAGGGCTTCATGTTTTATCAACTGCGCCATGTTCCCTTTTCCTCATTCTGCTGTTGGTTTGTATGTTTCTCTAGACTAATGGCTGGGGTGACGCATGGTAAACAGTGAAACATACCAAAAGGCACGTATGCATTCAGCGAGAAAGGTGTGTCCAGGTGCAATAGAAAAATTATTCTGTGTTTGAAAAATATCTGGATTTTTCAAGTTAAAAAAGATGGATGTTGATAGCGCTGAATGAACCACACGGACCTGTTCAGAATGAAGTTTGACTGGTGTCAATGTCAACAGCTGTTACCTGAAAGAAACATGTATGGAAATATGTGTCCTATGTAGGGATGGAGTTGACACACAGTCACCTGAAAAAATGTAGTCGGGCTAGTCGGCTTTGTTCTACATGAGAAGAATGTGGCTTATAATGTTATATTCACCCCAAAGTGGTTTCAGTGGTTCATGTAACCCCTCCTTGTTCAGAAACCTTGAGAAAGATTGAGAGGTGGTTGAAGAATGACCTAAAGGGAAGAATGTGAAATATGGTCTTCAGGGTGATCAAGTTGAACTTTATGAAAATCTTATGACCAAACCCACATGAAATTTGCACAGTTTTGACACATTTTTTGAAGTGAGCAAAATGAGTTTCTGTGTAAATTGATCGTGAAGTGGGTCAGTCAATTAGCCATGAAGTAGTTTAATCTGCTGCAGGGATTTGTGTAAGAATCATTTTAGACTTTTGCATAGATTTTACACATTGCTTATGAAACCATTCTTAGTTCAAAAATGAGCAGCATTTACATGGGGACGTTTGTACAAATAATGGTCACAAATTCATTTTGAAATTAGGGATGTCAAACGATTAATCGCACCGAGAATAAATGTTTGTGTTTACATAATATATCTCTGTGTACTGTGCATATTCATTTTGTATTTAGAAACGAATACACATACATGCATATATTTAATAAAATATAAAAATGAATAAACATTTATATATAATTTCAATTATTGCTAAGTAAAAAACACATCTAAATATTTCCTAAATATACATATATGTATGTAAACATGGGTCAAAGAAGAAAAAGGGTTTAAGCATAAAAACAATATGTGTAATACTGCTTTAAATTGTTGATGTTCAAACAAAAAGAAAATGTTTTCGGTTTAATTTAATCGCATTTTTGTTTTTCTGAGCAAAATCAATAACGACCGGCTGTCTGTACATTATCCCTTACTTAAAAGAGTAATAACTTTCACCCCAAATGCTAATTAGTTGTAATTTTCTTTTTTTTGCCAATATACTAGGTGTTTCCCGTTTGTCAATAAGAATTGTTTACTCATTTAAGCACAATAAATTGTAATATTCTTCCCATATTCTGTTATATATTTGAATATGTACAAGTCAGAATAAGCATGTTGTTTGAATTTGTACATTAATATTGTGTTCTACTGAATGACAATGTACAATTATTTCAACCAAATATTCTCCAAAAACTTGAAAACATAAAGTAGAAATTTTACTTGCATTTAATCTACTTTCTATGGACATAAAAATTACTTTTGTAAATTTCTTTTGATGGGGACATCTTTACGTCTTTGATACACGTACTGTATATATATATATATATATTTATATATATATATATATATATATATATATATATACGTATAAATCTTATTTTAGGAAGAGCAATACTGGAAACAGTGAATCTCTGGCCACAGTCTGATCCACAAATCTTATTTCTACAATATACATATTTGCATATCTACATATATATGCATGTTTTTGTGTTTATAAATACAAAATTGTCATGCACAGTACACAGACACATATTATGTAAACAAACTTTTAGTCTGGATGCAATAATCAAGGTTAATCGTTTGACAGCCTTATTTGAAAAATGAATTATTTGAAATTAAACTGATTTTTTTAATATGTTAAATGTACTAAGAATAAGATCATGATCAAATTAGCCATCATTTTAATAAATCTTAACATTTATATACATTACTAGATATTAAAAAGTGACTTACAGTATATGCAAAAGGGCTGAAATACATATTTAAATAATTAAAATATTGCAGATGTGTATATCACAATAGCTTGCCATGATGGATTTTAATTAAAAAATTAGTACAATGAA
The DNA here is from genome assembly GCF_015846415.1 of Triplophysa dalaica. Taxonomy (NCBI): domain Eukaryota; kingdom Metazoa; phylum Chordata; class Actinopteri; order Cypriniformes; family Nemacheilidae; genus Triplophysa; species Triplophysa dalaica. The sequence goes on along the minus strand of NC_079565.1, from coordinate 5,416,204 downwards.
AGTTTTAGGTCAAAACATTGTGTGTTTATAATTTTCAATATATATGTATTTTAATGTTATTTCAGTTTACTATACTAACAATATTGTGTTGCAAAGCGTATAGCACATTATTTATCATGTAGCTTGCATTTAGAATTTTTTTTATACACCACTTTGCAAGATGTAAACACAGGTCCTGAAGCACAATTTGTGTTTATTCATATTAATATTTTTTCGGTTATAAATATTCTGTTGTATTTTGTTCAAACGTTTGTGTAATGTTTAAAACTGATACAGTAAATCCTTCTGGACAAGTGTTGAACCAGAATGGTTTTTACATTACCCGAAGAGGTCTATATCATGCAATCGCTACCTATGTTTAGTCCTTTGTGATCGAACCCATGACCTTTGCATTGCTAACATAATGCTTTGCCAAATGAGCTACATGAATACAAATAAACGTGAAATTTGGTATAACAGTAAGTAACATCTCCCCGGTACGGTGGTATCTCTATCATTTAAAGCGCCCAGGGGGCATCAGTCACATCACAAGAACATCCAAGGTGTTATTCCTAATACTCAAATCAACCTACGTTGCATGTTGCATTACTCTCGGTATGGTCGAGCATGTGCTTGGCTTGCATTCCCTACCTAGGTGTTAGGTTGCCATGAGGCATGTGCGCGTTAGTGCGTGCGCAGGTGTGATAGGGGCAGGGTTAATCACATCTTTAATGTTAGTACGGTGTGACCTGATTAATATTTCACCTGTCCCACCAAACTATCCATCTGTGAAGGGTGTGTTAGTTTGTGTGTGTTCAGTGTGACTATTGAAGTAAGGTCTTCCGTTCTCAGGATATGAGACATGACATCATGTGTATGTGTGTACAATTTGTACAAGCAAGCAGTCAGGCATCATGTTCTTTGGTTGATGGCATTATGGGTATTTATTTGGGTGTGTTATGAATGCACTTATGACGTGAACCTTGTGAAACTTATGACGTGAACCTCTGAAATATCGTCTGGCATAGTGTTGGAATTCATACCAATACATTTGAATGACTTGAAAATGGCAAACAAAAGAAAGCGAACCGAGATAAGTATTCCAACAACAGCAGTTTAACGTCAAAGTTATTATCGGAATAGTTCACCCACAAAAGAAGAAGTTGAAGGTCTTCTTAAGTCATATATGAGGGAAAAAATGTGTCTAACAATTTAAGTGGTTGATTCAGTACACCAAAGCAATCTGAGAAATTAGTTGAGCTTCAGTTAATTGCTTGAATTAAATAAACAGTAATGACTCTCCGTTGAATCATAATCTTAAGTTATTTTAAAATAGTAAGCAGTTGAATCTCTTAAAGGAGCAGTTCACCCAAAAATGAAAATTCTGTCATAATTTACTCACCCTTGAGTATAAATTTCTTTGTTCTGAAATATGCTTGTAACCAAACAGTATTTAGTCACCATTGACTACCATAGTAGAAAAAATGCTTTATAAATGTTTTTGTGCTGTTGAACACAAAAGAAGATATTTTGAATAATATAGGAAAACAAACAGGTCTGGGGCACTTTTGAACACCCTTGTAATTTTTTCTACTATGGTGGCCAAGAATTGTTTGGTTACAAGCATTCATCTAAATATCTTTCATTGTGTTCATCAGAACAAAGACATGTATATAGATCTGGAACAACTCGTGGGGGAGTAAATGACGATTGAAATTATTTTTGGTGAACTGTCCCTTTAAGAGTTAAGACTCAATGAAATCTCATCTTGTCAAACATGATCATTAGCGTTTTACTGACCTTCTGTTCTTTTTTCCAGACTTTAAGACAAAGAAAGAAGACCACAGAAGACATAACAGAAGAAGACGGAAGCTCAGACATCAATAAATGCGCCAAAGTTGACGAAGGAAAGGTATGTAAAATGAATGTTTTGACAATCATGCATTTGCATTATCTATTCAACCAAGAACAACGCAGCAATATAAAAAAATGACCAAAAGGTTAGGAATAGTTCACCCAAAAATGAACATTCTGACATCATTTACAGAACTTTGTTTGGTGTAACACAAAAGAAGTAAAGAATGTACTTCGAGGAAATAAAGGTGTTATATTCAAAGTCTTCCAAGGCCATTTGATAGCTTTGGGTGAGACAGACTGAATAAGTAAATCTGGACATCCACACTAGTTCTCCTCGGTACATTCATGAGAATTCACGGGAGAATAGGCATGTCCAATTCAATTTCAATCAGATATATTCTTTGTCTCGATAGATGCCGGTTTCAACAATTGATTCACAAATCTGATACTTTTATGCTGCTTTTGTGTGCTTTTAGAAGCTTGAAAGCCCGAGTCTCTGTTTATTGTAAATTAATAAAAAGGCAGACAGTGCATTATTCCAAATCCTTCTCTAGTGTCTCTCATTATAAAGTAAGTCATGTGAAAGGGCGCTAGTCTAATTTTCACATTTTAACATATTTCGGGGTGAACTGTGTTTCATAGTTGTTTGCCTTCAGTTCAAATGACAGGAAACCACAAACACTTTTATGCCTTTCACTCACACTTACATCGAGATATGTTGAAGACCGCATGATGTGTTTCCCTCTTCTATACAAAAGAGCTTTCGTTTCATTTATTATACTTAATTAGATCGTCTGTTCATGGATTCAAGCAAGAATATTCCTCAACTGACAATAGCTCTAGAATATACTTTCTTTTCTTATCTGTGTGAATGTCCTGTGGGTAGACTTACAGGTCTTTCAAAAGCATCGATTGTTTGGTCCCTGAGTTAAACTACGGGGTCAGTGATCGCCAGTGCATTGACCTCCCAGTAGCAGATCCATTCCATGCTCTACCAGTCGATTACAACTTGCAGTTATCTGAGATTCCCATGTTTGCATATCTGTGTTTGAATGTGCAAACAAATGTGCTCGTAAGGAATTTGTCTTTATTAACTGTAGAAGTAAAGTGAAAGGGCGAATTCCACATTAGCTGATCCATATATTTCATATTTCTGTTTATATTGCTGCTGTCCTATAGGCGCTCTTGTTGTTTGTCATCTAATCAATATCTAACCAATAAAAAGTATTAAAAAATGCTAGTCAACTTTGATTAGAAAGGATTAAAGGGGGAAAGCTTTTTCCTTTTCCTGAAAAAACCCGGATTTGCACGTCCGAGGTTTTGGAAGGACGGCGACGATATATATTTGTGATTGTACTATATAATAATCATACAAGTCGTACTTTGGTAGTTATAACAACAATTTGCGAATTCGGTGATGAGAACTTGGGAGAGAAATACGTTTGACAAATGGTCAAGTCATGACACAAAATTTACTTGATTTACTAGATTTTTTAATTTTCTTTAATCTGTTTTTTAATGCAAGTAAATTGTTGTATATTTATTTTCTCCATGTACATTCTTCATATTCATCGCTGTTGCAATAACAACCAGCTGTAATTAACACTTACGATCTTTGCAAATGAGTCAGGAAAGGCAAGGAAGCTATAGCAGAGTTCTGGATTCATCATCACAGGAGAGCTTAAGGAGGTTTAAGGTCGTGCTTTTATTCATACCAAGGTTGCGCCGAAAGAAAAAAGAGGCAGTGATTTATCCTCCTGGGTCTGTTGATGACCTGACAGACGACATTTCCAAGTTTTAAAACTTTTTCTTTGTCTTCATTGTTCAGCTCTCATCCTTATTCCACGAAGGAGAAGTAAATAACAAAGTTTGTGGTTATCTAAAGACTTGGTATTCTGTCACGTACCTTCAGTACCACCTTGAATCGACTGATACTGTTTTTTAAAGCTGACTATATTTGAACGTTGTTTAAAGTCATGACCTTTCGTACTTTTTAACCTAAAGTCATCATATCTTGAGTGTCATTGGAGAGGTTTTATAATGAGCATGCTTACAAGACTGTACTGCATTTTATGTAAGAGTAGACTGATGTTACACAAGCAGAAATGAGGAATGGCTCCAACTTGAGTTCAAGGTTACAAGTTGTTTGGGGAGTTGTCGCCCCCTTGTGGTTGTCTGTTTTATTTTACTGTAATAAGGACATCTGATGGGGAAAGCAAGGAACTTTCCAACGTAACAAGTGGTCAAAGTTTGCACCATAAACAAAATAAAAATACAAATCTGATTCAGCAAGCTGACTTCAAGGATGTACTGCTTTTGTTTTTGGCTCCTCACCATTGGAATTTTACAGTCACATCTTGTCTTCGACTCCGCCATAAGATCCAAAACACCAATAACAAGTCAAGTAACTGATTCAAAAAATGTTTTAATCCTTTGGAGTCTGAGACTTTTGAAGTCAGGAGTTAGAAAGAAACGGTTGAATACAAATTAAAAAGCATTTTGTGCACCCTGCATATTCTGTATATGGCGCATTTTGTATATTGTCACTATATTTTGTCTATTGAGTTTTGCATAGTCATATAGTGCATTTCAATCGGATATATATTGTATGTATTAAGCATTTGAACATGTTATTTTGACCTTTTAATAATTCGTAAAAACTTTGGGTTGAAAGAAATCTTGAGGAGTGTAGTGACTGAAGTTAAGTGATTGAAAATGTGTTTTTATTTTATAGGATCTGGTAGACTGGAGAAAACCTCTTGCCTGGCAGGTCGGAAACCTGGGAGAGAAATATGACACGTGGGTCCATCAGCCTGTGGACCGACCAATCAGATTGTTCGAGTCAGACTTCTTTGAGGCCAACACAAAAACTTCATGGTAAGAAATATAGATTTTTTCATTTTCATAGAAATTCAATATAAGCGGTTTTTAGCTATATATTTTGTACTTTTCATTAGAAATAATATTATGGAATAAATATTAATAAATGATCATTATTAGGCTTTCAGTTGGCGTTGAACTTGTCTTTGTGTGTGCAGGTACATGGTGCCAATCGTATGGTTGCCTTTGGTTGTCTATCTGAGCTGGTATTGCTACACATTACTGGCACAAGAGAGGACAAGAGTGTACTTTACATCAGGTAACATTCACTTAGCTTATTCTAACATCATCCATTCATCCTAAATAAATAACACAAAATTGTCAAGTTAATAAGTTGTCTTTCTATAGAGATATATGTTGACACTTTGCATGATAAATATATATATTATTATATCTTTCCTCCATTCTTGTCATTCTCAGATTACTCCATTCTGATCCACAAGTACACCTTTCCATTTCTTTTCATGTTCGGTATGTTCCTTTGGTCTTTTGTCGAATACTGCATCCATCGCTTCGTCTTCCACTTGCGTCCACCCGCCCACAATTATTACCTCATCACGCTGCACTTCCTGCTGCACGGTCAGCACCACAAGGTGTGTGATTTCATTTAGTTCACTTCCGTTAAACTTGAACATGTTTTTTATGTCATTCATATTAACATAGTGGGGTTCAAAAGTCCACTAATGAAAGTTTCTGTTTTGCATTTTTTTATTTGCTACGAAATGTTACCTTACAAATGATATTACAGCATGACTTGTTTGTTTTATGTTTTGTAATCTTAAAGCTTGCTGTTTATTTCCATAATTTTGCATGAAATAAAATATGTCAGATCAGACTTTCGCACCCCATTATAAACATTGATGATTTACATGGATCACAAACTCTAATTTGCTCTTTTACTGACCACACAGTCTCCATTCGATGGCTCTCGTCTGGTGTTTCCTCCCAGCCTGGCAGCCATCGTCATCGGTGGTTTCTACCTAGTACTCACAAAGATCTTTCCTGAGGGTCTGGGGACCTCAATGTTCGTCGGGGGTCTGTATGGATACGTGGTCTACGACATGATCCACTACTACCTGCACTACGGCTCGCCGCAGAAAGGCTCTTACCTGTACGGATTAAAAGCTTATCACGTCAAACACCACTTTGAACACCAGCGGGCAGGTGAGGACAAGATTTATTAAGCATTTAGGTGGTAGGGAATGAGTTTAGCGGTGCATATATCATGAGTCTTTGTTCATAATCGTGATCTTTAATCCCTCTTTTCTACAGGTTTCGGGATCTCCACTACATTCTGGGACCACCCCTTCAAAACAGTCATCCCAAAGCAGACATTTTAGAATACCCCATCGATCGCCACAACGACCAAATCCATATGTCCCCTGCAAACTCCCATAAGCCTCTCCCATCCCCGCTCCATCCCCCGCCTTATGTTACCATGTTAGGTACAGTGTCTTATCCTGCTGCTGCTACCAGCTAAACTCTACGGCCTTCATGATCATCAATCTCACGAGAAGGGAGAGTGCCTAAAAGTCTAGAATCTAAATAAATATTTATATGGTGAATGAATGTACTGATGAATCAACATTAATGTCTTTTTTTTTAGAGGCACCAGAATATCCAACTCCCAGTTTTGCCCATCCGTGTAACGTTAGATGTACAGATAGATACCAGTAGGTGTGGGAGGGTGTGTGAAGGTGTGGATGAACGAGAGAGAGTAACCGTGATTTTCTTAGTCGTAGTGTTAATGTGCTGAAGGGTTTCAGAGAGAGCCGTCGTGCCGAGTGGTACTTTCGGTGGTCTTGTGAGCCATTGCCTTTATGGAAAACTCAGGAAAGTCTCAGATGCTTTTATCTACTCAGTGTTGATGCTTACTGACCATTGGGTCCCCTAGCTGTCTGTCAAACTTTGCTCTGCCTACAGTGGGTCCAAAAAGGGTTCGGGAACATTGTAAAAAATGCCAACAAAATATCAAACCAATAAATACTGTATCAAAGGCTTAAGCACCCTTTTTAAGCAAAATATGTTTTTAGTTGCAAAGTGAAAAGAGGAAAAATTGACACTCGGTTTGATACTTGGTAAAAAAATGAACTATTTAAAAAGAAACCAGAATACTTTTTTGGCACACTGAATGTTTCTTTTACATTGTTTCATCATGCTTTTTCATTGTGGGTTACATAAACCCCATTAGCTTCAGCAGTCATGTCACAAATTAATTGTTTCCCAGGACTTGATAGTTAGATCACAAGCCTCTATCATTCTTGCCTTTCTTATCTCATTTACATTGAGGTGTTTTTTGCCAATTGACTTAGACGTAAATCCTGGACCTTCGGAAGCCAAAACCAGCAGTTCCTCATGTAATATGTTACATATCCACATCCAGTGAGATATTAAGTTATGGAGGATTGAAGCTGGCTTTTGGTTCCCCAGCTTAGCACTCGGAGGTCTGCCGTCACGAACTCGTGAGGGCATGAAGCAGGGTGATGTGGTCACTCCTGTCGGTGGGGGTTGCCTGATGTACGTAGCTGTGGTAGGGTGGAGGGTCTATATAAATCCTCTGTCTGTAGATCTAGCCAGCGCGAGCGACCCCCTCCAAATTCTGGCGTGACGATCTGTTGAATCTGACCAGGTTTCAGGAGAGGGCCGCAATAGATAACATCCCTGACTGATCTCTCATCAGTTCATACGGCAGATTTTCCCAACTCTTGAACCGCTTGTCCGTTCTCTTTTCTGTATGTTTTTTCCCTCGTTCGTTTTAACCCTTTTGTCTTGACACTGACTCACGCCTCTGATTTCTGGGAATTTCCAGAAAGGTGAAATTGAAGCCGTGGCCTCCTTCAGCTCTACTTTTATCAGTTATTTGCCATTTTTGATCACAGGTTCCTTGCATAAATATCACGTTTGACCTAATTATTTTATCTGTGGTAGTAGATTGATTTTCTCTTCATATGAGTTTTATCAGGCCAAGTTTTCCCGGAAATATTTACAGCATATAGATATATATATATGAAAGAGAGAGAGAAGAGAGAGAGAGAGAGAGATTATATTATATATTTAAGTTTCAAATGCTCCTGTCTGCCTTTCTTTTCCTTCCGAACCAACTACAATAATATTGTAAGCCATGGAAGGGATGTCAGGGATTCAGGACATTTAAATAGGACCTTTCTTCTTACCATGATTTAATGGCAGAACGAAACTCATAAAATGCAATGGCTATTGTAATGTTTTTTGATTTTTTGTAACTGTGACGCCCTCCTGAGCTCACGGTGCTCCGGTGATATCGGAGAATGCTTTGAGTTGAAGCAAGTGAACAGAGCAATATATTTATCTGTTTATTTGTATTAAGGGAATATAAATCTTTCAGCTAAAGATGTCTCTAATAAATCTCAAAATCTGTTTACTATGTATTTTTATTTTGGAAATTTCTATGCAAATGCAAATGTATTTGTAAATAAACGTATGTATATTTCTGATGAAATGTTGTTGGAGTCTTGAATTTGCTGACTTTGATTGTTGTTTATTTTATTATTATTTTTTAATAGTATTGATTTACTGATTAAGGAAAACAAACTTGCAACATCTTAAGACAATGTTTGGGGTTTTAATGCAAAGGTATTTTTGTTCATAAGAAATATTGTTGGACATAGACAGTAACTTGTTATTAACTAGTGTCCAAAAAGTCCCCGTGAACTTGAAGTTGCGATCGTTTTGACTTCCGTATTCTGAAACATTTCCGAGAAAATGAGTGGGCGTGGTTTGCGTTTTCCACTGCGAATTGATTGGATGTGTAAAAACCGCTGTTGAAATCAAAATGGCAGCAGAGTGACAGTTGAAGCCTTCTAATTTACGTCATTGATGGATAGTCATTTCATGGCAGAAGTGCATTTTACTGAAGATTATTAGGGTAAATTAATTTTAAAAAGAAAATGACCCAAATTGATAAGCGATTTACTATCAACGCTGCAATATTTCATGAAAAAATAAGAATTGTCATTTTTTTTCACTGGGACTTTAAAGGGGTCATATGACGCTACTTCGTGTTTTCCTGTATCTTTGGTGTGTTACAAGTTGTTCATGCATATATTAGACACGGAAAATTGCAAAAAAAATAAGTCCCCCAAAAGAGGGGAAGAAGGCATGTATATTAGATTTAACGATCTAAGCGCATGGTGTCGGTGCACCCAGAGCGTGTTCAAATCCACTTTTGCTAGTTTAACGAAGGGAAACCGGTCCGCGCGACAAGGAGCATGGTCTTAGTGAAAGTGAGAGCGCGTTTTAGACCCACCCAGAGGCGCATTTTCTACTTTAAATATTAAAATAAATATTGCACCGCTGACTTTAGAGCAGGTTAGAGTTGGTCAAAAATGCGCCTGAAAACAACTCTTTTTTTTACACCAGTCACATATGAGCGCAAAACAAATAAGCGCGTAGAACGGGAAAATGAGAACTGCGTCGGGCTGAAACTAGCAAATACACTTACGCGGCGACTTGCGCCACATTGCGTCGGTTGTACGATAGGGCCACTCGCAAAAATAAAGTTTTATATATTTAAGGTAGGAAACTTACAAAATATCTTTATGGAACATGATCTTTACTTCATATCCTAATGATTTTTGCCATAAAGGAAAATCAATAATTTTGACCCATGCAATGTATTTTTGTCTTTTACTAAAAATGTTTCCGTGCTACTTAAGACTGGTTTTGTGATCCAGAGTCACAAATGGTTAACTGACAAATTACAGCACACCTCGCTTTACAGAGCGATGAGCCTTAAAAAATCGCGTTTTAGAGGGGCGGGGCAAAGAGGAGATGCAAACATGCACGGTATGTGGAAAATAACGCGTATTTTACCCTTAAATCGTCTATACACATTGCATTACATATAAAAAAATATTAATATTCGTTTCATGCGTGACATATGGCCCCTTTAAAATCGAGGCGTTTCAGAAAGGTGGAGCTCAGAGGAGCAACAGTAATGCACGGTATGTGAAAACTAATATGTTTTATAACCGTAAACCAACTGTATTACAACAAATACACACAATAATTTACCCCTTTAATATTTCGGCATTTTCGATGTATTAAGTCATAAAAATTATATATCACATATTGCATGACGTATCCAAAGCAACAAAGTTGGTTTTAAGGTAAGTAACTAGCACAAATGAATAAACAATATTTTTTACAATATTTTTTATAGTCATGTTTAATAGTCAATGTTTCTGTAGTTGCTGGTTTGTTAGACATCAACAGAAAGACGTCAAACATAAAACATTATAAATAAGTAAACGTGTAAATAGTTTGATTCATCTATAATAAATTTGCAGACAGTTTGTAAAAAAATCTCTTTCCAGCCGCAATAATGCTATTAAACAATAGCTTTTTTTTCTAGAAATTTGCATGAATGTATTTCGAAAGGCCGAGCTAACAATCCTGTTAACCACCTTTACTGACTGCACCCACAAAGCTGTTTCAGTATCAATGGACATAGGAAGAGTCATGGAAACCTTATAAGGTTATGTAAATACACACAAGGAGCATGTCAATACTATAAAAATAATCTTTAAAGTAAGATTAAAACGTTCATTAGGTCACACTAAAGTTTTAAAAAAAAACTTTTCTTAATAAAATTCAAGTAGATCTTATAGTGTTTTTTTTAAGTTCAGCATTGTTGCAAAGCAACTATACAGAAAGTACAAATAATAAATAACGAAATCAGATAGAAATATAGATGTATAGGATTAAAATGTTTGAGCACATTCTACTAAACAAAGAAATAATTATTAGTGTAGGTAAAAATAAGAGTCATATATTAACAACATATTTATTAATTAGTCTTATATATAATACTAATAATAAACAATAAATATAATAAACACTACTGCTACTACTACTCAAAATGATACTTTAATATTCATATATCTAAGCTAGTTAATGCACTTTTTTCTTTGTCTTGGTTGAATATTTCAGTTTCTTTCCAGGCAGTTTTCAAAGAGGAATATGGCAGACAATAGGACCCAGATGAACACAGACTGCAGAAGAGCTTTCACTGTAAGAAAAAAAATTAAAATGTGCCTCCACACCCTAAAGGCTGGGAGGAGATTTGTTTAACAGCATTCCCGTCCTCTCACTGTAAACCAGCCAATGTTTCTGAACCCTGCACCGCTTCTGAAGAGCGTTTCGTGCCGTCTCTGTGTAAGTTTTTACATTATCTTACATTGTTGTGGGTGTGAATGTCAACAAAACCACGGCCTCTGTTACCGAGGCTCAAGATCCATTTACTTCCTGTTTACGCTTTTCTATCTCACTCTGTAAGTCTCTTCCTGTTCATGTCTTCATTTGAGTTGAACGTACTGACGTGTGTTATGTGTTTTGTTGCTGTGCACGGTAAACAATTGCAAACCAAATGCACTTTATTTTTATGAGTGCATGTGGTGTTTTGTGACCCAACTCTCTCTATTCGTAGTTGCATGTGTTCAATCTCAAGGGATGTTTTGTTTGTCCTTTTGTTTAGACTTGCAAATACACAGGGAGATATGTGATAGAGAACAGTCACATGGGTCACGAGTGTATATTTGCACTAGAGGTGATTTGAATGAACTACAGTACCTTTTGTTTCTCTAAGCCTCTCTATTCACCTGTTTGATGACCCGTTTCCAAAGCCATTTCAAGAGGGGATGCTGTTAAAATGAATTCGAACAACTCACACGTGACTGTTTTTCACAGGGTCACCATGAAGACCCAGAAGGAACCTCTGGAGGAGCTTTCAGCCCCGGGCAAGATGTCAGGGCCCACTTCGTGGTCTCGGGTCAGCTGTCCCTGCTGTATTTCCAGACACATAGAGCCTCTGGTTCTGATCCAGCTGTCTGAGAATGTTCAGCTTATCACCAAACAGTGGATCATGTCTGTGATATCAGCACCTGTTAAGACTGGATGCGAGACCGGCACATTGGGTAAATAAATTAATTTTCAAAGCTTATAGAAACATTATGAGGTATCCATGGACTGTCAATGTTTTTGTTAGTTTTATGATGACAGCAGTTACGGTGACCAGATATTTACTGTAAAGAATAAATTAAAATGATGTGTATTGTGTGATGGATTTTTTGCCACTGTGTATTTTGTAGATCCTTATAATTTGATAGTTGCATTATTTTTTATTTTGTTTTGTAACCTTTGAATATCTCAAGAGGTTTGTTCTGGGTCGGTTGAGGTGATATTGAAACGTGGAAAGTGTTGAGGAATAAGCATTTAGAGAATACAAATACAAAAAAATAAGATATATTAACAATTGTGCAATCATTTTTTGCTATAAAATTACAACCGGCATGTTTTTGACTAAGTTCCTAAACTACATTTTTAAACACTTTTAAAAATGAAGGCGCTGAACTCTCTGTTGTTATTTGTAATTTATTTTGCATAAAATGGTAAAAAAGCAATGGTTCCTTTAAGAACATTGAAGTTCTTTGTGGAACCTAAATCGATTCTTCTATTGCATGGATCGTTTTGTACTTTTAAGAGCGAACGTTGAAAACTACTCTGCATTTGATTAAGGTTTTTAAAATCAAATGTACAAATCCCTTCTCTACTGTAGGGGCCCAACTGTTAGTTCATCCAGGTGAGGACATGAAAGGGGACATGATAGTTGTGGCGGCCCCTCGCTGCACTCTTCTCAGGGTAACAGAGGACCTGGGGCTCTGTAAAACCTATCAGGACGGAAACATGACAGCGTTTTCCTATGAGGACAAGGACAACTTCTGCAACATCGGTAAAAACACAAGCCAACACATAGTAAATGATGCACATAAAAACTACAGATTTAAAAAAAACAGAGAGGATTTTATACTACTTCCACCCACCAATATGTGATTGAGAAAGTGTAAGCGCCATCCAAAGCGCTATATACATTCCAAATTATTATAATTAATAACGAATAATAAAGGCATTTGTTTTCAATAAAATTAATTTAAGACTTAAAATTCTGTTTTATTCATAACGTTTAGGTCAGGGAAAGGTTAGGGGTAGTTCTAGGGCTAATATCTCAATAAGTTGCCATCATTTTCATTTTTTTATATATATAATGATTTACATTCTGTTATTATTGCATAATGTTTAATGCACGACAATACTGAGGTGCAAATAGTAACGTTATCCGCCACTATTTATAAGTACCAATAGCATCTAACTACTATTTCTACTTAATCAAAAGAAAATACAGCAATTTTTGGTTAGTGTCAATCGCATATCGTTAAGAAATGCTGCTATTTCTCATAGTGAAAACTGAACCTACTGCTATTTAAATTTACTGTAATAGCATCTGTCGCTATTTTCACGAAGTGTTAATTCCATCTATTGTTATTTACACTTAGTTCAAATAGCCGCTGCCTACAATAAATAGTACATACATTAACAACTATGAAATTTGAAGGTAAATTGCGACCCTCCCATATTTCTCCAGAGGACATGCAGCGCTTCCTGACATTGGCTGAGAGGCAGTTCATCATCAAACATGAGCTGGATTCCATGAGAGCTTTGGAGGACCAGCGTATCCCAGGAGTCCCTGCACCCAAGGGGAAGTTGAAAGCTAGAGAAAGCATCTGTAAGTCTGTTTGTTAGCTTTTGTGCTTGTAGTTTTAAATTGGAGTTTTACATTTTCTGTAAATACTCAACTATAAGTTATGAACTATTGAAAAAAAATATAAATTAAAAATATGAAAAATGTAGAGTTCAAATTCTAATCTATACATTTAAATATATAAATTAATACATATTAAAAAATATATAGTTAGATCATGTGACAATATCGTCGACACTACACTATGCTACTTAAAAGATGCATCACCTATGCTAGTATTCTGCTCTGATCAAAGCATGTCTTAAAAGCAAATAGACTCTCTCTCTCTTTCTCGCTCTCTCCCTAATTTTGCTTACTCACTGCAGTCCAGACTGCCAAATTTTGTGCCCCTCCTACAATGTAAACCTAATATGGTAATGTTCTGTCCATCTCTCTCTCTCTCTTTGTGGTGCAGTACAGAAGCTGGAGAAAGTAGGCGTAATCCGCAACATCACTCCACTACATGACCAGAAGAAGCTGACAGTGTTGGGGAAACAGTGGTACTCTCAGAAGAAACTGTGGGGGCAGCCGCTAGGTACACAAACATACACACTGTCATGTACTGAGTTTGACAAGAATGATAAACCTTCATGAGTTTCATTAAAATAATTTCATAAATATAGTACACAATTTATTCTCAATGTCTACAACTTCAGTGAAAAAATTATAACACCCTTAACCAAGAAAAAATCGTTTACTTTTCAAACCATGTTGCTCACAGTGCCCTCCAGAATGCCTTCCGATCGCGATGCTCTTCCAAAGCAGTTTTTTCTTGCTTATGAGTTCATCAAACTTTCGATAACTTTTTAACACTAAATGCACAAAGGTTGTTGTAAACTTGTTTGTATACGATGTTTACATAATGATTCAATTATTTCCAGTAGTTAATCAAAACCAGAAAACATTTATTATTTATTGTGGAAACAGAATGCTCGCTCACAAGGCTTCATCTCGGATGTGAGTCATACATTTAGAAGTATTGACAGCCCATGAAAGTGCACTGTAAAGAAAAGAGGATCCCTGTGAAGTATTGATTCACAACTATAACACCCTGCTGTCTTCAGTCTGACAGCCTATTTTGCAAATAAATACATTTATTAAGCATTTATTACATGTGAGTTAAAAATGGCTCACTGTTTGGCAGGTAGGTAAGCAACATTCTTCAAAATATCTTCTTTTTTGTTCTGCAGAAGAAAGAAAGTAATATGGGTTTGAAATGACAATAGGGTGAATACATTATTCAAATACATATCATTAAAGTGGAGATAAAATGCACTTATCTTGAACTGTATGACATAAACGTTTTATAACAAGTTTTATTTTTTAACTACAACATTGTACACAGCAATAAACAAAACTTTTTAACGGTTAGCTTATGTTAGTAAAGGCTATACAGGTTTAAATCCAACCTGTTACATTTTCTGTGACCCTGGACAACAAAACCAGTCTTAAGTAGCATGGGAACATTTTTAGTAATCTGCAAAAATACATCATATAATATATAATACAATAAAAGTATATACAAAAATATAAATTTTTCTTTCTGCCAAAATTCCAGCTTTGTAAACAGCCAGATTGTGTCCTATCATAACAAACCATATATCAAAAGAAAGCATATTTCTTCAACTTTCAGATGTAAATGATGTAAAAATCTCAATTTTGAAAAATTGACCCTTAAGAATGGTTTTGTTGTCCAGGGTCACATATCAACAATAGCAACAAAATAAGCTATTCTTTCAACCCCTAAAAATGATTTTCTTTCCCTATAGATGGCATTCAGGCTTATTTCGGTGGTACCATAGCCTATTACTTCAGCTTCCTGGACTTCTACACTTTGTCATTGTTTCCTCCGGCTATCCTGGGCATGTTCATCATCTTCTTCCTCCCCAGCATAAACTTTTCAAGTGAAAACTCAACAGCGAGCGAGTCTACGCAGGCAAAGGAAGACGACGACCATCCTTCTGTCAGTTCCTACATGGTGCAGGCCGTGTTCAGCATGCTTTGGTCCACAGTATTCATGGAGCTTTGGAAGCGCAGGAGCGCAGCTTTATCTTACCGCTGGGGAACGTTCAATTTAGCCGAACAGTTCCAAGAACCCCGACCGGGTTTCCACGGAGAAATAGGCACCAATCCGGTCACGGGACGGCTGGAGCCTTTGTTTCCCGATTGGAAGAGGAGGGTCAGGATAGGGTTGGTTTCGATGCCTGTGGTCGGGGCGTTTTTAGGCCTGGTGGTCATGGGAATGGCATTGTTCTACTTCTTCGAGCGACTGGTTGCAGGCTGGCATAAATCGTCCAACTCGTACTTTACGGTTGCCTTGTTGTATTTACCCTCCATAGCTCATATTGTCTACACTAATGTACTGGGGAACGTGTATCGTAACGTGGCCCTGAAGCTAACAGAAGCCGGTAAGAAAAAGGAGAATTTTTGAAAAAAGCCACACAAATTAAAAGATTATAATAATATAAGAATTCAAATGAACGATTTCTCTCATTTCAGAAAATCATAGAGAGGAGTCGTCCTTCGACTATCATCACACCACCAAAGTCCTTGTGGTGAGTTTTGAAGCTCTCCGATGTCTTTGCGCGGGCTTCTGTTAAAAAGTGTCGAGGGCTTAATCTCTCTCTTTCTCCCTTTCTCATTCAGTTTACATTTTTCAACAATTTTGCCGTCCTGTTTCACATCACATTCTTCAAGGAGGACCTTGGTCTTCTGCGGAAGGTGCGAACATCATCACCAGATCTTCTCTAGCTTACAGATCTTCTCTGAGAGTTTACATCCTTGTCCCTATCTTCTCGTTGATCTCCACAGAGATTATCCTCTCTGCTGATAGTGACTCAATTGGTGAACCAGTTTACGGAGGTCGTGGTTCCTTTCCTTGTGGACCGTTTTATGTCAAATTCAGAAAGGAACCTGAAGGAAGATGATCCAGAAGTGGACCATCTTCAAGCGCAGGGAAGCCTACCAGCTTTCCCAGTAAGTGTTTATTTATCATAACAGCTAGGTTAAAAATACAAGATTCCAACGCTTTCTTAAAACAACAAATCTTGTTCATCTCTAGGGCCTGTTTGCCGAATACATTGAGCTTCTGGTTCAGTTCGGGTACCTGAGTCTGTTCTCCTGTGTCTACCCTCTGACCGCCCCCCTGTTGCTGCTCAATAACCTCACAGAGATTCGGACAGATGCCTACAAACTTTGCAAGCTCTTTAACAAGCCTTTCTCTGCCCCTGTTGGTAACATGGGCGTATGGCAGGTCAGACATTGCGATTGTGTGCTTATTTCCATTGGCTGATTGGATGTATGTTTATTTATTTTATTGTAGGCCTATGTAATGGGTGGTATGTAAGTTTTCATGAAATTCTTAACATGCTTTTTTCTTTTCTCGCAGGCCGCGTTTGAGGTGTTGAGCTTTGTATCGGTCATCTCTAACTGTTGGCTGTTGCTTCTGTCGCCGCGTGTGAAGGATCTCACACAGGACGCTGGTCTCAGCAGTGGTCAAGTCCTTGTCTTTGCTGTCATCGTGGAGGTGATTGTATATGTATATAGTTTTAGCTCATTCATGTTCGTGTAAATAGTCTTTGTGAATGTGAATTGGCTAAATCATTTTTTGACCGGTTCCTTCAGCACGTCCTCATCGCAGCGAAAATGATTCTGGCTTTCATTATTCCTGATGAACCGGATTGGGTCCGAATCAAGAGAGAACAAATCGAGTTTCATTCTATGCAGGCCCTCAAGAAGCAGGTACGGTATCAACTCACTTTTTTACTTGCATTTAAATTGTTAAAAAAAATTTGTATAAATGAATATTTATATGTATTTTATAATGTTATGTATCATTTAAATAATTATTATTCAAGTATATTTATTATATTTTACATCTCTTATAAAAAAGCTTTGTTTAATTTAAAAAGTTTTAAATATATTGCGATAGTTTTAGCTGTTGGCCCATATTTAGCTTGTAAAGTCATAAAAATGACACATTTTTAACTGTGAGAAAATGTTGACAGAGTGTTGTGTGACAGGTCTCCATTTGTTTATCTAGGGTGTTTTCACAGCTAACGTTATCTATTGTTATTACTTAATGCATTTTTAATCGTGTTGCTCATGGCTCTCAAAGATTAAAGGCCCATTCTGTAAAACAGCTCATTTGCTTTACAAATTGTTTCTTTGCACAGAGGATAAAGCGCATCCAGGTGGATGACACGCTCCCCCTAAAGGACAAACTCTGAGACCACAATCTTGCCCGAGAGGAAGAATGAGTGGTGCATTGCTACTTATACGTATAAAGCCATATCACTTCGCTATATACTGAGCTTCATGATGCACCTTATGCCTTAGTTTACCAAAAACAGATAATACATTTGATAGGGTATTTAAAGCTTGATGATTGTTTTTATCAGTGGTGCACTTTTAAAGACTACTGATATGCATTATAAACGTCACAGAAGATGATATAGCGGTTTGACATGGACATGTCCTATGCTGCACTTTTGAAAAGTTCAACCCCTAAAAATGCATTTTTTGTCAAATGTTTATGATATTCTTCAATGGAACACAAAAGGAGATTTTGGAAGAAAACTACAGTAAAAGGCAGTGAATAATGAGTAAAAAATATTTGGATCTTGATATTTTTTAAAATCTTTCTTTTGTGTTCATTGGAAGAAAAGCATATAGCATATTTATACCAACAGTTTTTTTTTATTGTATATTTTTACATTGGTTTCTTACTCTAGTTTTGTGGTTATATATTGCAATGATTGTAAATGTGTTTTTATTCTTGGTTGCATTTTACATTTCATCAAAACGGTACTACCGGCATAAATAACTGCCCAAAGTTGGCTTCAGTAAACGTGTTATGCAAATGTCTTGTGGTTTTATAGCTCTTGGTGGAAGGTTTGATCCTGTCTGCGGCACTGAATAACTCTAGACTGAGAAAACCACATCACACAATGTAAAAAGCATAAGCCACACAGATCCTATAAAACAGTAAATGAAAGGTGACCTCAAACGCATGTACCAAAGAGTTTTGTTCATTAAAAAATATGACGACACATGTGGCAGTTTAATCAGTTTTAATAAATAAATATAAAAATAAATTAATCTCATTGAGACACAGTCTTTTAGTTAAGGGTCAATGGGACTACTGACAAACCAAAATCTGATGTTCATCATGAAATGTTTACAGCTGCTTGATATAATGGAGACCCACGTCAAATGAGAAATAAAGAAAAGATTTATGAAAGTATAGTTCATGAATTTCTGTCTCTCCATTCCATTAAGCTTTGTAAATATGAGAACGGAGAACCCTGATCCCAGATCAGCGGCACTGTTTTAAGACCTTGTGTTATTCTTGGCCAATATCTCAACCCAATATACGTTTGGTCGAAAAATTCAAAAATTCAGCTGTAACAGAGAATATGGAGTACATATTTGCCTTCTTTCTCCAAAGCACCTTACATAACGTGTTTTTGTGATTTGGTCAAGCTTATATGTGGTCCGAGATATTGAAACAAAATGCACAACATTTGTACTCGTGACAAAAGGAACGTGCTACAGTAATTCACAAGCTGATGACATGAAATCTATGGGTGAAGAAGTTATAATACATGAATACGTGATAGAATAGCTATGACAGTCTTTGCAGTACCAAATGTACAGTAACCACAGTCACATCTGCTATCTATGTGATGTATTTAGGCTGTTTCTAGGTTTAAGAAAACGTTAGCTTTACTCATGCCACAGCAACATGAAGGCTGGATTTTCTCACTGGATTTAAGTTAGGTTCAGCTACGCCATAAAGCTCTACATTACTAGCTCCTCAAATGTATTTACACCAGCTATGACACAAAAACGTTTGTGACATTTATAAACAGACGTTGATGACACCGGCTAGTTGTGGTGTCATAAAAGTCAATCTATTCGTTGAATAATATCTAAAATGGGGGTTGAAATGTTTTGTACGTATGTGATGTGAGGGTGAAAACATGTCAATAGTATAACACGTTCAAAAAGTATATACACACTGTACATGACTGGAAATTTTAAAGAGCTTATCCCATTTCAACATATGTTGTGGCAAATGCCAAAGAAAGAAAAAAATAGATGTTTAATGTAAATGATCAGATCTCCCTCCTCACAAGAAGATAAGGAATAATTCTGTCCAAAAAACCTTCGTCATCACTCGAACGGTTAAAAGCTTTATAATATTTCCCAGAATTAGCAGTTTTAAAACAAACTCCCAAAATATTCCTCTGGGAAAACCAGCCTTCTGCTCGCCTGTAATATTGCGTCCGTTTCATACAAACTCTGTCAAGATAATCTTTCATTTTATCTTTAAATACATCACAGATATATTAAGCATCTTTCCCCGGTTCGACCCCCAGCTAATGAAATGTTGATGCTAAGCTAAGCTGTATTAGCATGCGCTATCACTGTTCACTGTATCAATATGGCCGACTGTTTTGTGTCTTGCCCAGCTGTCAGGGGGTAAAGGTGCTAGCTAACACTAGCAAAAGGCGGTTAGGTGAGAACAACTATAACAAACATGCAACTTGAAAATTCAGTGATTACCAAGAACTCTGCTTCATAGCTCCTGACCGAGCAACAGTCGATTCCACAACTGATATTTTAACATACTCAGGTTTGCTTCTGTTTACTCTGTTACGTTAACTCTGTCTTACTATGAAGGATGATCTTTCACCTCATGAGTGATGCACTTTCACCTCTAAACTTCTACGTGATGAAGATATTACAGTGCAAAGATGACAAGGTATTGAATTGAACCCCCTCTGCTGGCAAGACATATTCTACTTCTTATTAAAGTCTCTGAGATAGCACGGAATATAGTGAGCAGTGTCGGTAGATACAGGTGTTCATATACACAGCATGGCTAAGAGGTTATTTGTCATACAGGATAGCAGCAAGAAATGCTGGGTAAGGAAAGAAAGGTAAGTAGATTGTGTAGCTAAAGCACCTTTGAGGTTACGGTTTGAGGTGAGGACACATTGTCCTTAAGTGTCCACACAACTTGAAGGGACTTTGTTCTCATATTTTACATCCTTCTCTATAACACATGACAGCAGTTATACTGTGCAAATGGAAGAAGCTTCTCTTTAGACGTGGGCTGGATGTTGAAGGACAAGGCCTTTTCACAGAGTGGAAACTGCAGGAGACGTTCTCTCAAGTTCACGTTTTTTACCTTGTTAGGGTCAGCCCGGATAGCAGGGTCTGTAGCTGTATCCCTATTTTCTTGGAGGCCTTTCTGAGGTTTAGGCTGTACCTCCTCCGGTTTCTCAGATTCTCCCGTAGTCTTGCGCATCTCCACCCCATCTGGACCTAGGTCCACACAGTGGTTCCTAGGTAAGGACCTTGGGGAACCGCAAGGGGTTGAGACCACCCCAACTTCAAGTAACTTGGATTTGGCTGGGGTGTTGTTGTTGTTTTCTAACACGTCCCTTGAAGGTTCACGATGTCCCCAGCAGCACTGCACGACATCCAGCCTGGGAGCCGGCGGTGGTGCATTAGTCTTCAGGCCTGGATTGTGTTTTCCATCATGTTCATAGGTAAAAACTGTTTTGTCTCTTGCTCTGCCCGGTTGCTCTGTATGGTTTATCTCTTCTAAAGGCGCATCAGTCTTTGTGATCTTCTCTAACTGATGTTCCAAGGTGATGGTAGTAAAGATAGCCGCTGATTCCAGCTTCTGCTTTTCAGCACCTTCCTCAGATTCCTCCACCTCAGACAGAGTTTCACAGTTTCTCACCTTAGCTTTTGGCCTCCCGGTTCTCCGCTGATTCTCTGATTGTAGAACTGTTCTGGAAGGTTTCGCACAGAGATCTGTGGAAGGAAGTAGAGTCAGTTTACCGGGTGCCGCCTCGTGCTTGACCTCACCATCCTCCTCGTCCTCTTCTTCCTCACAGATCTGCTGTAAGGCCCCAAGGCTCTTGACAGTGGGTTGGTCTGGAGGTAGAGGGCGCAAGCTGAGACTTAAACATGGAGCAGGGCTACAAAAGTCACTGAAGGAATTGTCATGACGGTTTGATCTGGGAGCCAGTAAGTCGCCGGACTCACTCACACCCTTTCGGGCGTATCCAGAAGAGAGAGAGCTCAGAGAATCTAAAGGGCCAAAAGGGGCTCCTCTCAGGGTATCAGCCTGGGGAACTTGACTCACTAAGTCCAGTGGTTCTGACATGGGTCTCCTGTAGGGGGAGTCAATAACAACACTAGGTTAAAAGTGTAATCCACATCTTAACTTGTAACTTTCAAAGTCTTAAAGACACTTCAGTAGCATTTGGTCTTTCAGAAGTGACATGATGAAAACTTACCTTGGATGTCTTTGTTCAAGAGTGAGACTAGACTGCTCCTGTTTTTCTCGGAGAAGTCGCTCTGCCAGAAGGTAGTACGTGGCTGTGATGTGGTTATATCTGTCAGCATCCAGTGCTCTAACACACACAAACAAAATATATATTTGTGAATTTATTAGAGAAACTAAGGAGATATCCAAGACCACAAAAGAGGGACTCACTCCTGAATGGCATCACGATCCGCAATTTTGCCACTGGTCATGGCCTGAAGTATGAACTCGTGTTCCTCTGGTAACAAACTGTGGTGGGAGTTGAGTGGGGCGGCCGTTTTCCCAATGGGCGAGGGGTCAACCCCCTGCAACCAAGGATGGCCCTCTATCTCGGTGAGAGATGCACGCTTAGCAGGATCCCTCTGCAGCATACGCGAAACCAAACTGAGAGAAAATTAAAAACAGAAGAGATCTTTTTGTTAATAACAGGGTGGATTTGATCAAGGTTTCATATCTCAATCACACTCTGCTTGGGAATTTCATTTTCCGGAGCTCGGAAAATATTCAGTGCCGGAGTGCCAATATTCAGTGGATTGGCGCTCAGAAGAGACGAAATAAAAAGGAAGTACTTATCTTCCTGCTAATTAATATTCATCAGCACCTGCAGAGAATTGATGAGGCGAATGGAAGCAATAGGGTATGACTGCAAGTCAAGCTTGTGGGTTTGCTTGTTTATTCAGTGTCTGAGTGTTTCATCTCATTTTGTCCTGTAAGAAAATATCTGCTTTGTTTCTAAGACGATAAGACAGTGAGACTGAATGGCAAGCAAACAGATAAATTGGCTTAAGTCTTTTGTTTATCAGATTTTTCTTGTAAGAAAGAAGCCACGTGTCTACTCATGAGTTTCAAAAATGATCTCAACAATGTATCACACCATCCTCATATTTGGAAAGAATACAAGTCAGCCAGCAAAAATCAAGTGGTTTCGATATGAACATTTCTCTTCATATTCTACGTTTCATTCTTAGCTTTCTCATTTGTGTCTACTTATAGGAAACATAACTGAATTGATACTTAAAAAAAACAGCAATTCCTGCACATAGCTTGGAGGACTTCATGGAGGTCTCGTCTTTTTTAGACACATTCCAGAGACTTCATGATTCGGCCAGCAGGAGGAGATGTTCCCTTTTTCGCTTTCTTTAGGTCTCCGAGTGTTTATGTGTGCCTAAAAATGATCCCATATGCTCCATTTCCCTTGAACATCAGCGGAATCTCTCGGTGTGTTTAACCTCAAGACCTTAAATAGCTCCAAAGCGGAAAAAAAATACAGCTGAACAGCAAGATCAAATCTGCCTGAAGACACAAGCGTTCTGCTCCACTGAGATTATTCCTATTAAAGGAGCCTTTTGACTGCGGTGTAGATCATGTGACCAAGTCACTATGTTTGGCTGGAGGGTCGAGTCCAGATGTCTAACACACACTTGCACGGATACACTCTCGCACAATCGACCGATTGAGAACCCGAGCCTTAAACTAATGCTTTAGGGATGTTCTGACTACAAATAGCCCGGTTGCAACCCACTTAAAAATAACTCCTTTTTGCCTACGCATCTTTTATCACAAAATCTTCCAAAATCAACCTTGTCTTGACCTGTTCAAGTCATCCCTCAACGCACCTGACCCAAGCATGGAAATTCTTGCCTGTGTCACGACTTGCTCCTAAATTCAACCTCCAGTAACCTTTGCTCAACTACGCAACACCTGGTTGGCTTGCTTAACCATCATGTAGAGATCTCCGATCTGATATTGGCTTGTGCGAGCAGGTGCAAACAGAAAGAGTACAGCGTGTTCAGATGGGCTTCTGTCTACATGTAGACATGAAGTTTAGCGTGAGAGTGTTAACAGATCGAGGGAGTGCCGGCTATCCTGATGGCTCTCAGGGATTTAACCATTAGGACATTATGTTCTGTTGGTATGCAGTTATCGACAACAGTTTACTTAAGTGTGTTGAGTCAGCGGGAAAACGTAACGTGGGTTTTGTGGGCATTGTGTGTGATGGGTCAGCGTAGATACCTGTGTGGAATAGCAACTGTAATATACATATACATAAATTCATGATTTCCTGAAGTAAATGAAATAAAGACGGTTTTATCGGATGCACGCAGTGGCCGAAAGTTATAATTCGATCTGTGTTTGTGTATAATACAACAATTTGTTTTGAATATCATTTATATGAATTTATATTCATATTTTATTGTGTATTAATTGTATTAAATCACATTTACTACTCAACAGTTATTGAGTCTTTGTGAAAATCTACCGGTAGCTTGGACCACATAACGTTTATTTTGTTGCCGTCTATAGCTGAGGTGTTGGACGTACTCTTTGCATTCTGGAGAGATGTGGTCGGGTACGGTGTAGCAACAGTCCATGATCATGATGAGGGTCTCGCTGTCATTTGCCTCTTGAAATGGTGGGCGTCCACACACCAGCATGTAGAGAATCACACCCAGTGACCAGATATCTGTAATATACAAACATAAAGATTTATAATCCAAATATTAAACATTAAGAAAGAGATACAATGCAAATAAAAGCACCTCTCAACGTGTGTTATCAAACATTAACCTTAAAGAACTCGCTACAGAATCTGACAGACTAAACAGCCCTCAGATTGTTTCCACATCACAGTCTGGGTCATCTAAGGATCCCGGGAAAGTTCTCGGGAACATCATGATCCAAAGGACAAAGTGAACGGTTCATAAATAAAAATAAGTTGGCGTGGAAGTCCCACAAGGGATGTGTTTGTTTTGGAGGCGTACTTTTCCACAGCGGTTTACCAAGAATACATGCTTCCTCTTCTCAGAGTTGAGCGTGTGACATTCTCACCCGGATCTGTGAAGTGTTTTCACACGCGGTAGTCTCAATATGTTTAGTGCAGGGTTGCGCAGAATTCTTAAGTCATTAGTTTGAATTTAATTCAAATAGCTACAACCTACAGGAACGTGGATTTACATGTGAACTGGAAAGAGAGGAACTGGAGTTAACTGAATTCAAATATAGTTCAACATGTGAATAGTTTAACACATGACTCTGCAGTATACAAGTAATTGTTTTTAAGCAGGAATCAGTTAATTAATTAAACAAGTACATTGTTCAGTCTCCTCACCTTACAACAATACATTTATTCATCATTAATATTCATATTGTCATGAATAATATTATTCATAAAGATTTGGAAGTTGTGTTGTCGTGTATGATTTTGTATGTTTGATGTCATTTTAATTCAACACGTTAAGAAAAATTGTAAAGTAACATGAAATTACAAGTGACCAATAGAGGTAAAAGTTGCAGAAACAAACGTCACGAAAGACAAATGCAAGAGAATGCAAATATGGAGGGAAGTTGTGAAAATAAATCTGGCTATTACAACATATATGAATTTTTAAACGGATCCTAAAATACATTAGTACTGTGTCGTTTAAAAATAAAAAACTTGTTTTCTTCGCAGAATTTACGATCCGCAAATATTGTATCTTTTTAGACCAGTTTGTCCTGTTTCAATTTTCTGCAAATTAATGTAAATCAAGAACAATATTTTCTTTTGGAATTCAGGAGAAATGTTGTCACAAAATAAAACAAAAATGTTCATTTTTACTGAAACATGTACCTATGAGAAGTAAATTCAGAAAAAAAAAAATCTGTAATATTTTTTTGTAATATTTGTAATATTTGTATTTTTTTGTCACTCTTTGTAAGTCGCTTTGGATAAAAGCGTCTGCTAAATGTCTAAATGTAAATGTAATATTTGTAATAAAATATTTGTAAAGAATTCTTTAGGTAATATAATTTTTATTTTTTTATTTTGTTTTGACTTCTTAGCTCAGGGCTTTGATAAGCAGCAATGCTCTCAAACATAGTTTTCTCTCAAACAGAGCTGATCTCAGCTCAGTGCTTCTCATCTAATTGACAGGTTCAGCTGTGACGAGTACTGTAGTCTCAGTGTGTGCGCGCCAGCATGAACACTGTGTGAAAGAGCAACTACTGGGTGAACTAAAGCAGAAGCATGATAAACAGTCCTTTGAGAGACACCATTGTCTAAAAGTCTTAAACTTTGCAAACAATAACTCTCTTCTCTGCTCACTGTACACTCACTGTACACAAAAAAAATCATAATTTCAGACTGAGACGCTCTTTATCCACCAACTTTTATTCCAGAGAACACAATTATTACACTTCTTGATTTACAAATGAAGTCTTTTAAGGTTTAGGTTGGATAATGAAACGATTTTCACAGAGATATGCCAATATCAGAGTTACATAAAACATTTGTATATTAAGATTGTCCAGTGTGTATAAACGAGATAAAATCATTCTTCCGGAGGCTCAATATGCTGATCTGGGGTCAGTGTGACACAATGCTGGATGGTCTCTTTGTACGAGCGTCACGTGACTGCAGTTTACACAAAACAGTTCACATAAAACGAACGCTAGAAGCTTATGTGTATGTGGGTCTGTGTTTAGGCTACATAATGTGACAGTGTACATGGAAAAGAATGTATTGAGGACTTGTTTAAGAGTATATATAATCTAAAAATAAAGTTGTTAACTTTATATCTGTCGATTTGAATGTATTGTACTGTGATAAAAATAAATTACTTTATTTATCTTTGTGAAGTTATATGCAATATTATCTATAACTTTGTAGCCATGACAACATAATGCTGGTAAGTAATAATGGATATTCATCACATGTAAGTTGGCAAGTATATGTCAAATATCACAATACAATTTTTGATTTTTGTTTTTATAATATTTTTATGGTAATTGTCATTTTTCCCACAAATGCTGTCGGGTGAGCTTAACTTGTATTACAACTCAATGACATTCTGTGTTAAACACAGTATCAATGGATATGTCTGTGGTTTTAACATTTTCTGATAGTATCTTTATATAATATTATATCTTTATATTATTATAATTGGACATTCCTGCCAACACCACACACTAATAGATATCAGTTAGGTTTCTGGGTGGTGACTCTAACACACACACACACATGCCTATACACACAGAGACATGAGCATAACACACACTAGAGGCTTCTCTAAATAACACAAGGCATTTGTTATCAATGAGCTTAAGGTGTAAAGCAGCTCAATGTCATCAGGATCCAGGTTGTCCACATTGCTGATCTGAGATGTTCTGAGACCGATAAGCTGGGATACTGAATTAGTGGAATCTTAAATGTACACGCACGTACGCATGCAAACGCACACATTTCACGTGTGTAATTTATTTATTCATCATTTTCCCCCAAGGAAGGCCGTCAGATTTAGCTCACTTCTGGGGATAATTTTGTTCCCAATTTATCCTGTTAGTTATATAACCGCCCCCACCCAACTGAATTCACATCTCTGCTTTAAAAGCATCCACATATACATATTGCAAGTGTGCGTTTGTATAATGCTGTTTGTGAATACAGTGGCTGATTTAATGCGTGTGTGTGTGTGTGTGTGTGTGAGAGAGAGCTGGACTGGATTAGAGTCATCAGACGATTACCGGCAATGAATAAAACCTCCTGCAAAGCTAATGAATATTCAGCCAGTCCACTACACACATGCATACACACGCACACACACTCACACAACCAGGTCTCAGCTTGACTGCAACAGAAACGCTCTGAATGAAAACACATTCTCTCTCTCAATGAAGTTAATGGTATCAACTTGACCTAGAATTGCTAGACATGGCAGCTGCATGCACAAGGTCACAGATGCCAGTTTCCGCCTAGCAAACTTCGGAAAATGATTAAACTAGTCGGAAAAATGTAACCAAACACAGGTACTGTACACAAAGCCAATTTGAAAATGATGTTTTTAAGTCATTCAATGTTTTCTTGCGTAAGAAACACTACCTGGAGTTTTTAAGCTAGGCGTCACCTACGTTTAAATCTGATTGATCTATTGTGTTAAATACCCCCAACGTATCACAATTCAGGCCTTATCTAGCCCTGTTCTACCAAGCGGGTTGATTTCGCTTTGAGAGAGGCGAGGCGCACCCTCGGGTTTGTGCGCTTCTGGCGTCCGTATGCCATAAGCTTGTACATCTGCGTGCCTACAGTCTCCTTTACACGCATAGCTGGGTCTCGGAGGAGGCTGACCCACTTTGTGTGTTTCTAATCCTGGCACATGCAGCCTCAGTGAGAATTACCGTCTCACTGTCACATGATCGCTTAAAGCAGAAAACATGCAAATATGATATTAATAATGGCACGTCAGAGATAAGGGCCGCGCACATCAGCGCTCGAGCAAAACCTACTGAACTACCGTGAAAGGGAGAGAGAGGCTTTGATATCATTTTGAATTTTCCTGTCTGTGTCACAATGTTAAGCTTAAGTGTCCTCGAAAGCCGTCTCTCTACCTTCTCAATTCTCTCTCTGTGTTATACATTCAGTCTCAGAGCTTATTAAGGGAATTTGGTCTGAACAATAGAAGGGATGATGGATTGGAGGAACGTGACTCTTGGAGTCGGTACATTCATTCTCAACATTTCCTTGGACACGTTATTACAGCAAATACAAGCTAGGGCGCAAAAACCTTGAAACAATGGAAATATAATTTTTGCTGTGTAACAGCAAACACATTTTATATACAGTAGTACTACTGTAATGAAAGATTAGAAGGGTGTGCGTAATGGTCAATGCTGATGCACACTGTAGACGACAAAAGCTGTTTTAAACTTTTCTGGACGATACACCCAAATCTCTTATTCACTTTCATATCATGTTATTGCGTTGTTTATTTATGACAACAAGCATCCAAAAAGTACCTCTAGAATATCTCGCTCTGTGTTTTATTCAAATCCAGACCAAAACGATTTGCGCGTTAATGTTTTTAAAATGGCCACGTGTGCAAATACGGATCCAGCATTCTGAACACAGCTGGATTTAAACTGCATTGCTCCCGTACAAACCTCCACACTCGAACCCCTGCCGTGCCACAGATGTGCTTTTCGCTCAGTAGAAGGAACCGTTCGGCGAACAGTAGCGTTAAAACCAAAAGGAGGGAAAGGTTACGTTGGGGTAACATTCTCTGCGTGAGAAGAGCGATGAGCGCCAGCGTTCTACTGACAGTTTTCTAGTGACTAGTGCGATTTAATCCCCGTGTGGATTAATTTGACTGAGCTGGATGTGATATTGAAGTCCGAACGAATAGAATTCACCATCAACTGCAGTCTGATTTGCTGACTGAATAAAACATATTGAGATGCAGATGCGAAACACAAGGTCAAGCCAGTTTGGCTTTACTGTGTATTTATAATCAGCGCTAAAACTGGCGACCCCAAAACCGAGACTTTGTCATGACCCATTACATTTAAGCCATAGGTCATAGGTTCGAAGGAACACATAAACTGAGAAAGAGTTCTCCTTGCAGGCACTTTTGTGTCCACATATGCATAAAAATGTCAAATATATTGTATATATACAGTCCTAAAGGCGAACAATGGACAGGACAAGGAAATCTAGACAAAGCTTACCCACTGCAGGAGCGTCGTATTCTTCCCCAAGCAAGATTTCTGGGGCGGAGTACGCCAGAGAACCACAGCTGGTCATCAACATGGTCCCGGGCTTAAAGTGATTACTGAAGCCGAAATCTGTTAACTTCACCGTCCCCTGTTGCCGGAAGAAGACCACGTTCTCAGGCTTCAGATCTCTGTGCACGACATGGAGACGGTGACAGTAGGAGATCGCTCGGACGATCTGGGCAAAATGCATTTTGGCGGTGTCTTCGGCCACCCCGCCTTCGTGACGCAAGATGTAATCGAACATGTCGCCTCCGTCGCCCAGCTCCAGGATGAGGTAGAGCTTGGTTTGCGTATCGATGACTTCGTAAAGTCGCACCACGTTGGGATGCTGGACCAGTTTCATGCAGCGGACTTCCTGTAGGAGATGGCCGGTCGCCATGTCGTCGAGTTTGGTCTTGTCGATGACTTTGACCGCTACTAGTTGGCCTGTGAAGACGTGACGGGCGAGTTTGACCACTGCGAAATGGCCTTTGCCCAGCGTGCGGTCCAGGTCGTATAAGCCAGCTATTTTGCCGTCGTAACCGCTTTTGGTGGCAGCCATTTTGGATCGAGGAGTGGAGGTACAGTTGCAAGGCTGGGCTCTGTTACCAGAGGGAGATGATGGGAACTGGTGCTTTAGTGAAACATCACCTGCAGAAACACAAAACAGAGAAAACAGTGAGGAAAAGCTAAATAAAGAACCTGCTCTTGACCTGTACCTTCTGTATGTTATAATGCCGCTCTCGCCTTCGGTTAAGTTGAAAAGCTTTTCTTTTAGCATTAGGCTGTAAAACCATCTCAAGAACCTTTTATTGTAAAAGTGTTCTTTGTGTTAAAATAGACAGGGCTACATTTAGATCTGAACACCACTTGACTTTCACATACCCCGCACAGTTTTATTGAAGAGAGGATGGAGTGTGTGTGAAAGGTATAAGCTGTCTTAACAGGTTTAATGTATTGATCTTGCGATCGCTTAAAAGAAAGATATTTTAGGACAATTCCATTAAAAAAAATCCTGAAAGCTACTCTTAAAATCTTTCAAACAACCACTTTAGCTGATTTTTTTGCTATAGAGCAGCTACTGTACTTAGCAACCAGTTATATACCTTACAAATTCAAAACAAAACAAAACATCCTGTTACCTAACATAGTGAATAGTCATCTATTATAAAATCTGAAGGGAGTCACAATGCATGTGTGAACATGAATGGCTAAAGTCTAGTCGGTTACAATACTAGGTGGACATAAATAACCAAAGCATGCTCAAAAGCCCATTAACAATCACAGGAAGTGACATTAATGATGACATCCTCTTTTTCATAATATGGATGTGAATGCCAATTCATCAGTAGCACATTCAGTTCAAATAGTTTGAATACATCTAAAAGAAATGGATGGGCTTATTTCTGTTTCTTTTGTAATTTCTGTGGATGAATGAGAATTTAATAATGTAAAGCATTTAAAAAAGAAATCCTAAACACAAATAAGAATGAATGATAAACATATGGACCAAAAAAACAAGAGTTCTTATAGTTTAGTTTTGAATTTATTTTTATATTTTTTATATTATGATATAATATCTTGTTGTTTTATTATTTATTCCTATTTTCATATTGCCACAATGCTTTATATAGTTTAGTTTAATTTCATAATTTATTTTCATATAATTTTAGTGTCTCAATACAAATGTATTGCAGATGTAACAATCATTTTATACAAATAATATTTAGGCAAACATTTTTTATTGTCTCAATCAACAGAAAAGTTTTAATAGTTCTAGTTTTAGTATTTAGCAAATGTAGTTTAGTAACTTTAGTTATCTTGGAGGGAACCATGGCGAGTGTAAAAAATTAACAGAAAGAAAAGCATAAGTGGAAAGAGTTAAGTGCATTTTGGGACTTGCATCGGAGGAGTCGGATGACGGGGCGTAGCACAAATGGTGTAGATCAATACCTGTAATGGGATATCATTATAAGTGTGTGTGGTGCTATGGGAGAAGCTGAATAGTTAATGACCAATGCTAGAGGTTGAACAGAACACTAATGCCATAATGCCAAGTCTAAGACACTCACACACATATGGCTGACACACAAATACACATTAAATGGACTCAGAGATGTTCTTCTCTGTTGAAATCAACGCTGCTCATTATGACCGGCCCTTTGTCTGATAGGTTGATTTATGACCGACTGGAACACAAACACACATCGTACACGCACACAACAAAAATATATAATGGTATTGTTCATGAGTAAAATATTTAGCCAACAAAGCATTCAGGAAACACTCATTTAAAGGTGCAGTACGTAATTCTTTAGAGGATATATTGACAGAAATGCAATACAATAAGCATAATTATGTCTTCAGATGTCTATAAAGACCTCACATAATGAAGCGTTTTGAGCTATTTCTATCTACATACACCGCGGGTCCCCTTATGGAGTTCACCATGTTGTTTCGACAGTAGCCCTAAACGGACAAACAACTCTACAGAACACGTTTTGTAGACACGTTATTTACTTTGACAAAAACGCGAAAACGTGGCAACATCTTAGTTCTGTGTCAGACACCGTAGTGCTTTGAAAGGGAGGGGTGGATTGAGCCGTTGGTTGCAATTCTCAACCTCACAGCTAGATGCCACTAAATTTCATAGACTGGACCTTTTAACAATATGTTTGCTTTGAAAGACACGCAAATGTTCACATAAAATGAAAATGTTATCGTTGGAAGTATATCTTAGTTTTTTGGGTGACCTACCCCTTTAACAGTGGTAGAAACATACAGTGCTACTGTTTAGCTTGAAACTGGGTCTTTGATATTTCAAAGCCTTTTGTGATTGTATTTATTTAATGGAGAGACACAGAGAGAGAGAGAGAGAGAGAGAGAGAGAGACAGAGAGAGAGAGAGAGACAGAGAGAGAGAGAGAGAGAGAGAGATTAAATAAAAAGCCAGTTAAGGAAAGATCAACAGAGTACAAGGACATAACAAAGACCGGGTGGCCTTCATTTTGAGGAAGGATATGGCTGCCCACCCTTCCATGTTCATCATTCACAAATCATGGCAGGGACACAAAACTCGCCCATGTATTTCCTACCGGGAGCAGGGAGCACGCACCGTGCTTCCTCCAGATAGCGTTCAGGCAGACCCCCAGCATCCGCAGTTCGAATTGACTTTCGCAGTAACACAAGGCTCACGGATGCAAACGCATGCAGACGGCGCATTTCCCCCAGACCTTTTCCTTCTCTTCCTTCGAAGGAAGAACCTTCTCATCGAGGCGACTGGAAACCAGCAGGCTCAGGGTTTCTGAACAGCACCACCACGAGAAAATGTCTGCTGGCTGAACGAGAGATCCCGGTGTCTTTTGTCACCAGACAGAGGCAGGAAAGCAGACCCCCGGACTCATTTGTACACAGATACACGCAATGTTATTCGCAGGGCTGTCAGAGGGCTTGCGGTTTCACAGGAGGTACTGAGGGGAGAGGTGTTAAAGGATGAGTCATACCCCTCTCATTTAAAGGAGGGTGGGCTGATTGACGAGTGGAGATGTGAAAGAGAAGGGGTTTAGGGAGGACGGAGTGGGGTTTCCTTTAAAAATGATCTCATTGCCCCATGTTCCCATCATGCAACATTCATAGTGGTGAAGTCAGCGTGATGCAGTGAGAGCTTGCGTGCCTACTGTTCAAAGTGCATTAACGTGTACACTCAAATAACCACAAAATCTTCTATTCTAACACTAAGTTAGAGTTCACGCAAAAATAAAAATTCATCATCCATTACAACTTCATGTCACACTGTATTTGACTTGTTCATTTGTGAAACACAACAGAAGATACTTTGAGAAATGTCTTTGTGGTTTTGTGTCCATAAAATGGAAGCCAATGAGGGCCAATGTTGTTTGGTTTCCAACATTCTTCAAAATATCTTCTTTTGTGTTCTGCAGACATAAGTAAGTCATACAGGTTGGAATGACATGAGGAGTAAATAACGAAAACATTTTCAATGTTGGGTGAACTATCCCTTTATCAGTCCAAAAATGAGAAGATAGTTTGTGTTTAATCCTACGTTTCAAAAAGCTTATTTTTTTGCACCAATGACATTTCACAGTGGGAGGGGCTACACCACAGAAACACAAAACAAGCCACAAAGCCGTCCGGTCGTTTGATGTGGTCAGGGCTTGTCTAGGACAGAAACTCGGGTTTACTGTTTCAATTGTATAGTCACTTTTTGTCATTGTGGCATGATCTCGCTCCTCTGGTTCTGAGGAACCCCTCAGGCCTGCCTTGCGATGGGTTGATGTGTCTCACAATACTTCTGCGATATCGCAGTGACCTTACACATGAGCACAAACACCATCACTGCGAAACGACAAGAAACTTGGTAGTTTGCCAGCATACACATATGCTCACACACATGCACTCAACGCACGCACAATGCTGAGTCTAGGACTTTGGGTGCATGCTATATACATTATGCATCCAGGCAGTGATGCAGATGCTTTACCCGTAATCCAATGCATTTGGCGAGCAAAACATCTCAGATGACATTTCAAAGCGTGACTCTTCTCAGGTTTCATTTTTAGTTTTAACGTCCCTTAGGCGCATTATAAATATTTCTTCACTTTAATTTGCATCTTATCCGAGTACAAATAAAGGGTGAAGAGTAAAAATGTTTCAAAACAATATACATACATGGCCCCATTGTACTGTGTTTTAAATACTATGTGCCACTGCAAGAAAATGCTCCTGGAATTCCCCAGGGACGTGCATGTACAGAGCGGAGGATAGGGTAACATCCATACCGAGCGTGTTTGTGTGGAGGAGAGAGACTGGAAAGAAACAAGATGCAGGCCATCATCTGACCCACTGTTCGTCTGCGAGCAACATGGCAACCAGATTTACCAAATAATATTCATTCTAACAAATTACTCAATCAAAACAGACATCATCACAAACCTGCTGGTAAAAGAAAAATACAAAATGTAATGGTTTCTAATACAAACATTATGAACCATCATGTCTACCATTAAAAAATGGCTTTATTTACTGTGTTTTGGCTCTTTATGATTTAATGGTCCTCTATTGGTTCCACCACACAACATCCCACCAACGACCCAAATACACTAGACCTACAGAGAACATAATAGGCTAGTTGCAATAACTGTGGGTCAATCCATCAACACGAACTTCGGCTGCGCAGTCCCGACTTTCGCAGTGTATTTCAATGACGCACATCACCGACACAAGCGTACCTGCAATCCCAACATGCGTGCGATCATACGAACAAATAAACACACAAAACGCATTGTCCGCTACGATAAACTTACCACTTGAAGTGCAGCGATTCACGCGTCTGTATACGAAAAAGCATCCGCTGTAGATGTCTGCGCCGCGTCTGTTTCTTCCAGGAGGCGAAATAAAACATTCGCTTCCAACTATATGCAAAACGTCCGATTTGTTTGCCGTTATTATTGCGCTCGTCTATAAACAAATGATGCCCGCTGTCCAATACGGACGAGTAGCGGTGCGCGCGTCGCAGCTATTTTGCTCCAGTGCGCGTCGCTCCGCAGTGCTTGCGCGCTCACTTCTGCTCTAGCGCTTGAGCGCTCTCTCCCTCCTCTGACGTCAATGCATTCCAGCTCACCCGGAGTTGGGTGAAAGAGAGACAGAGCTCTGAGACAAGGCAGGGCCACATGAAGAAATGTTTCTGAAGTCTGATGGACACTCTTATGCAACTCGGGTATGATTAGGCGAAGGGAGTGAATGCAAGAACTGCGCTAACAATGAATTTTCACTCATTTTGCGTGTGGTTTAACTTTTCATTTATGACCAATGTGCAAATCATTTGAGCTATTCAAACATCCCGACAATGCTGTCATTGTGAGTTTTCAGGATATTGGCAAAGTAATTATTATAAACAAACATGATAGTATTTATTGCATGCCCTTCATTATAAGGTTATGCATTATTTCTGTGTGGGGTCTTAAAGTTCAAAACTACATGAAATAATAATATTGAATTGTCGATTCCAGGATTTTATGAATGGTGTTCAGTCTGTGGAGATCCGGGTTTGTCGGAATGACCCCAAATGAAATCAATTGTTGATAACAGTCTTATTAAAAAAAGCATTGCTGACACAACAAAGTTAGAGGTTTAATAATAGTAAGCAAATGAGTTTTGAGGGCAGAGAATGAACAGATATTCCATTCCATTTTCTACCGCTTATCCGAACTACCTCGGGTCACGGGGATGAACAGATATGTTTAAAGTTTTTGTTATATTTTCTGACCATAAAGAAAACAGACCATGAGGGGTGATGGATACACAAGTCAGAATATACGACATTCTTTACATTCCAGAAATGCACAGGAAGAAATGATCAAGATTCTGGGCACATACTTCCCCTCTACAGTGTTATTGCGAGACATCCTAAATCAAAACACGAAAACCAAGGAGACTGTGATTTCATCAAAATACATCACCTCGCCAAGTCGGAAATGCCTTTGTCACAAAGGGTTCGGCTTTTTTCTCTTTTCTGGTCTCTAAAATTAAACAATTCAACAGTCACACACTGACTAACCCGGATGACACAGCACACCGGCTTTACAAAATAAGTAAAACAGCATTGTCTCTTTATATTAGGAACGCCAAGACCGAGCCTTGCTCAAACCACATCTGTTTGATTTCACATCATTCATGGGTGGTTTTATTAGGAACAGGTTTGGCCACTGATCGACTTTGAGCTTCTTTGCAAAAATATACGCATTTCATCTGTGTTAGTCACCATGTAACTATTTAGAGGAGCGAACGACAGACTCTCCCAATGGGAAACAAATGACGTTCGCACATGTCATAGAATGCACACGTTACTATGGGAACCGATGCCGCAACTTGTCATCTCCAACTATGCAGATTGCAAAACGCACTGGATTATTAACTAGATTTACATATCAATCTACAAATGAATCATCTTCATTTGTGTGCTTACAAACTATTAAAGGTCACAATTAAAGGTCAATTGATGCACTGATTTAGTTGTGTTAGAGAAACACACCTCGCAGCACCTGGGCGACCTTTGTGCATCGAGATACACTGTCACACTTTGGTCATGCATGATCTTGGCTTTATACAACCCGCCTGTTCAAACAATGACAATGCCCTTTGTGTGCTTTCTTTTTGCTAGCAAAGTCTTCACGTTTCATAACTACGACTCTCACCAAGTCTTTGCACAGGAATGCATCAGGGTGTACGTTTTGAAAAACCTGCTACTGACCACACACATTGACTAAAGACAGTGGATCTAGACTACTGAAATTTGGGCCAAAACAAGCAACCGTGTATGGTAATATCGCCACCTTGTGGCCTTTTCTATTAAAATAACCATAGAGCATTGGAATCGACCACAATTGAAACTTTATTTTCTGTTTTTTATTCTTTTCCATTATGTGTAGAGAAATACAAAGAACCCACAAATCATATTTTAATGTTGCGTACCACGATAAATATACAAACATTGTATTAAAACTCTTTCGAACACGAGACACAAATTTAATCATTTTCTACCCTGCTAAAGGTTTACTTTTAAATGGTAATTAAATAACCATCCTGAAACGCCCTGCTACTTGATATTCATAAGTGGCATTTTGAGCCAATCAGGCGTCACGTTCTATAATTTTCTAAGTCTACTTAGCGTCAGTTCAGGGGCGGGGCTTGAGGTTCATTGGAGGCGTTTCGCTCTGACGTTAATCCGGAAGTATATTCGAATAAACTTTTAAGCGTCAATGCATGGAAGATTGATTATTTCAGCGCGGTTACTCTACAGAAATGACCTTGTTGGGACAAACCCTGCGTTTGGGGTTTTCGCGGCTGCCGGTTGTCTTTTGGAGGTGCAGGAGATATTCCTCTGCTCAAGTAAGCGTTACGGTTAAATATTACATAACTGTATTTATTACCTTATAAATAGACGAAAGGCATTCAGGACCTTATAGATTACGTAATAAATCAAACACGATTTTCCTCAACAATACATTGATGTTGCACAAGTCAACATATGCAATAGCAACAATGCAACATTTTTTATTTATTTAACGTCACACTCTTACCTCGTACCACCATGCATGCAAACTTTCCGTGATTTTAATGCTTTGTACGCAAATGTTCGTCTAGACTGGGGCCGTGGAGCGAGTCATCGCGTCGTTTCGCGCTGTCACCGGAGATGAAGGCGTCTCTGTGGGGTTAGCGGTGAGAGAACAGCACGGGAGAGACGAGTCTGTGCACAGGTGAGTGCCATACCTGTCTGTGCCAACCAGTGGCATCCACCGGCCTCTTAAAGCAACAGTTCAACATTTAATTCCCTTACCGTGAACTTCTGGAACAAACCTGCACGGTTTATCACCCTAGTAAAACCCTGTTGAAAAATCAATACATTTACATTTATATTTAGGCATTTGGCAGACGCTTTTATCCAAAGCGACTTGCATTGCTTTATCCTATACATTTTACATAGGTATTTGCACTCACCTGGAATCGAACCAACAACCTTGCGTTGTTAACGCAATGCTCTTACTACTGAGCTACAATAGAAACCATTA
Source organism: Triplophysa dalaica (assembly GCF_015846415.1). NCBI lineage: Eukaryota > Metazoa > Chordata > Actinopteri > Cypriniformes > Nemacheilidae > Triplophysa > Triplophysa dalaica. The sequence goes on along the minus strand of NC_079565.1, from coordinate 5,378,431 downwards.
CAGAAATTCTAATGGTTTTCATTAAAATACCACTATGAATCATTAGCTTTTCCCATTATAACCATTACAACGTTATTTTTGATGTTTTGGGCATTTTCCCAAAAGGATTTAACATCCCACCAATAGAATCCATCACATACCAGTGTATATACCACATATAACTTCTATAAGTGTTTGATCAGCAGGGAAGTGTTCCATTAATGGATTTAATGGTTATATTGTGTTTTTTTATTGATTGTAATAAAAACTATAATGTTCTCTCTGGGTCTCTACTGGTGATTCTATTGGTTGGATGTTATAAACCCGACATAAAGGAATTTTGTAATAGGTTTAATGGTTAACAGTTGATGTTTTGTAACCCTGCTGAAAAAACATAGAAGCCCAAGAGAATCAATCACAGACATTTCTAAGATTCATTCATTCACAGATTTCTATTTAAATACAATTACAACCCATTACAAAATTCCTTGTTTTAGTGTATTTTTGGGCATTATTCAAGTATCCCTGCTGAAAAACAATAGAAACCATTAAAGAAGTTGTAATGGTTTTGATGGGTTTGAAAGGATTTGTATTGGTTTTAATGGAAACGATAATGGTTCTTCTGGTATGTGATGTAATCTATTGGTGGGATGTTTAATTCTACTGGAATACAAAACACAAAAAATAATTTTGTATTGGTTTTAATTGAAAAAGCGAATTGTTTATAACGGTATTTAAATGGGAACCAATAGATTTTATGTAATGGTTTCTATTGGGGTTCTATAGTTTTTTTTCAGCAGGGATAGACACCATTACATAATCCATTAAAACCAATAGAAATCCCTCTAAAATCATTACTTATTTAATAGTTTCTATTGTTTTTTTAACAAGACAGCCAGATACACAATTATAGCTTCCATTAAAACCAATACAATTCCTATTACAACATAAAATTAATTTAATATAGTAAAAAAATATATCAATCTTTATATTTGTAACCATATTTAATTTGTTAAATATTTTATTGATGTATGTTGTGTTTTTCAGATGTCGACCGCCAGATGTGGTGGTGTTTCCCCGATCCGTGGAGGAGGTCAGCGGTCTTGCCAAAATTTGTCACCACCATCGATTACCCATCATCCCCTTTGGCACCGGAACGGGCTTGGAGGGAGGAGTCGGTGCTTTGAAGGTTGGTCAAGTCTTTGAACGGAATTCCTTACCACATGCATGAAAATACAAATGGGCCAATTCACTTGTAACGGGACTGTGTATGTGTCAGGGCGGTGTGTGTTTCAGCCTAAGGAAGATGGACCAGGTGCTTGATCTTCACCAGGAGGACTCTGATGTAACCGTGGAGCCAGGCGTGACGCGCAAAGCCTTGAATGCGTATCTGCGAGACACTGGCCTCTGGTTCCCTGTCGGTCAGTCTAATATATTAATATTTATGAACACTCTGAAGCTGTTTAATTGATGTTCCATGGGATACTGACATCTCTACAGATCCAGGTGCCGACGCGTCTCTCTGCGGCATGGCTGCAACAAGTGCGTCTGGCACCAACGCGGTCCGTTACGGTACAATGCGTGAAAATGTGATGAACCTGGAGGTGGTGCTGGCGGATGGGACGGTCCTGCACACAGCTGGAAAGGGGCGTCGTCCAAGGTAACACCCAATGCCCAATAAAACCTTCTCTTGTCTAATAAACACCTGAAACAAAAAGTATCTATGCTCTTTCAGAAAGACGTCAGCTGGTTATAACATAACAAACCTGTTTGTGGGATCAGAGGGAACTTTGGGTATTATAACAAAAGCCACGCTACGGCTCTACGGTATTCCGGAGAGTATGGTGTCAGCTGTTTGCTCTTTTCCATCCGTCCAGTCGGCGGTGGACAGCACCGTACAGATCTTGCAGGCTGGAGTGCCCATTGCCCGCATAGGTGAGCGATACCGTATGAACATTTTCAGACTTCTAGAGGCTTTAGTTGCACTTGGTAGCATTTCCATTTATGCAGATTCACAACTTTCAGATGCTTTTATCCAGAGTGGCATACCGTGCATCAAGTTGTTGCAAAAAGCATAAACATTTATTCAAAAGCCATCACAGCCCATATGCCTAGTGAAGTCTGAGCGCATTCAGGGTTTAATGAATTGCTTAGCTCACAGAACAACAAAGTGTTTCTTCCTATTGCAGTTCACCGAGGGAAAATATTCCACCAGCAGCTCCATCCAATTTGGGAGTAATCAGGCATGACCGGTCTCTAGATCTTTAAATCGAGACTGCAGTGAGGCAGGGCTTTCTTCTCAGAAATGCTTTAAATCTAAATCGTTGCCGGCACGTTTCATCATAGAGTTTTTGGACGACGTGATGATAAACGCCTGCAATCGCTTCAACAACCTGTCCTACGCTGTAGCACCCACTCTCTTCCTGGAGTTCCACGGAAGTTCAAAGAGCATGGAGGAGCAGGTGTCTGTCACAGGTATGTGTGGATAACCCAAATTACAATTTATTACAAAATGAAAACGGTTTCTGTTATGGTTTGGAAGCTGAAGGATCATTGGAATGCTCACAATGAAGACATGCTCTTTGTTCAGAGGAGATCACTCGGGAAAACGGGGGCTCTGACTTCGCCTGGGCAGAGGATGAGGAGACTCGTGGGCGACTGTGGAAGGCCCGTCATGACGCGTGGTACGCCGCCCAGGCCCTGAGGCCAGGCTGCAAGGTCAGAACGTTCACTGCGCATATGATTCTGACTCGGATTAATGCTGTTTATCTGCTATAATAGACTTGGGACCAGTTCAAAAATATGACCTTTTTATTATAACTCAGCTGTGTTTGTACTAGGAGGGAGGATTTTTTAAGAGTCGCCACTTTTGGGTCATCATATGATCTTTCAGCGACAGTTGCAGTAATATCTCCTTTTTTACAGATTTTTTTTTCTATATGTTTGCTGCTATTCTGAAAAGTGCTAAACAATATTTCATTGTTTTCTGAACAAAGATCTAAACTCTGGTTTTTGCTGCACTGTACAGATTTGCTAAAAATCAAGCGAGCACTCCAAAACTATTTTCAGTTTTTCCAAATTTGCTGTTTGCATTTACATTAGCAGACAAGTCATTTAGAAGACGCTTTTATCCAAAGCGACTTAAAAAGAGTTTAGGAAGCAATAAGTGATATGTCATACAGGAGCAATAAAAATGGGTGCCAATACAATGGTACTGGTATCAAAAAACGCTAGATCACTACCTGTTGAGAGAAAGAGAGGGTTAGTTTTTTTTTAGTATTCACAGAAGAGATGGTTTTAAGTAGTTTTTTTAAATGTTTTTTCCATTCCCTGAAAAACAGCTATTTTGGACAAGGTTTTAGAAAGACAGCAGCGATATGATGGAATAACGGCTTTCACATGGCTGTTCATGACTTTGTCATTCCTAAAGTTTTCTCTATTGATATTCAACAGACACCTGACTGGAATGGCCATAATACATGCAGAAATGCTGTTAAACGGCAAAACTGTTGGTCTCCTCATTTTTCCTAAAATATATTAAAAATCTTCCTGTATATTAAAAATAAGAAGCATATGCAAACCTTTTTTAATACATTTTATGACTTTGGACACTAAACATTGTATAAATGTGTTTTTTTTCCCCCTTACAGGCATACTCTACAGACGTGTGTGTGCCTATTTCTCTTTTACCTCAGATTATAGTTGAAACAAAAGAAGATCTTATCCGTAACAGTCTTACAGGTACTTTGTTTTGATAGCCTGACTTGTGTCGGAAGTGTTTTGTTGTCAAGTGTTGATTTGTAACACGTTTTCCTATGAAAGGTCCGATTGCAGGACATGTGGGTGATGGGAACTTCCACTGTCTAATGGTCCTGGATCCCAACGACCCGGATGAGGTGCAAAGGGTTCATGCCTTCACAGAGAGACTGGCCAGGTACTTTAAATCCCATTCCTGATATCAGTATTGCTTTGTCTTTGTTTTCAGTGATCTTATGGGGCTGGCATAAGTGGCTGCAATACACCAGGAGGTTGTGTATTGAAACAAGGAATGGGAATTTGAATAGTGATGTGGTGAGGGCCTGGACATTTTTATACTGTGAGAACAACCTTCACCAATAAGACAAAGTAGGTGGTGTCGGATTCCTGTAGCACAAGGGAACCCCTGAGACCAGTCGTCATCTTTCTGTAGGAGAATGTGGGGGTGGAAAACCCTCAGAATCCATCTTAGAAAAGAAACTGAATATACGACTCAACATTGCCAATGCTGGTGATTCCAAACAGTCTAAGGACCTCGGACTAGACAAGCACTTTGTTTTCCTCTGTGTTATTTCGTTTTAAACAAGTGGCTGGGGTTGGATATATCAAAGGGCCTTTGCTTCGGGTTACTAGTGTACGTGCTATTGCAAAACAGAAGCATAAGGTATTGGGTGTAATGGATTAATAAGTCACTAATTACTGTTATTAAATTACTTCTTCCTCCTGAAAAAAGTAAAGGAAGCAATTACTTATCAATTCTTGGTAATTTAACTATAGTTACTTTATAGAGGGGCACCGATTTATCGGGTACAAATCGAAATATCACTATTTTGATATTCAATATTAATAGTCAATACATTAATTAATAACATGCAAAAAGTAGTTCATCTTCAAAATGAATATTCTGTCATCATTTATTCCCCCTCTTGTCATTTAAACCTTTATGACTTTCTTTCTTCTGCAGAACACAAAAGAAGATATTTTGAAGAATGACTCCCATTCACTTGCATTGGATACAATTGAAGTGAATGGGGGGCGACATTTTTCAAAATATCTTCTTTTGTGTTCTGCAGGAGAAAGAGAGTCACGCATTGATATTTTAAGGAGTTCGTAATGAGTAATACAATTACATTTTAGACAGTGTAATTAGCGAGTAATTTAATTACAATGTTGGCTATAATTAGGAATTCATTACTTTTTAAGTCACTCGCCCAACACTGGTGTCGAGGAGGGATATTCTTATTCTAGAGAGCATCTCTTTGGACAAAAATCTGACCTGTCGAAATGTGTATATCTGTTATTTATATAACACTGGGATTTGAGCAGCCTTGTGGGTACCAGCCCAGACTTTTAACCTTGAAGCAACATCTCTCCCTCTATGCCAGTAACCAATAAATGTAATGAATTTATTCTATTGGTCGTCCATTTTCTCTCTGCACTGTCACTTCGAAGTTGCTGATTAATGAGATAAATGCTTTACCTCTATAAACCCAAGAGAACAAAACAGTGTCTGAGAACAGCAGAGCCATATTGTCAAGGGCATTTCTAAACAGATTTTTACATTACCATTTTTTTTTATATATGTGCGTTCAAAGGCTTTAGGAAGTGTGTTTTAATTACTTATCTCATGCTCTTCTCTCCCTCTCTTTCTCTCTCTCTCTCAGGAGGGCATTAGAAATGGATGGAACTTGTACTGGAGAACATGGAGTGGGACTAGGGAAGCGAGACCTGCTCAGGGAAGAAGTCGGACCCCTGACTATAGAGGTCATGCAGGGTATCAAGGCCACCTTGGACCCCAAGAACCTCATGAATCCTGGGAAGGTGTTATAATAGAACACAAAAGGCTAGCGGAACAGAGCAGATACACTACACTTTCTGCCCAGTAGAGGACAGGAGAATGCAGGTTTCTATTGTGGTAAAGATTTAGGAGATTTAATTTTTAAGCTAGCAACTGTGATATATAGTCACAAATCGGCACATGGAAAATCTTTTTTTTCTTTTCTTCAGTATTGAACGAGTTTTAAACGGTTATTTTCTAAAACAATGATTCTGTTTTAGTTGTCCTCCTAATGCTTTTTATCCCTTTATTTTTTCTTAACCTGTCGGAGCCCTTTTTGAGCCTACATATGAAAACACATGTTGGAACTAAAATGGCGGTAACTCATGAATTCATTGGAATACAGACTTGCGGTTGGTCTCGTTTGAAAAAAAAAGTAGCTGTTTATTGTAAAAAGTTTATGTTTTCTTTTATTAAAAAATACATTTAAAAGATACGGGTCGAAAAAGGATAACAAAAAATCTAAGAACACTCTTTATAAAAAAGGAATCAGTTACTCTCTAAATAAATTATTTTAAAACACACCAAAGAAATCTGTATTCTAGAGTCTTAGACCTTTCCAATGATATATAGTTTGTCATGATTTGACTAGAAATTACATGCACAATATTGACGCAAATTTAGGTGTCCCGTATACGGAACGGGTGACAGTTAACAGGCTACAGGATAATAATGTTTTCCTTTTTCTTCGAGTTTCTAATAGAATTTGAGTTCCATTTTAAAACGTAAATTATTGTTATATCATTGTGCCTTTTGTTTAGTCAGGTCACTGTACCTTCTAAATGTATATGAACATATTTCTATGAATGTATGTGCTGCATAGAAACAAAATCTTGATAAGCTTAATGTAATTCAAATGAAGGAATATACACATTCATTAAATCTGCTTTTGTTCTTTTGAAAAGACAGCTTTTAAATTCATCTTTTACAAAAATTGTTAATGTAAATAAATGAATGTAAATGGTGATGTTAATGAACGCCAATTGTTGTTTTCGCAGTGGACCGATGAATAAAATCAAGAAACATCTGGACTCATTTCATCTCGTTTTAATTATATGTATGATCATCCTCATTATTACTCGGCCCACAGATTGCACATCAAAACCATCAGACAATTAGTTTGTACCTCCTAAAAACAGGCGTCCATTCATGTCCTCTGAGGAAAAAAGAAAAGCATACAAAAAATGTGAAAAGAAAATGAGTTTACGCAGCCCGTGCTGCACCGCATAGTACTAAACTATCCAACTCCATCCTGTTTTTTTATTTATTCGATTTGTTTTACACACTGAGGCGAAATAATCCACTGTTTTGATGGATGGTGTTTATATGCCCTCAGTTACAGGCACAAAGCAGAAGAAAACCCTTCAGAAACGCTATATTTCTATCCCACGCAAAAATGAATAGGTCGTCAAAACGTCTTCTCGTGGTTATTTTTCGACCTTTTTTTTCCATTTCATTCATTTCTCTTTCGTTTTGACTTTTTACAATTTCAGCAACATTATTTTCTAACAGTGATTGCTGTTTATACAGTAGACAGAGAGGCATCCTGAAGATTAAATAGGTGTCTTGTGAGGTCTCCCACAGGTTTTCAAAAATAAAAAGTAAATGCAGATCATACAAATGATCTCGTAATAGACTCAACACCAGTGTATCTTGGCTTTTTATGTACAGTAGTGAAGCAACATTACCTTACCGGACCGTAAGCTGGTCGGTCACATACAGAAAACATGAGAAACATGATAAGAGGGACAAAAGCTTTGGAAATCACACACACATACACGCACACCGAATACATACTCAAGGCTTTTACAGGGAAATTGTCTGAAGATGGTCGGCGTTTCATAATAACTGTCCAAAAATTGCGGATGATGAAACAACTAGCTTTCAGCTTATCATCTGAATCCAATGGGGAAGATGTCTACCGTGACTTGTAAACATTTGAAAGACAAACCTTGGGTATATTTCTCTTCTTTTTTTTTTAAACGTAAACCCCCAACCCCCCATGCTGTCTTTACCTTCCTTTGGCGTTAACAGGAAACACAATTGACACATTTCCCATCTGTGGACACACGATCACACACAGAAAAAGTAAATCTACATCCACCGGCTGTCCAACACATCACCAAAGAGTGAACCGACACGCTGAATGCACACACAAAACCCCAAGCCCCGCCCTCTGCCACACCCGCAGTTCCTCTTTGGACGTTTCGAAGCTCAAGCAACGCCCCCAGTATCTATGAACTGAAAGGACGGGTACTGTATGGCCTCTGGATTGGTCGCAAAGCATGACCACCGCCCTACTTGTTATGCCTGTACCCCACCCATGTTTATGCCCCGCCCCCTCTCCCGCATCTTCTTCTAAATAAAAACACGTATGCAAAGAGAGCGGTCGGTGCAGAAATGCAGACAGAACACGCACGTCTATGAGAACATGTGTATGTAGGGGGGCAAGAAGCCACACATCTGGTGTTCAGGGTTGGCGTGGGCCCTGTTAGCGGTTAAGCAGTCTCTAGCGCAGCAGGTAGGAGTTTCTGGTGATTGGCTGGATGAACTCTTCTGTTTGGTTCAGTTTAGCGATGACACGTTTCCGCTTCCTGGTCTGATCGAATTGGTTGGTGGATTGTTGGTATTTGGTTATTTTGTGTCAGGATATCCAGGTTTAGGTCCATAAAGTGCCCTAAAACAGACAAACGTGTTCACAATGAGAAACTATCAACGACAGAGTCTGAGAGTTTTAACACTTGGTTTTAAGAGTGAATTTAAGTGAACTAAAACTTTAACAATAAACAATTCAGAAAAAATACAATGGTAGTCAAAAGTGCCCCAGAACCCAAATTTCCAAAATGTCTGCCTTTGCAAAATCTGGTTATAAGCATTCTTCCAAATAATTTCTCTGTGTTCATCAGAACAAAGACATTTATACAGATTTAGAACAACTCGATGACAGAATTTTCATTTTTGGGTGAACTGTCCCTTTAACGAAGAGTCGAGTGTGAAAAAAGCTTGATTCACTTGTGCCAAAATTATATCTCGGTTCTACAATAAAAGCACAGGGTTATGTGACCTTCAGATGGCTCGGATAATCCTTAATACAATAAGGTCCTGCAGTGGAAGATTATTTTTATAGTCTGTTTAATAATCATCTTAAAGAATCGATTTGAAGAATTCCTTCGCCAAAATAGATAACAAGTTTTAACAATCATTTTTTCTACTGTGAATTCAATAGTGAATTCAAGCAATATCAATCAAACTGCAGTTGTTTTGATTATATATTAATAACTTAAAACATACAGCTAAATATAACAATAAAAATAATGATTACACAATAACATTCGTATTTGTTTTGACCAAAAAAAAACGTAATTTAAAGTCGATATAATAACGCTACTAATTAATTTTTTTAGAAATTCCGACACACTCAAAAATGTCAATTTATTATGGTTATTAATGATTTTTTGTTTATTTGTTTGTTAGGCATATGCTTGTGTACAGGTGAATGTCTATGTGTTATACGTAATTGTTTGTATGTGTGTTTACCTTTTCTCAGTGGTAGCAGAAGTAGATGACGGTCAGTCTGAGGGATGTTCAGGGCAGGAGCGATTAATCTCAAACCAGGAGTCTATACAGCTAATGAAAAGAAGAATATTTGTTTTCATTTTAATGTCAGTTGTCTCTCAAAAAGACGAACCTCTTTATAGAAAAATGTTAAAAATATTATCACATGACATGTGAAATGAATTTCTAGCATAATTTGTCCGAAAGAAAAAGCAAATCACAACATGTGTACTCGTTTAGTAATCTGGGGCAGCATTCTAGGCCAATCAGATTTTACGGTAGGTGGAGCTATCCCAAGCGACAGAAGCTAGTCGACTGACAAAACGTCTTGTTGCCTGTCACGGCTGCAGCTGGGTTAGACAAACGTTCAGAATTACATGGAAGAGATGACGCCTTTTTACGTTACGCCCGGTTAGAACGCAATGCGTGACTAAGACATGAGCAATTAGTTTGATCGTGCTTCAACATATTAAATGTCAGAATACAAAGCCAGTTTTTCAATCGAAAGTGTCTGTGGTTTGATGTAAATCTTTATGCTCATCACCCTCATCAGTTTATTTCGTCGGCAGAACACAAAAGAAGATATTTTGAAGAATGTTGGTAACCAAACAACACCGGTCCCAATTGACTTCCACCGTATGGACACAAAACCACTGCAACATTTCTCCAAATATCTTCTGTTCTGTCCCACGGAAGAAATAGTTTTGAATAACATGAGGGTGTGATGACAGGGTGTTTTTTGGGTGAACTATCCCTCATTAACATTATCTCTGGCAAATTAAAAGCGTTATTTGGTTAATGGTGTTGGCTCAACATGAACATATTTTAATACGAATTCCTCAATTATAAAATAAACATTTGATTCGATGGTGCTCACCTTTTGTGATAAATACAGAGGCACGGGAGTCTAGCAATGGTGTCGCCTTGTTGTAGTTCCTCAAGACATATTACACACTCTCCCGCATCTCTTGACAATACATCATCTGCAATAAACACACACACATTTTCACACTCGTATCGACCGCGAAACATATTCAGCTTCATGCATCATCACTCAGTTATGTAACTAGCTGCTGTCAATCATTTAACAATTTAATGGAATGTATTATGTGATGATATGCTGAATGATTCATCAGATTAATTGCATACGCTGAGAACAAAGTTGTCGAAACAATTGAAATATATTATATTAAATTAATTGAATATACAATACATTGGCTTTAGAAGTCAATTTATTGTTTGTTTTATTTACGAATCATTAATAACCCGATCCCAGACCTACAGTGTCCTTTTTGCACTTCGGTTTAAATAAAATGCGTCACCCTTTGCTGTTTGACATGGCTCCTATCTTTATTCGCAGGTCTATAGTATGTTTCAAACTAAACTATTTATGCAGTCTCTCTCATTCATTACATATTCAAAGCCTATATTAAAACCTCAAGGCTGCTTGTCACAATACATTTGTCTATAATATTCATATGTACATCTGCAATACCGACATGTCACAACCTATTTCTGTTGTCTGGATGAGATGCTTGCCATTGCAGATTTAAAGAGATAGTTTACCCCAAAATGAAAACGATTTAATCATTGAAATGCCCTCATGTCATTCCAAACCTGCATGACTTTCTTTCTTCTGCAGAACACATAAGAAGATATTTTGAAGAACGCTGGGAACCAATGAACACAAAACCACTCAGACATTGATTTCTCAAAATAACTTTCGTGTTCCACAGAAGCAGATAAGTCATACAGGTTTTGAAGGAGATGATGGTGAAAGAATGATGACAGATGTTGTTTTATTTTTCGGTGAATCATCCCTTTAAACAGTGTTTTGGAATTGGACGTCTTGTTTGCCAGCAGGGGGCAGAAGTTAGTGAATGATGCAAATAGTCTTCTTTCTCTGTTTCACACTCATATAAGACACTTAGTTCATTAAAATTAAGAGTGGTTAAAGATAGTTGATAAAGATGGTTACTCGTACTGGGATGTGTGTTATTGTACACAGACTAGGTGGAGGTGTGAACTCATCGTCTGATAACAGCTTAAGGGAAACAACTAGCATGATCAGACTTGCATAAAAATACCAGCGTAATGACTCAAACACATACACACACATAGATCTGAGAAGCTTTATAAGTGAGAATGCATTTTTCGCAATAAAGATGATTGAGCATTTCATTAGCAGTACAAAAGGTCATGGGTTTGAACCCTACATACACGCATACTGATAAAAAGCTAGATTGAATGCACAAGATGCTTTGGATAAAAGCAAATGCATAAAGGCAAAATGTAAATGACCGTCCCAACCTCATTCTTTTACACAAACCTATTCGATTTCAAGCATTACGTGATACGGTCCATTAATGACCCTACAGACCAATGCAAATTTCAGTGTCTGTTTATATAGTGTATTTTTTATTATTTTAACATTATAAAGTAAATGTACAATTTGATTTAAAATTAATTAAAATAAATGTAGAAGTAAAGCCAAACCTACACACAAACTAACGGCCTCTCCAACTGCACGTTTAAGTTTCCATTAAATGTTCTTTGTGGGGCATTCACAGGAAATGTGCCAGAAAGTGAAGCTCACATCCTCTTCTGTAATGTGTGCAGCTTCCCCTGGAAACACCTGTACATTACTGTGTGTTTTTGTGTCTAAAGGTGAGCAGTGTGATACAGAAGATACTGACAGAAGGTTAGAGAATCATGAAAGGATAAAAGAGTTTGTGCAAACGCAGAATCCTGATTGAGGGTTAACCCACTTTCCCAGAATGCTTCAGGATATGTGTCAACTTACTGAAGTGCAAAAATGCCTAAAAGATGTGTCACAAATTTGTTCGTCTTCCTGCAATTTTGTAAAATCAACTAGTATTTATTATTACTATTATTATTTATTTGCATTTATGCGTCAATATTAGTTTTTAAAGAGTTTATCGAAGAGTTTTCGATACAAAATGTTTTTTTTTTCTGGTGCATTTTAAGTAATATCAATCAAACTGCAGTTGTTTTGATTAAGTAATAATAATTTAAATAATAAAAACATGATCAGAATAAAAACTGTGCTATCTGCTTTTGCAAATAAAAATTGTATTTATTTATTTATCTATATATTTGTTTTATATTACACTGTGTATCAGAGAAATCTGTAAATACATGTATATGTTTTTATATGATATATTTTTTTACATTTATTTGAATTTTATAAAATTGTATTTATATTATATTGTAGGCCTACATAAACAATAATAATAAAAAAATATATGATTAATAATATGACATTTATATTTTTTGTTTTATTATTTAATTTAATATTCATATTTTTTAGCAGAAAATGCACAAAAACAATAGTAAAATAATTAATTAAACGGCAGATTATTTTCATGATACTTGGAAACTGCTGTGGGAACAACATGGTGAATTCCATGCAAGATGATCCACAGTGTATGTAGAAAGAAATAGTGCATTCTAATAAAAACATAAAACTTCATTATTTACAGTATATTATATTGCGTTTCTGTCAATAGATCCTCCAGAAATGAAACACTGGACCTTTAAATTAAATAATGTCAAACTGAAATTTACTGCGAATCGAACCAGGTTTAGCTTTTTCGAATTAGGGTGAGTTAAGGAGAAACTTTTAAAACTTTTTACATACCTGCTTTATTTTAAACAAAATTAGCAGCTTGCGTCTTAAACTTTTGTCAGATTAACAGCAGCTGCAGCGCTTGCGGGCAATAAAATGTGCTATAAATGCCTTTGTTACTACATTTAGCAGGAAATTGTAACTAACATCAATCTGGCAACCCAGAGGATTTGTAAATCGGCAGAAGAGAGCATTTGTAATTCAGCAAAACCTGGATGGGCCCAAGTTTGCATGGTGCACCGACCTTGTTTAAATGGAGGGCGAAGACAAAGGAAGAGATAGATTGCTGTTTTAAGAGAATGTGATGGAAGGAAAGAGAATGACATGGGGTAGAAAGCAAGAAGAGAGAGGAAGGGAACAATGAACTGAGGACAGACGGCAAACATATGCTTCAAATACAAATCAGCTTAGCTGAGGCGACACAAACAGGCCCCAGTATTCAACCCCCTTGAAAATATCCTCGTGCCGCTGTGATTTTCCAGACGCCGGCCCCGACAAACATCCCTGGACAACAACAGAGAAGTTGGCCATCCCGCACTTGAGCCTCTTATCCTCTTATGGCCTGTGACTTCAACAGCTAAGAGGAGTTATGCTGGTTTACAGAAATGGACAGGTGTGTTTGTGTGTGTGTGATAAATTGCCAGCTTGGCCTTTTCGGAGGTGACTAGAGTTACTGGTTGAGAGCCACTCGATAACCATACATGTTTGTCAGGGCCTTTTCAGTACAGCCCTAGAAATGGTAAGATTATTACTCTGATAGCAGTTTTGTATGTGCATGTGTACTGTATATCGTCCTCTGAGATGGCCCATGCGAGCTGACCAGTGTATCTGTTCCAATCCAGGACTATGCATGATGATATTTTAATACCTGCTGTTATATTTAGCTCTCAGATAGGGAGGGGGTGGATAAGAGAGAGAAACAGGAGATAGAATGTTAGAGGCCAGAATCACACTTCTGCTACACAATTTATTTTCAATGCCAGAGGGAAATTTTATTCAAGATGAGCTAAATATATGTTCATATTTAACATATAGTTACCTAACATTGAAAAAAAGAAAGCTTAATACATTTATTGAATTACTTACTACTCTATAAATTGTTTTACTGCAGCATATTTATTGCTAATGTGTACACTACAAAGTGAACACGCAATCTTATGCATCTTGCATCTTATACTTTTGTATTATCATCTTTTCTAAATGTACATGTTTGTTTGTTAGTGTCAGTATGCCTGAATCAATACAAACTGGGTGGATAAGAGTTCAACACAAGTGGACGGCTGGTGGGCACAAACCGGAGTGTGAAAAGGCCAGCAGAGTTTACGTACTGCTTTCACACAGTGAATTTTTACAGTGAGCAGATCTGCTGACGTGTGGCGGTCACTAGTCTCGGCTCACAATGGGACAAAGTGCATTGTGGGAAATAAGATTAGCTGCAGTGTGTTCTGGTGTTTCAGCTGGCCCACAAACAAGAGCGAAAATAAATAAAACACAGATATACTGATGTAAAATGACGTATACTATGAAATAGGATGTTGGTCATCCATTATTCTCAGTATCATTTTGATTTCCTTTAAGTATGTGCGTGTCACCGCGGGTCACCTTTAACTCAAGCAGAGTTCGACAGCTGTCTTTCAGTCAGGTATCTGTCATTCAGCCATAAGCACCAGACCTCTATCCACCACAGCTGTCACAGGCAGACTTATGCAACTGACATGTGTGCTGTCTTCCCGTGAAACTCCACACGACTGGCCGATCGAAAAGTTCAGTGGTTTCTTAATTTCAATTTAAAATTAGTTTTTAATGTTCGAAAGCTTGTTGCTGTGCATTTACAGTACGTTATCCCTCTCTTTTATATTAGTATTAATAAATAAACAGAAATGATGTATTGACTTAGGTTGAAATGATTCGATTATGTGAGAAGCGAAGGACATCGGAGTGGAAAACTTGTTGTCAGGACAACGGTGAAATATATGAAATAGCCAAATATTTTGCTTTGGGATAACTGATGAAATGATCCAACAATTTCCCCAAAAGTGCCATCCTAAATTATCCGGCTACACATTAACTGTAATAAAATGGGTGGGACGTGTGAAGGCACGGCTTACCGTTGTAGGAGAGGCGTGGCTTGCTCAGACACATAATGAAGTGAACCTCCATCTCATTGGATGCCACTGATTTGGAGCATACAGGACACTTAAATCCTGCAAGGAAAGAGAAAACTTTCAGAGCCCACTCACACGCGGCATAAACAGTGATGTATCCCACAATCCTTTGCATTATAATGCGTTCCCATTGTTAATACACTCATGCGACAAACTGAAATGCGTTTATTTTAACTCACATAATACTGGACACTATTCAGCATTATTTTTAATAACAATAAACAGACTTTTGAATAACATAATTCACAAGCGATATGAAAACTTGCCACATCAGCAGGGCTATATAGTAGAAATCAGGTTGGTGATGTTGGAGACTTCAGAAGGTGCAGGTGTGGTTGTGAAAAATGACATTAGGCCTTGCCTAGCAGAGAAGGAACCCTGACAAATTATAGTTCTGCACAGCTCCTGGGTGGATGCGACGGCTTTTGCATTTTCAGAAAGTTTAGAAACAAGTATCGTTATTGAAAAGGGAGCTGTTTTGCAATCGACCGGAGGGTATATTTCCAGACACTATAAACATATGGAAAAAACCTGTCTCCATCCAGACAAGCTTTGTGTCTGTGATGCGGAACCCTGGTTTGGAGGGGGATTGTAAAACTAATTAACAGCGTTTCCGAAGCAGATTTACACAGTTTCGGTGCTTGATGATAATTGTTTAGGGGGAAGGCAGGTGGTTTGCCCTGTGGGAGCTGCCTGAAACATAAGTTACATAAGCTTGTTAATTAACATTTTTGTCTTGAAATTAAATCAACTAAAGCAAAGAATTCAAACATGTCATTATTTATTTATCCTCAAGAGATTCCTAACCTTGTAATATGTGGGTAGTTGACATATATACTGTATGTGTCGTATAGCCTGACAGCAAAAATGTAGAAAATAAACTATTTATAATATATTATTTAATATTTTTAATATTCACATAACATAACATAAGAGGGATTTATCTTTATTGTTAGTTTTTTTTCTAAATTACCTATGTATATATGAAGAGCTCTTTTCCAAAACGCATTAAAAGGCAAATTAAAAAAATGAGTTTGTAATGCCATTTTGCTGTGTACTAAACCTATTCACTGCTCCATCAATGTTTCATGCCAAATCGCTATATTTCCTTGTTTAAAATCTTCTTCAAGATGCAGTTTCTTTCTAAAACGCTATAAGTGTCGAACCTGTTTTTAGCCTAATTGCGATATGTCCTCTCGACCAATCAGAATTCGCTTGTTAGTGGTATTTGTATGCGTGCTATTTTTAAATTATTTGTCGTATGTTGTGAAAAATATTGAAACATGAAATTGAAAATATTTATTTTATTTTACTCTTTAGTTTGTTAATATTTATTTTATTTGGCTGTTATTTATTTCATGCATTTGCATTTATTTGATTTATATTAATTTATAGCATGAGTCCCTGATGTCATATGTTTCATGTTCTCTTGTTTGTTACACACACAGTATATATAGTATATAAATCAATACAAAATTTGTACACTAACAACAAATGTCATAAAAGAATCAGTTACAGAAAGTGGGTTTATCCATGCTAATGAACCAAGGCGTCCAAGCCAGACAAAAGAGAAAGAATGAGACGAAGAATAATAGACCAACAAACCATAGAATGCAAAATCAACAAAACAAACAAAACAAATCAAGGTACAAAGACAGTCCCATCTGTCAATATATCCCGGGTTCGATATTCTCCGCCCCTTTTTTCATTGTGCTGCGTTCACTTAGCGCACAGCCCAACCTCTACAACACCCTAGGAACCCATGATGATGCCTGACCCACTTTTCTTTAGGCTGCTATTTTGAGGCGTTCCTTGGGGACAGATGGAAAGAAAGAGAGAGGGCGAGAAAAGGAAAGAGGACCCAAAGTGGAAAATGGAGGTGTGGAAATCTCTGACAGGGATGTCCCGTCTTTTAAGAGGTGTGATTCACTGAAACAAAGCTATAGTAAAGAGGGCCGATAGGGTTCCATCTGTCAGCACGCAGTACTAGAGTCACACATGCTAGATAGGCCAACTGTCTCCACTACCACGAGTATCACATGGGACCAAAATATCAACACGAGCTTAGCACAGCAACAAACAGACGGGAGATGTGTATGCCAGCCCGTGCACAATGACAATGAGATAATCTGATCAGGTTTAAACGTATTTGTAAATGACCTCCGCTGACCTCATCTCAGCAGTTTACAGCATCATCTTCTAGCAAGAACTACTGCATTTCTTCAAGTATTTGTTTTACATGCGTTCGTGAACTGTAGTCCATAACCTCAAGGTCATGGGTTTGATTCCATTCCCAGGAAATGCATAAGGTGATCAAATGAATGCCGTGTAAGTTGTACATTTTCATAAGATACGCAATACATTTTATCGTTTTACTTTATGCTTGAGATTTTGAAATGAGCTGTTAAAGCGATAGTTCACCCAATAAAAGTTTTGTCATCATTTTTGCACCCTCATACCATTCAAAACTTGTTTATTGTTCAGTATAATGAAGTTGAACAGAAAAGGAGATATTTCGAGAAATGTTTGGTCGCGCATCCATACAATGGAAGTCAATGGGGTCCAATGGAGTTCGGTTTTCAACGTTCTACAAAATATCTTCTTTTGCGTCAGGGAGATGAAAGAAAGCAATAAAGGTCTGGAATTAAGGACTGACTCTACCTAAAACGTTTTTTTTGTAATAAAGGACCAAAAATTCTGTTCTTAGCTGACCACGTCAATGCTACCATAACAGTGTGCCTTTAGAAAGTTTGACAGCCATGGTCTTCCTTCTCATTTTGTGTAAAAAGAAAAGCAACAGAATCTGAGAACTTTTATTTTTGGCTGAACTATCCCTTTAATATAGAGTTCAGATAACAGCCAGCATGCCGTGAACCTACAGGGTTGGGGCTCTGATGAGGGGAAGAGTCCAGAACGGAGGGCTTGGACCCTCGATCTGTGAAATCCTGAGGGCTTCTGGGAAGACCAGATGCTTGCTCTCACAGTGCGTGGTTTAATTAGACCCTCTATTGGTCGTAATGAGCTCTGGCTCGGACCACCACTGTAATGCGAGATTGAGTGTTTTGAATTGTGTATTTCGATGGTCAAGAGGGGACAGCTAATGGCCAATAGAAGATTTAACTTAAATGAAACTATGATTGCACTCTTAAAAGGTATTAAAAAGGGTGATGATAAGGAGAACCTGTTAAGGTTGCATTAAACTATGACAGGTTATCTTAACAGTTCTTTAAGCATGGGAGTACTTAGCCCAGATGCAAAGCAGTGCATCTCCTTAACCATGATAAAATCACTGCAACCCACAGCCTCAATGTGCTTATTGTTTTAATACTAATAATACTTATAATAGTATATATTTTAAACCATTTATAACGTACACAAACACAAATATCAGATCTTACACTATACCCTATGCTGTTTATGGTTGACTAGCAACATGACGCATAAAAGGGAGAAGTTACCTTTCTAAATTTACATTTATTCACCCCCATGTCAATAACAATTCCTTAATGTGAAGCACAAAAGAATATATTTGTCCCTACAATAGAAGTCAAAAGGGGCCGATGTTGTTCGATTACCAGCATTCTTCAAAATATCTTCTTTTGTATTGTGCGGAAAAAAGGTAAACGTTTGAAATGTCACGAGCATGAGTGAATGATTAATACTTTTCATTTTTCACGGATAACATCAATATATGACAACACAACCCTACCTAACTCTGAAGAAAATTCTAAATCTAAAGTGATTCAAGGAACCACCCATTAAACTTCATTTTAAAGCCAAAAACACATATTACTTTCAATTATAAATCCTCTGGGTCTATAAACCTTCACGAGCCATACCTCAGCAAACACTTAAAGACTTTCTCACGGTTTCGCGGGTCTTGTATAGTCAGATTTGTTCACCGAAACGTCAAAAGGCCCTTCACATTGTCAGATGAAAATAATAATTAAAATCCATGTAATTCAGCTTCAATCCGCATTAGTTCCACATCGTAAAAACAATCAAGGCTTGTGACTCAGAAAGCATCTGAGTGTCTCTGCACAGATGTGTAATAGAGCCATCACACTCGGCATCGGTTAAAGTGTCCCTCAGCTCTCCATCTCCGAGCTGACGTCTTCCTCGAGCAGAGCCGACTGCTCCTTCTGATCACCATGCATTTTTGATGAAAGCCCCACATAAAGTTCCTGCTCCATTGCTCAGGATTGAAGATGAACAAGACAAAGACGCTCGTACCAGGCCTGCTATTAAAATCCCCACAACTCACCAAGAGTGCACTGTGCTACATTCCGATATCTCTTTGAAATGATAAACTTGGGGCCTTATTCAGCAAATAAAGTACAAGCATGCAAAATGTACAGATCACAACTGAAATTACAAAAATAATTATGCTCCAGAAATATAACAGCATTGCTTTAATTGCTTTAACCAAGCAGAATATTTTGAGTTGCAAAGCATTGTGGGATACAGTTTTCCATAAAGTTTGCTCATCATAAGGGGGTATGTACAATCAGTCACCCATAATAACAAAAACCTATATGTCGAAACCAGACTCGAAGCGGTTTGGGTAGTTTTGGCCAATCGGAATCGAGAATTCCACTGAGCCATGCAATAATGTGTCTTATATGACTGCCTCCTCCATGTCAACCCTGAAGGAAAGTATTGATCCGTGTCTCCCACAGAGAAACCTGAAAGGATCAGTGTTTCCTAAACAGCATTCAAACAAAACGATTGATTAGAAAGAAGGAGGTTAAAGACAGCATGATTATGTAAAGGACTCCAGAAGTTCCTAAACCTAGTGGGCTTGTTTGGTGCCCATTGCCTACATTGACAGCTGTCTTGTGATGGACCCTCATGTGGACAGTAACTGTGGACGAGCAAACTCGATAAACTACAATAAAACTGGCATAAATAAACAGGTTTTTTCAAAAAATGCTATAAAATATCCTATTATATGGACACGTTTCAATTGAAATTCTTCTTTTATTTTGGATTTTGATATATCGCAATGCATTCTTGGATTGAGTTGGGAAGTAGTTAAAATTATGCAGCAAAAAATGCTGCCTCTGTAGGTTGCTCGCGAGTTTATGGCACAGAATTACATCACAGACCTGCATCAGAGTGGACCCAACAGCTGAAAACTTAAAAAATACAGATTCTGTGAGCTACAGTCTATAGTCTGAATACTAGATGGCATTGAGTATGAAATTCAATCACGACGCAGCTATTTTATGATCCTTATGAAACTGTGTCGTGCTTTGACATGAAACTGTTGTCAATTTGTCATGATGTTTCAAACAAAAGTGATTACGTTAAGGATGGCCACTTGGAACGAGACAGACAAAGAGGCTACAGGCAGGAAACACTGGATGACTCAGCCCAAAACCACACACTAAAACAGGTCAAGCCATTAAAGGGTGTAAAGCGCTGCAAGACGCACTAGAAACCACAAGTGCGTGGACAACTGTGACTACCTGCGACCATTCATTGGTGACAACAGGCCAGAGTTTACGAAGCCATTTCTATAACTGCATGCAGTAGGCTACCTTCGATTTCACTCCCCAGCTTTTTTATAACAAAATATCTGCATTCATTGATCCGGGGCCATAACTGTTAACCACCTACAGTATTTATAACTGAAGTCCGACGCGCAAGACCTCTGTTTACAGTGCTGAAGAGTAACTAAATTAACATTAGCTACAAATGCTAGCAACACTATTAGCTTGAAGGCTTTTCCAGTTGCAAGCTACATTCCCCCTTAACTAGCAGTGTGGCTATTATATACCAGCTGTTTCCAAACGGGGGGCCCCAAGATGGATCCAGGGGGAATTTTATGATTTTATTTTATATAGATTTTATGCTATTTAACATCAGAAAATAAGACCACCAACCAAAGAATTGATGTTCCAGCATTGTATAACTGAATATGTTTTTGGTTTAATTAAAATTCTTAGTTTAAGATTACAAGTGTTTATTTGGGGGTCACAAAGTGATGGCCTTACAACATAAACGTTTGAGAAGCACTATTTCACAAGTTGAAAACACTGGTCCAGAAGCAGTTCCTGTTTGAGTAATTATTGATCTAATATTATAATTTTTTAGAAATTGAATATATTATAAAGATATTTCTTTACCAATTTGATTCGGTAATACATTTTTTCATTTTGTTTGAACGTTTGTGTAGCGTTAAAAAACAGAAACAAGTTCTTCTGGACCAGCATTGTTTACGACTTCTGAAGTGGTCTACATTTATCTATTTTCCCCAAATCAATTTAACAACAGAGAAAATGAGTCTTTATTTGTAGACTCACACCTCATAGGTAGCATTTTAGTGAATCAGTTAATTTCCAATAAGTATGTATTAATCAGATAAGATGACACGCTGTGACTTTATTTGCTAGTTGTATTCATTGTAAAATATTAACATAATTTAGATGTTTCATGCTGTACATATGCTATAAGTGCACAATTAAACAATATTAAGATGTCTGCCAAAGATCTGGAAAACATCTGCTGTGTAAAAAAATCTGACAAACATCTTACAAAAGGCAGTTTTACAAACATTTTTAATCATAAACATCTTCTAGACGTCTCTATGACATCTGACAGGAAACCACTTAGAGATGTGTGGCGGATGAGCAAACAATTTAAAAATGTCTTGCAGATATAAATGCAGGCATCAAATAGACGTCTCTCAGATGTATGCGTGCTATCAGGGTATCATCTGACTTTTGTTAAAATAGCTTTAATGTACTGTGGTAGTTAGCTAATTTTCAATAGCAAAACTATTACATAATGATCTTGTAGCTTAGCTGGCTAGAGTAACAACGTAGTTTATTGCCATTCAAATTCTTAACATTCTGCTGAATATTAAACAGTACTAAATTCTCAAAGCCTAACATTCATTTCAGTTCATTAAAGGACGCCACAACAGATTAAAATCTGCGGCAATACAACAACAACGTCACAGGTTACATTTACATGTGTACAAATTACACAATGAAAAAAGCATCAATAAACGGAGGCCATAGAGGTTAATACCCACAGAAAACATCATCAATAGATTTCTCTCTGACCAACGGATATTTAGTAATTCACCCAAACAATATTAGTCTGACAATAAATATAATTATGATGCCCATATCAGTACAAGTGGTTGGCATGGTGTAAATGAAACAACAGAAGATGTATTTATAAATAGCCATATGAGGTAACGTTTCCAGTGAGATTTACAAGCATAAGATGTCGCTAGCTTGAATTATTTACAAATACGTGTGTCTTGAAGTAACCATTAGTGGTCAACCAATATATATGTCAAACATAAAAATGCATTCATGGAAATGCATATACTCTACTATGGAAGGTTATGGAAGGTGCAAATTCAATTAATCTGACATGAAATGTTTAATTTGACTAGTTTATAAAATCCTCTCCTTGACCTCTCCCTTTTTCACGAATGATGTCTATCTTAAAACTGACTGCTCTGTCATCAATGGTAACCTTGTTTGGTTAGTCTGATACTCTTAAATAAATATAATGAACGGGGAAGGAAGATGTAACAGCGAGACGACGATGTAAACATGGTGACACACCACTGGAAAAGAGATAGAGACAGAGTGAGAGGAAGAAAACAGCATGACAGCTTCCTTCAAACAGTGTTTATCAGAAGAGTATTCCTGCATTACCATGATGCCTCTCAATGAGCGGTTCGGCTCAGATTCAAGGGCAGAAGAGTGAAGGGCATTCCCTGTCACTATTTATGAGCCGCTATATAAGCTCATTCAGCGCAAGTGTGTTTGTGTGCACGCCTCCATATTACAATGTGGTGGTATCAATTTTATGCATTTGTGCTATAGAGTAGTCCCAGAGGAACATTTTCTTGTCTAGGTGTTGTTCTTACAACGTCAATCTTAAAAAATGCATTTTTTTGTTTCTTAAAAGGAATGGAAAGGAAACAAATAAGAGTTGTTGAAATATATGAAACACAACTAAGTATATTGTATGGTATATGTATTATAAAACAATCAATATTATCCCAGTTTGAGAGATCAGTAAGATTTCTCCTGACATAAAATTGAATAGTTTACCCAAAAAACTAAAACAATCTCTCATAATTCACCTTCATGCCATCCAGCTGTTTATGACTTAAGTTAAACACAAACTTATACTTTTATATTAAATGCTGTTGTATTATCTTCCTATATGGGGGTCCACATGGCAAAAAGAACATATATTGATGAATATTATTTGTTATTGTTTTCTCTCACAAATGTTTGGTTTAGCTTCCGAAGACATTTATGAACCCACTGGAGTTATTTCGATTAATTTACTGATGGATGAATGTGCTTTCTTGAGCTTTGCCATATAGCTCTATATATGTGCCAGCATTTTAATATGAAATTATTAATCTCCAACGAAAATCATATACATCTTGGATGATATGATATGAGTCATATTTGGGAGAACTGTTTCATTAAGAGGAGATACATTTGGTATTATATTGATAAATAATATGAAATATTATGGACTTTTATTAAAAGAAAAATCTGAGAAGCACAAGATTCAAGCAACCGTGTAATTTCTTCTCACTGGCAAAAACAACATATCTTAAAAAGATATAATTTTCCTTTCTTTCAGGTGACATAAGGTGGTCAATGGCCAAAGATAAACAGGCTTTGCAGTACATAAGATAGTAGTTCAATAAGAGCAAACGCAAGGTGCAAATGAGGTCAAAACGGTCTGACATCAGCCAATGAATCTCTGTCAACCATCATATAATGCTTCAAAAATAATACAAATTAGCTCAATGCAGATACGGCTTCATTTGAATGCAAAAGTGTAGAGATATAAGCGCTCCCGGGTGAGGACTGTGTATATATCATCACGAAGACAGAAAGCAACAAAAACAAATCAATATTGCATGCTGTTTTCGCTGTAAAAATCACCGTCTGCAAGGATTCATACTGTGTCTAAACAGCCCTTCACTGCCATCGCTGGATATCTGAATCGGTGCCTCTGACGGCTTTGAATGGAACGTCCAGGATGCCCGTACATGGGCTTACATGTGCCCATGTTCAGATGACATCAGAACGAACTCTCTTCAACTACTTTCAACTTATTACCTTCAGTCAGAAAAGAACAGCTGTTTCCATGGCAACAGCGGAACGAGCGGGAGGTAATGACATGGAGACGGAGTGTCTGTGTTTATGTGTGTGTTTTGGTGTCTATATGTGCGTGTACGTTAGGGGTGGGCAACAGACGCAGACATACTGTTTTTCCACAAAAGTTCTTGTTTTGTTTAGCCACTAGTGCGAATGATCCCGCAACAACAGGCTAGTAAGAACTACTTCTCACAATAAGAAGCGAAGCTCGGGGCCGCTGTCAAACAATGTCGGTCCCTGGGGCGATACGAGCCGCCCTTGTGTTTTTCACAGGTTTATCTTTAGCTAGTCTCCGCTGCATAATGACGAGGTTTGGTCGCCGCTCCATGGAAACAGTTGTCATGGCCTCTCGCCGTCTGCAAGGTGCTGCTAATTGACCAGCTGTTTGCACAAGCGGCTCCTACATCATTGAAGGGCCCCGTCGGTTGTCAACTGCAGGGGCCGCAAGATGCGAAACACAGGAAGTGCGAGTGACGGAGCGAGGGGAACTCTCTTTCTTGCTCGCTGTCCCTCCCTCTGGGTCTTGATGAAATGAGTGCGTGTTGTGGGGGTGGCAGGCTCGTTGAAGCTGCATGCAGAACTGCAGCATGAGAAACAGTGGTGCCGAGCGACAAGGTTGTCACAGCAACAGTCGACCTCTTTCAACTTTGCAATGTGTGTGTGTGCATGACTGTGTTTTGGACTTTGTGTTTTTATGTGTCAGAAGATGCTAGTGCGTGTGTGCATCTGTGTCTTTGCATAAATGTATAACACCCTGAGCTGAGAGAGACAGAGAGACAGAGAGAGAGAGAAAGAGAGAGAGAAACCATCGAGAGAAAGAAAAAGCAGAAATAATTTCGAGAGTGACCTATATTCTTGAATCCTTCTGCCAGACAGATCAGCACAGATGTTTCACAATCCAAACATTCCTAAACGACTTTTCACCAAAACTAATACAGTAACACTCTGTTCTGATGGCAATTAAATAGACAGAATAACAGAAGAAGATATTTCGAAGAACGTTGGCAACCAAACAACACTGACCCCCATTAACTTCCATTGTATGGACATATTACCAATGTGACATTCCTCAAAATATCGTCTTTCGTATTGCACAGAAGAGTCATTTACAGATTTTGAATCACATGAGAGTGAATAGATATCATTTCATAAGCTAGAGTCACAAGGATTTCAAAGATCAGCTTGAATATCAGTGTTTTAAACAAAATATATTTACTTATAAACTTATACTTTGGTAGTATTATGGACCACTAAAGTTGAGTTTTAATGTCCTTTTTCGATCATTTAAAAGCCTGTTTGTTGTAACTGGACTGAAAATTCAACCAAGCTAAAATAAATGACACGAGGTTTAGTTAATGATTACAAAAATTGCCTTTTTGGGTAAACGGATCCTTTACTGTAAAAGTGCCATCATAGGCTTGGTGATATCACCTTGGTAACAAATATATGTGGTGGATCCTTTAAAAGCAGTGAAGGCAAGTGAATGATTACCGAGTTTTCTAATGGGTGACCAATAATAATTAAACAGAGGACTTTTAGCCGAGCGACTACTTCGCTTTTAATCTGATTGTGTGCAGCAAACAGGTGAGTGACCGCCTCAATGAATCGACCAGCGCTTGACATTCCAACTCAATTGTAACCTGAATGGTCTTTGGAAACAAGCAAACCTAACACTCTCTGACAATGCACAATGGGATTTATACTTGACCTGAGCAACTTCTCAAATGTCAATGAGTTGACAAAAGCGTTGCTGATGTAAAATCGTAAATGAACAATAGGACTTTTTCAATAGACTGTCTCCGTGTCCCCAAAAATGGTCATTTTAAAGCAGCTATTGCAAATATCATGGATGAATTCAAGTGAGACAAATGAATGAAGCAAGCAGACTCGCTGTTCTCGAAAATATGTTGCTAGCAGGCCAGCCACTCGTATAAGCAGTACTTCTGTTTCCCTATGGTGAGAATAAACACAAGTAACATGTAAGACACTGATTGAATCCAGACTCATTCATGCTGTGTGGAGCCTTTAGCGGTTTTATAGCTCCAGATACATAAACTAATAGATTAATATCAAATCAATACGATTCAAATTTGTCATGGAAATCTTGAAAACTAATCCGTTAAAGGTGATCATGTGCAGTTGTTACCTCAAACACTACCATTGATGATTACTGTACGTTCATTGTATTTCACTGCCAGTTTAAGCCATCAAAACAAGTTTTCAGTGAAACCAGTTTAAAGCAAATTATAATGTCAGGAGGCCGATCCCGTACTGCTGTGAGAAGACAAGATTCACATTTATGCGTGTGGGTATGTTTAAGTCAATGTTCCAAATTTCATTTATTGTTTGACCTAAGAGAAATATTTTCAAACACAGAGGAACAGGCAGTGCGGTTCCTAGAACAGACCCCCTTTGAACCCCGGGCCCCACCCTTTAGAAATGCACCTGACCTCTCCTGTGTTCAGTGACATTCATTAACTCACAGTTGCACCCCTGGCAACCTGCGTGTGATCTCTGCTTAGAGCCAAAACACGCACCTCATGACATTCAGAGCTGAACGCACATTAACATGAGCCGCGTTCCCCCACAACCAGTGAAGCCTCATTTGGTGTCAGTGAAATAACCTTTAAGGGGAAAACGGAGTCAAATTGTTTACATCTGTCGCGTATTCCTCGTGAGAACACATTTGGGGTTTGCTTAACGAGCACCGAGGGACCAAGGAGTCAGAGCGCTGCGGCTCGGGCCTTAACAAGCTCAGTTGTTGAGACATATTGAGGTTTGAGCTAAGCGGATGACAATCATAGAGTCCCCCTCCCTCGGCAATCAAATAGGCAACATGGCTAATCGTCGTCAACGCGCGCCGGACCCAGACGCGACGCGTCCAGTGGTCAGACAGGTCTCGTGCGTAATCTCCCTACCGCGGGCGCGCACGCACGCAGAGCCTGTAAAGTTCAACGGGCGCAACCGGAGCAGCATCGTGCCCTGGAGTCATATTCCGTACTACATGTGGCATCGACGTAGTTTGGTGTCCCCGCGCCCTGTTTATGCGGAGTTTCGGTTATCACTTACCACTGTGAGCGCTAAACCACCGGGGCGCGATGTGCAGGGGTAAAGTGTCTGCCAACGACGCGCGGGGTCCCAGGTAAAGCATACCGTCCGTGTGGTGCCCGCCGCCCGGTTCCTGGAATCCGTTCCCGTTATGGGCCGAATCTGAGCCCGAACCCCCTCCGGCTCTGTCCGAGTCTGTTCCTCTAGGGGTGTAAAAGCCGAAGGGCACAGTGGCGCTGTGATCTATGCCCATCCCCGCCACAGAGCTCACCGAGCGGCTGCGCAGTCCCATCGTGCCACCTGGCCGGTAGTGCCCGAAGTGGGCCGAGGGTGGCACCGCACTGTCATCTGTCGATACGCCGGGAAAAGCTCCCCGGGGCCGCCCCGCCGTACTCTGCTTGCCCCCCATCCAAAAGTATCCGATAAAATGGGTGGGGGTGTCGCGGGAAGGCTGTCACGGATACGCTTGTCTGCGGCGCTTTTCGTGCCTCCTTCAAACAAGCAACCAAAACAAGCGCTAAAATCCGAGGTTGTCAAGTCTGACTACAACAGCTGTGTCTCGCAGACGCAACAGCCCATTTTCCTGGTCGAATCATGGACCTTCGGTCTTAATCCCTGTAACTCGCAAAATATGACGATGAAGCCAAAGGCACGGTGTCGCGTATTTCAATCAAGCAAAAAACGCAACACGTTCTAACCAAGTGACAGGACTGCCTGCCCAAAATCCGAGACAAGCGCAACAACAGACCCGCAGTACTTTGAATGCGAAATCTCTCTCTTACTAAAAGAGTAATGACTCAATATATATCTGCCATGATGTGCGTCCACTGTGTAGCCTGCGTCCAGGTCCAGTTGTCCTCCCTCCGTCTGCCTGGAGATTCGGGTCAATGTGTGCCGCTCCCCTGCAAGCGCAGATCCGTCCGTGCGCTCACTCACCCGCCGCTGCTGGGAGACAATAGAGGCGTTTACTGCGCATACGCGGATTAACAGTAGCGAGCTGTGCAGAGGTGCTGTTAACGCTTACACGGATTTACAATTTCAATCAATCATTAAGAAGGATCGTTTTGGTTCTTTTGCGGACAAGAGATGCATTGAAATGCGTCGCCTGCAACAACTGCGCAGTCATATGAATATGGTGTTAAAAGGGGACAGGATGTGACCCAGTAACGTTGCCATAACTTAGTTAACGCAGAGGCGGCAGGCGTGATTTCATTTACGCCTCGTGTTTTTATTTTGAACGTTTTCTATTCAGTTGTAGCCGTAATAAATGCTCGAATTACTTTCAAGAGGGAAAAGAGAGTCTTTCATCTTTATAATGGGGGCAAACATGTCAGTGTATTAGGGCAACAAGCCACGCAATTCCAGGGGGATTTGACAGTTATTGACAGGATGAACTTGAAACTCTCTCTCTTCCTCCCTCTGTCTCTGTACTGTGAGCTATATATTACATGTACAGTTTATAGATTAGATATATATATTTGTTAGAAAGTTTATTTTACAATATTATGACCCAATTATCAATGTGGCAAACAATATACAGTAAACAACCCGTATTTAAAAGTAACAAAGCTTACAAAATAAATGATTAAAAATACTCTGCATATGACTGCACCTGCTGCTGTTGCAAAACATAATGACATGCATATTAAAATATAGAGCACAAAGTGTGTAAGAGTCTAGAAAGAAACAACAAATGTACTGTAATGAAACTTTTAAACATTCATGACATGCTGTTACATTCCATGGAAGACATCATCTTTTTTGGCAAAAAAAGAGCCCACACACATGCTTTGCAGGGCCTCGCCATCAGTAACGGCTAAAATAGTCTATTTCTTTCACTGCGCAAATATCTATAAAGAATCATCTATGAGGCAATCTGTACACTATAAAAAATATATACACTAAAGTTTCTGTATAATGGCTCTACTTGTGTTTGTAAAATACCCAGAGCTCCAAATTCATTGAGCTCAGTCAATAAAGATCCTTCTAATTATGATTTAGTGAGTTACAAACATGACAACACTACCACCACATATTAAACCATACTGTTTAATGACAAGTAAACTATTGCACTTTTTTACAGGAGACCATTCATAAATGCAATTTTAATCCAAACAGTAGTTTAGACTCGAAAATGAAGATGTGGCGACATCTGTTGGCGTACTTAATAAACGCACATATCGGATATATTAAAACCCCAAACTAATCACAAATACACCCAACCAAGCACGATGGATGCTACTTAAAGAACAACAAGGACTACAAATTATTATAAAATTATAAAAGAAAATTATTATTACCGTTCTTCCTGGTTTCTTTCGAAAGTACTTTAGCAAATGAAAAAATAACAAGTCCATTAAAGCACTATCTGTTCTGTCTCATAGAAGACGTGTATTTTCTTTAAACAGAAGACACTACAATGTAGATTTGAGAACGCGGCATCCACAGTACGTCATCCGTTATCGACTGATCACGCCTGCTCGTGCTCGATTGCTTCTCATTTGAAGTTACGCGCCAAAGCCTGTCGCTTTGACAATAAGCTTATTTGTTTTGACAAGTTCACTTTGCCTGATGGATACGCAGTCGTACATGCCTGTACCTCCGGGTATCGGAATGGAGGAGAACTATTTTTCTCTGGATGATATTTTGTTGTCTCACGAGAGACTTCCGTGCAAGACAGAGTGCGCGTTTCCGCGGCTCGGGTTCCTCGAGAAGTCCAGCGATACTCGGGACATACCGGAGGTATACAAACCCCCGAACATCACCATATACTGTACAGAGCCGTCAGATTGTGATATACGTGAATGTTACTTATTTTGTTTATAACAGTATGAAGCAAATAAGATATACTATGTAACATTAGAGATGTTGTTTATGCTAGTTTTGTGTCATCGCAGGGCAGTAAGATGGAGATGTCCCTGTGGTTGGCCAAAGGTCTATATGAGAAGAAGAGAAGAGTACTTTCTGTAGAGATGCCCAAGGTCTATCGTGAGGGCTGGAGGACCGTGTTTGGTGCAGATCCCACAGTGGTGGATCTTCACAAAATGGGGCCCTATTACTACGGCTTGGGTTCCCAGATGTTGCATTTCGACAGTCCTGAAAACCCAGAAATTGCCCAAATCGTTCTCCAGGTGAGTGGGTCCAAATGAATTATTTAACACAATTTGAATTTAGAAGAGGATGCAAATGCACAATAACAAGACTTATGTCGACAATAGAAAAAGTCACAGAAATTGTAATGGATTTAATGGGTTATAATGGGAAGTGTTTTGCTTCCCACTCCCGGCTTCCAAAAATTGTTGAACACAAAATAAGATATTATGAATATTTGTGTAATTAAACAGTTCTGGGACACTACTTTGGTAACGTTAGTCAACGGCAGTGTTGGGTAAGTTACTCTGAAAATGTAATTAATTACTAGTTACTCATTACATATTCAATAGTGTAATTAGATTACTGTCCAAATTTCTCTGTCCAAAAAGTATTTAGTTACTCATTACTATTTACTATCTATATCCTACATCAACCTCGAATAGTTAAGTGATTCAAGAATATACATGAAACGGCTTATTTGATTCATTCAAATAATATTATGAACTGACCAAAGTATTACAAATGTGAGAATTATACATTAAAGCACAGATTTTAAAGTAAGACTTTGAATTTTGAAGTCAATTACGCTATTGCACACGCATATATTTAACAAAGTATTTAGTTTAATTACATCAAAAGTAACTGTATTTAAATAACAGAAAACATGAGTAATCATTTACTTTACTTTTTTAAGGGAAAAAGTAGCTAGTAACTAGTAACTAGTTACACCCAACACTGGTCAACGGTGGCCATGAACTGTTTGGTTACTAGCATGCCTCTAAATGTAGTTCTCTGTGTTCATCAGAACATAGATATTTATACACATTTGGAACAACTCGAGGGTTAAGTAAACCCCCTGTTTCTCTAAACAGGTCTAGCTTTTGTTGAAACCAGTAACTTTGTGTTGGCGCCTAATGTATTATGGCTCCTGTATGACATATCGCTTGTTGCTCCCTAACTCTTTGTAAGTCGCTTTGGATAAAAGCGTCTGCAAAATGTAAATGTAAACAATGACAGAATTTGTATTTTTGGGTGAGTATAAAAAACTGATTTATTTAAAAAAAATAAAACTGTTTCCTAATTCCACCACAAGAGGGAGCAGCATGTTCACAGTCATGTCTGTAAAGACCAGTTGCTGGGCAGACTGCTGGAATCTCACATCAAATTGAAATTAAACGTCTATTGTTTTGTAAAAATCAGTGTTTTGTTAAATGAAAGCAGACGTGATGGTTGTTGAAATATTCGATGAGCTTTTAGGAAGCAAGTTGGCTTAAACTCCCTGTTTTGTTGTGGGGTGCCGTTTCATACGTTATAATTGCTCCGTTATATTAACCGTATAACGTCGCCATATTTCTCACCAGACTTTTATTGGCCGTTTCCGCCGGACCATGGACTCGTCCCAGAATGCCTACAATGAAGACACGTCGGCGCTGGTGGAGCGTTTGGACTGCTTGGAGAGGAGCTTGTTTAAGGCAGGACAGAGTGGACTCAATGGTTTCCAGCAGTGGGAAAAAGGCCGGTCCTCTCACCTAACTGCCTCTAGTTTAGTTATCAACTACAGAAAGAGAAAAATCACAGATCTGCAGGCCTAAGAAATGGTCTTAGGCAGCAGATCCATATGAAGGACTAGGACTAAGAGTGGTTTGCGGTTGGTATTTGGAGCTTCTTGTAAGTATGTGGGAAATGAACGTTTTAATTTTTACTGTAATGTAAATTGCTTTGTGAACACAATTTAAATTTGTTATCAATAAATCAGATTATTCTGTTGTTTTCTTTCTATTAATGGAGCGGGTGTTACCTAATAGAACTGGGAGCCTGCGTAATTGAAAATGATGTGTTGGGCTTTGCTTTCTGATAAGCTCTTATATTTGGAATATTAGAGGTGACATACTGTGCGTCACCAGGTTTTGTGTGTGTGTGTGAGCTTTAGTTACGTCAGTCAACACAAGGACAAATCAAATCGTGCATCTCCACACCTCACTGCCTCTCTGCTTACCTCCCACCACATAAAACTAACGCTGTAAGTCGGTTTGTCCTTCAGACCTCGCAAGCATTTGAAGCCCAAGGTTTTTGATATTTTGCCTTGGGTTTAATGAGTCTGTGTATGAATGCAGAGTCCCAGCTGCTTGTTCATGTGTAAAATATGGGTCAGCTGATGAGAACGACATCATCCTTGATTTCGAAATGGAAGTTATTGATATGTCCCTCTGGGGTGGTAATATTGACCCTGTTATCTCTGTGCAGCTTCAGTCGGAGTTGCTTTGGGTGATTTAGGAGGGGTTTATCGATCTCAACATCTCTCTCTCTTTGTTAAGGTCTAAAACTAAAGTCACTGCCCTACAGTTCGGATGTTACATCATTAGGTTGCTTTAATTTATTATGTACAAAAAGGTTCAGGACTTTATTGAATAAACCGTAGTGGAATGGTCTTATTGAAGTAAGTTTTTAAAACGGTAGTGCTTTTATTTCTTTTCGGGCTTTGGATTCTGTTTTATCATTTTTAACATCAAAATTCTGTCATTATTTACACGCTCTCTTGTCATTTCAAACCTTTCTGACTTCTGCAGAACACAAAAGAAGATATTATGAAGAAAGTTGGTAACCGAACAGCACTGGCCCCCATTAACTTCTATTGCATGGACACAAAATCAATGCAAGTGAATTGGGGCCAGTTAACAACAACAATCTACAAAATATCTTGTTTTGTGTTCTGCGGGAGAAAGTGATACAGGTTTGAAATGACAAGAGGGTGAATAAATGATGATTGTATTTCTAATCCGAGAATATAATTTATCATTTTCATCTCACAAAATGAGCAAAAATAAATAAATCCAAACAATGACTTGAGAAGAATGCTACTCCCTAACATTGTAGTGATGAAGTTTGCCAGGACAAGCACCACATACAGTACCAATTCCAAAAAAATCATAACTTTTTAAATATAGAGGTGGTGGTACTCCGGACGACTATCCAGGGGGTTGCTTGTTCGAAGCCTCCAATGTCATGAATCATGTGCTGTCACAGCTGTGACACACTTGACAGATGCATCCGGTCAATGCCTCCTTAGTATTTACTGTTTTACTGCACTGTGATGTTAAGTAAAAAAATCAGAGCTTTATTATATATACTGTAAATTATATCAGAGTTTACCACTTTAAAAATCCTATGTTAGAGCCTTCTACTGAATGTATTCAAGTGTTCCTCCATCACCCCTGCTGGGTAAAAGAGTCTTCTAGATTACTGTTGTTGTTGTTGTTGCTCAATGATCTTCTCATGCCGTTCACAATGTGTTTATAAATGTCTTTTCTGTTACGGGTTAGTGATGTACTGCAGTACGTGAGGGTCGTAAACGCTACAGACCCAACTACTGCCATATAAACCTGTTAATGGTTTCTGTTTTCTGTTATCAGGAAGAAGCGGGTTTACATTACGTTCAGACACTTAAATATTTATGACAAATATGTAGCGGTCTTTTCTGGAATATATCACAATGCTTTTAGTAATATCAGTAATGCAACAGAATGTCGCGTTATCTCCATGGCGTTGTTAAATATTATTTATGACATTGTTGAAGTTTCAGTATTTTGTTAAACATTTTGAGTTAGACAGCATGATTTTAGACGGTCTTTAGACGCTCCTGGAGTTAACTTCCAAATCCCATCTGTGTTTTGTCATAGGTATACAATTAATTCATATTTTATTGTATATAATTAAATTAAAGACACTCAACATTTATAGATTCTTTGTTGAAGTTAAGTGTGGGCAACATAACATTTGTTTCTGTTGTGAAACATTCTCAATTCCTTCCTCTCTCAATAACCTTCTAAACATTGCAAAATTATTCATGTTTTGATCTGCATGAGGTTGCGACATCGATTTGTGAATCATTCCATCTGTCCTGAGCCGAACTGTCTTCCATCTTCGTCCTTGCCAAGGTCGAAGGAAATATATCAGTCGAAGGTTCCCACATTCGTCTCTAAACTTCATTCCACTTTCAGACATTCCAGCAAGCAGATTTGAGACCTTCTCTAAAGAACAGACATGACTTGGAGGCTCAGCAGGAAAGAAAGTGAGAGATGGCGAGTGAAACAGAGGTGTCAGGATTAGCCGTATCTGAGCAAACGCCCACACTCTGCTCTTCAGATGTGGCTAATCTCTCTCTGACTGCGCTTCTTTTATTCTGAAGCACCACATCTAACAAGCCTGCCTGCTGGAATGGGTGGGAGGTTGAGAACAGTGTTGTGTTTCACTTTTTGGTGCAAACTCGGCCGATGGATGTGTGTTTTAGAAACCAGACCCTGCCTGGTCCACCTGTAACACATCAACCGTCTGTTGTGTTAGCTGTGTTGTTTTAGACATCCAACCTTTTGTTTCACTGCAGATTGATCTGGCTTTTACAAATAAGCAGAGGGATCGTGGATCTGTATCCCTCTCTTCTTGTTTTTCTTACTCTCTGCCTGTGTCACTTGGTGCCGATTTGATGCACAAGGGCACCTGGGCAGATGAGAAAGCCGATCCATAAATATCGGACTTCAGCGAGGCGCTGGCTGTTATGATGGTGAGATGAGTCATTGCTCGGCTGTCTACCTCTCTCGCTTTATTTATCTCTTTTTGTCAGTCGTGTGGCACATACTGGAGCTCTTCTGCAATCTACATGTATGTAAAGAACATCTTCATCCAGAGATGAAGATTCTGTCGTCTTTTAGTCACCCTCATGTCGTTCAGAACTCAATAGACTTTCTTTTAATTCTTTCACGAAACACAAGAGTGTTTTGTTGCAACATTTTCAAACTCCTCCACACTGTGAGTATTTGGTAAGCACGGCTGTCAAGCATTAATATTTAGGCGAGATTTTCAGTTGATGGCTTCAATTTGTCTTGCACAAAGAAGACATGTAGATTACTGTAAAGACACTTTAAAGGTATAGGTAAATATTTTATCATCATTGACTCACTCTCTTGTCATTTCAAACATGTCTTTCTTTCTTCTGCAAAACAAAACGGAAGATATTTTGAAAAAAGTTGGAATCAGAAAACCCTTGGTCCCCATTGACTTGCATTGGTTTTGTGTCAAACAATAACAGTGAACGGGGGCCCTACGGTTTTTGATTACCAACATTCTTCAAAATATCTTCTTCTGTGTTCTGAAGAAGAAAGAAAGCCACTCATATTTGAAATAAGAGAGTGAGTTAATAAAGTTTTTTGGGTGAACTATCCCTGAATGGTGCTGTTTTGTTTAAAACGTCTTGAGGATGAATAAATAATGTCTACGTTTTTATATTTTGCCGTAAACAATTCAACTAAATCTACTGGAATACAGTAACTTCAACATATTTTTATTGACGTTCAACGACTGGCAAAATGGCCGACCTTGAGTATGTCCTACAAACCAATGATGAGTTTGATACTGTCACATTGGCACAGGACAAGCACACCTCGGATAAAATAATAGCCTTCCGACGT
This sequence comes from Triplophysa dalaica, assembly GCF_015846415.1. Taxonomy (NCBI): domain Eukaryota; kingdom Metazoa; phylum Chordata; class Actinopteri; order Cypriniformes; family Nemacheilidae; genus Triplophysa; species Triplophysa dalaica. The sequence goes on along the minus strand of NC_079565.1, from coordinate 5,342,729 downwards.
GCCCAGCCTATCAACCCCTGTCTGCTCCGTTGGCAGGTTTCTCCCAATTCCCTACTTTAAGTCTGGCTATAGTCCATCTACTGTTCTAGACCTTTCCAAAAAAGGCATATGACCTATTTCTCCTTATCTCACAGCTAAATTGGAGACAAATAAGGGTCAATTACCCTTCAAGACTTGGTGCCAAGAATTACATTTTTTTAAACAAACGGTGAGGCAGGGAAGAATTTGTAAACCATTCTGCAGTGTTGTTTGTGCACGTCTTGATAAGACGTTCCCATAATTCTTAATAGAGAAGCTCAATAGAATCCTGCAGGGCTGGTGTGAGTTAGTGTGTTAGCCGAAGAGTTGACGGCACCTTTTGGCAAAGATTACAAGCTGTGAGTAAGTTTTATGTGACGTTCCTTTTTCAGTGAAGAGTGCAGAAAAACTGTTTGTCAGTTTTAATATCTCTCTTAGATGTTGACAGGAACGTGCTATGCTTCAGATACATGAAGGAAAAGAACAGCAGATTTAAGTGTTTGTTCACCCAAATATAACAAATCTGTCATCATTTAAGTCATTCCAGACCTGTGTGACTTTCTTTCTTCTGCAGAACACAAAAGACGATATTTTGAAGAATGTTGTTGATCAAACAACAATGCCCCCCATTGACTTCCATTGTATGGACACAAACCTCAGTGCCATTAGCAACACCACGGTCACAGGTTCGATTCTCAAAGGAATGCCCGTATTGCCACTTGACAAAACATATGCCAAACGCCTTGATAACTAAATTTTAAACCTGACAGCACACATGGTTAAAGTTGTTGAAACGAATTCTTTGTGGTCACTTTGTATCAGTATAAATAAGAACAATGGAGCAGCCAGTTGGCATGTGCTTCTAGTTTCTTTGTGCCAATAAAACAATACGAGGCACGTAAAACGCTTTATTTATTTACATTCCTGACGTTGGCTCCATGGCGAGCTACGGCTCTATCCAATTTCCAGGGACAACAGTAAGCCAGGGAAAAGGCTTATTGGTTTGAAAAATGCGGACAATTTCCACACAGAAGCTTTAGACTTTATAAGAGTTGCGGGCAGCAGGAGTCATACAGACATAATGAGTTTTTAACGTTTAAATGTGATGTTTCTCTGTTTCTTGAAGATATTTTGAGAAATTAATATGTGGTTTTGTGTCCATACAATGGAAGTCAATGGGGGCCAATGTTGTTTGGTTATCAACATTCTTCGAAAAATCTTCTTTCGTGTTCAGCACAGGAAGAATTTGGTACAGGTTCGGAAAGACACGATGGTTAGTTAATGACGGACTATCTAATGCAAAATCTTCATAAATGTTTATAAGGCACTGTTAGAGATTTCCGCCATTTTGACTCTAAATCAAAGCATATCCCTTTAACCGCATGCACTCTCTCTCCAAAACTTCTCAGTAAACCTGTTTTCCTCGCTCTGTTGAAAAAACTATGTAGATGTTCTTCAACATTAACAGTTTATAATCCAACCTCATTCCTTCAACTTCATTTATGAAAGCTAACTGAAAACCACCATGTTTACATATCAACGGCTATTACAGCATCTTGGATCGCCTTGCTGAACCACGGTGTGAACTGCGCCAATGCATGGAGGTGAGCCAATTCGAACAAAGATCATTTGAATGAGTGAAAATAACCTTTACTTTCAGGTCATGTGAAAGTAAAATGTGATGTAAGCAGCCTTGACTTACGTTATCAATAGAGAGCAGAAATGGTCTGTAGCGGCATGCATGGGCGTATGTGTCTGTGTCTTCGACTCACGCTGTTATAAGTGAATGTGTGGGCTTGTTTTTACAGTGTTATATGAAGGTTATATGAACATGTACTTCTTATCTTTGTGAGCAGATTCTAATAAAAACTGACCAAACAGAACTCACGCCTCCTTATCATGTCTTCTCCCTGAAGTGTGACTGTAGTGTGTACAGGGTTCACAGTCTCTCTGTCTAATTGGAGAGCCTTTTTGTTCCCAAGCCTCAAGGCTTTTCTTCACATCTCACTGTGTCTTTCTGCCCTCCTTTTACTGCAGCACAATTTGGACGTTTCACTTGTGACTGTTCGCGATTAATCGATTTTGACAACCTTAATGAGTAGTTTATGGTTGCTAGAAGTACTTGCATTGTTGTTGTGTATTTTTTTATCCAATATGCTATATCTAAATAAGATTTATTTTATAAAGATAAACTTTAAGGCTGTCAAAACGATTAATTGCGATTAATTGACTCCAATATAAATGTTTGTGTTAATATAATATACAGTATGTGTGTGCTGTGTAAATTAATTTATACAAATATATCACTATAAATCTTTGTTAATAATTAAAATAATAATTATTTACACATAATATACATTATATTTAAATATTCTCTTTTTAATTTTTATAATATCATCATGTTTTTCTTGTGTTATATAGCTTTGTTTTTAAGTTATTATCACTTAATCAAAACAACCCAACTGCAGTTTGATTGGAATTAATTGAAATATACAATAATAAATTTTTTCAAAATTGTTTTTGAAAAAGTTGACTTTAGTTTTTGTAAATTAACATATATTTGTTATATAAATGTATGTTTGTGTGTGTGTGTGTATTTAAATACATGCAGTATAAATAGGCCCACACACATATTAGTCTACATAAACAAACATTTATTTTGGAATCGATTAATCTTTTGACAGCCCTATTTTATAATTAAAATAATTATATTAGTGTGTCTGTTTTTTGGTTTATGATTCATATGCTATGTAATGTAAAACATCAATTTTTCCTTTCACTGTTTTGTCATTTAATAAAATAGGAATGCAGCCCCTAATCTTTTTAAAGTGGAGTCTATTTTGTAGATTTCATCGTTCTGTCTCTCTCTCTCTCTCTCTCTCCAAACCCCCCCTTCTTCTATCTTGCTCTTCATCTGTCGGTAAGGCTCAGACAGCGTCACCCAAAAGGACACGTGTTTTCTGTTTATTACCGAGCAGGGGAGGGGGCGAATGAGCGAGCGAGCGAGAGAGGAAGAGAGAGGGCGGATCGGACGTTGAAAGAGATTCACACAGCAGAGCCTTCACAGGGTAGACAGCATCTCTCCGAATCACACTCACAGGCAGACAGGAAAAGGGGCCGTCACACCAAAATCCTTAAAACAACAGCAGACAGACGATCCTTTAGCAGAGGTAAGAATGATCTCCTTCATTCACTGCAGTGTTTTTCTGTATTTATGTGCTGTGATTGAGATGCATGAATAGACCTCAAAGACATGAAAGGTTCAAATGAATTCGTGACTTGTTTTGGTGCAAGGTGATCGAAGGTTTGGTATAGGATAAGGGACAACAGAAAGTGGCTTAACCCTGGGCCCTGAGGTTCACCGTTTCTACTCAATGCAATGCTTATTATACTCAATAAAGTCTGTGTCATAAGCTACACATTTCATTTCCAGCCTTTGCATTGTCGTGAGTAGGAGGTCGACTGGTTGAGTGTATTAACCCAGCAAAATAACTGCGTCAGATAGACGGGCTTTGCCAAAAACGGCCGTCCAACAAGACTACCCTTTAATCGGAGGGTACATCCACTAACAGGTGTTTTTTCCTATTCCTTGGATTAATGCTATCTGCCTTGTAGCTGAAATATATTCGGGCCTGTGGAATGACAGATAAGCACAGCATTTGTTTCTTAATCTCAATAACACTTCATAAAATATCTGACGCCAGTGCAACTGGTGGGCTGCCAGCTTGCGTTGGAAGGCTGCAAAGGCCGTGGAACTTTCCAGGGTGGTTCAGTCGGAACCGTCACAAGCCTTCACACTTTGAGTTTGGTGATTTGATGGCTGATGTTTAGTTTGTGCATTAAATTGAGAATTTTCTTAAGTTTGATATATTAAATTCTTGTGATTCTGTTGCTTTAATCCTATGTCTGTAACTCACAGGCTGGTGAAAAATGAATATTAACACGTGGTATGGATGGAAAACAAATGTTTATAAATCAAATACATTTTCAGTGAAGATTTGCTGTAACATTCAGTCTTGTGCTTTAAAATGATGCATGCCAAAAGGAAGATCCTGATGCAATTTGATGCAAGGCTGTGACGGATTTTTTGTGCTACGTTTCCCTGCAAGTCAACAACTAGATGGCCCAGTTTTCTAGATTACGTAACAATGCAACAGACGCCTTGGAAACTTTTCTGTCTTACAAAACCCACACCTCTTGGAAGCTTTCCCTGTTAAACTGTTGTAGTGCTCGACCACTGAGCAGGAATTCCTCCATAAATTTATTTCTTGTGCTTCTTAGCTTTACTCCAGCAGTATCTGCAACTTTCATGGCTTGAGTGTTTTATAAGGAATGTCCTTTATGGAGGATTTAAAGAAAGTTCTTGGGATTTTTTTGTAAGGTAGCTCTCTGTAGGAGGCCTTCCATGGATCAAATTTCGGAATCTTGCCCAGGACACTAAACAGTCGTTTGAAGGAGCCATTCTTTACTGTTTTTGTGGCTTTGATTATGTTTTTGGGTGTTAAACAATGGACGTTCATGTTTCTTATTGAAAAACAATGCTTTATATTTCACATATTTCAAGTCTGTTGTTCACCGAAGTCCCTCTTTTAACAAAACGACTTGATTTCTTCTGGCCTTTAAAGTCCCTCCTTACGAAACGCTCTGATTGGTAAAGCTGACCCGGTCTGTCGTGATTGGTTTGATGCTTAGAGTGTGAAGATGTCCCAACCGTACCATATCAGCGAGCTTCTCGGGCTGTTGTGATTGGTCGGTGCCCCACTCAGGGCACGTGTATTCATAAACTTTGGCTATGAGCAATAAACAATAACAATGGCGTCAACTTCACTTCATCAGTTAAAAACATGCGGATCCATCGAAGTTTAATGAAAGTTTGCTAATGCATGAGCAAACGTCAGTCTTTGTTTGAGATCGCACATTTTTTTCCTACTGTGGAGAGGAAAATGACACCGGACTGAATGGCGTCAGACCGGTTATATTAATTAACACTAATAACAGAAGCGTTAGTTTTTACTTTTTATATTGGACCCGAGTTGGATAATAAAACAGGCAGATTGACCAGGAGACATTTGCAAGCAGGACTTCAAAGGATGTTTCATAGAAGTGTTTAAGAGGTAAGCGCACACATACACAATATCAGTGTACAGAACAGCATTCACAGCCGATGTTAAAGTCATGGAAGCTGTTATTTGACCATTGGTTATCTTAGAATGTGTGTAGCTTAATTCTTAATACCAGCTGTAGGACTGTGATGAAAGTGAAAGTAGTTTAGCGCTTAGCTCAGTTAAATGTGTTCAATCTCTGAAAACCAAACACTACTCCAGCGGCTCTTCCACTTCTCTAAGGAAGACCTCGCCCATCCTTTTGCGTATGACTTTGGGCGGAGGTTATTACAAGCACTCGGAATAGTGACATCATGTACCCGGGAAGTAGAGAGCTGTAGTCCAATTCCAGACATTCTCTGTAGTCCTTGAAAAGCGAATTCTGTTAAAGACAATATCTCGCTTGGCGCTGAACTTTGAGCTTCATCACTTTGCAGGTATTATTTATGCTCTAACAGCTCCCCAACTAAAGGTTGAAAAATGTGATCGCAGGGAACATGGCTTTTCTGTGTGAGGAATATTGTGTATAGCTGAATTACAACTGGATCTTGTTTTGTACTGATAGATGGGGCCCGGATTGTTCTGGAACTTCCCTTCCAAGACTAGCTGCACGGTTCCACAGAGCCTGCTGCAGACGATGTACGTAGTTCCGCCCATAACCCGAGGCTGTAGCTTTTCTTTTGCGTTTTTTTTGGCATTCATCTCCTCATTTTTGTCCGTCTTTTTGCTTTTGAATTTCATGGCCAGTTACTGTGTCTGACCACATAATGACCACACCTTGATTTGTCGACCAATCACTGAGCAGTGTGCCAAACAAGGTCAAGTGTCAATAACTAATCATCACTCAGCCTTGGATCATTGCTCATAACTCATTGGCCAATAGCTGTAGATTGTTCCAGCCTTGAGTCATCGATCAATTCATACATACTGTAGATATTTATGTGTGCGAGCTGATTTCACATAAAAAAATCAATTGTATCATTTGACGAGAGAAATTGCGTCTGTGAAAAGCAGCACTTTGTCTTCAAAAAAACCTTTCAACACTATTATTGTCTGACCTTAGATCTGATGGTAATCTTATTATTATGCATAATCCGTAGGTTTGTGAGGAATAGGATAATTATGTACAAAAAAGTCACCGTTAATGTCATTTAGCTCTACGTGACTGGATTTTGTTTGTACTGTTTATTTTTAATGTTGGTCTGTACACATACTCTACCAATGGACACATGGTCATTGCATAACGTCTGAAGTTTTTAGCAACTTGAGCCTTAAGGTTTGTTTTTGGATGTGTCAAGTTAAAAATTAATTCCACTTCTATGATCTGCCCAGCTGTTGGGGAACACAACAACAAGTCTTGTGTAACTGGTCCTTAAGAAATGTGTTGGCGTCCGGTAGACTCCTAAATATTCAGGGCTTTAAATACTCTAAAAACTGCTGGGTTATTTTTAACCCAGCACTGGGACATTAGCCCAACTGTCGGGTTAAATTAACCCAGAAAATGTTTATATTTAACCCAACAATGGGTAGAAAGTTTAAAAACTTTTGGACCCAACAATTGATTAAAATATCGTTGTTGAAATATGAAATACAAATGTAGTTTGCACAACTTCACTGGCTTAATACTTTGACCATTCTTTCTCTTTACATGTCCAAGATTCGATTTGCATTTTGCAATTCTTGACCTCCTATGCTCCAAATACCGCTTATAATCAACTGAGCCCCATGACACCATTTTCATTTTAATGAACTGAAAATCTCCATGAATAATTGGAGTGCCTGTGAGCGCAAAGCAGACGCGGGCAGAATTCTGATCTAAATAGATGGACAGCTGCGATAAAATCCCAGACAGGGCAGACAGATAGCTTATTTCTCAAAATAGATGGACGGCCATAACAAAGCAATTCATTTTTGTTTTTTTCCACCCAACATCACTGGATTCATATACAGTAACAACCTGCGGTACATAAAGGTTCGGCCAGGTTACTGTAGTTTTGATAAAACAGTCCTGTTGAGGACCACATACCATTTCACCTTCTGTCAGACTGGCTGACAGCACAAAGCTGATTCTGATAAGAGCCAGTGTGAGGGACTTGAAATCATGGTGGATTCTTGTTGGTGGTACAATGCTATCAGGGCGTCTCTGACACCAGGCGTGAAAGCCAGATAGCTCTGATTGGTTCTTCAGATGTTACCCAGAATCCCAGTGGAGGTGTGAAGGGAGATCGCTTAGGGGACCAGATTAACCATGAAATGATGCTTTAAAAATGTCTAAATCATGGTACATTAAATGATGCTTCAAATGGGCACACTTGAATTAAAAATAAAGGTGCTTCACAATGCCATCTGAGGAACCTTTCTGTTGCACAAAAGCTTTTTTGTGGCAAAAAAGGTTTTTCAGATTATAAAAAGAAAGAGATAGTTCTTTGAATTAATAGTTCTTTGAGGATCCAACATTTTTTTGTCTATGGCATCGATGTGAAAAACATTTGAAGCATCTTTATTTTTGAGAGTGCTCTTCAGTTTTCTGGAACAGTCCAGAGAACAGTATGTAGTGTGATCTTGATGTTCCATTTATAATGACTTACATCTTTTCAACCAATCGACTGAACTAAATATAAAATGTTCTGAAGCAGGAATCATCTTGTTCGGATCTGGTTGATGCATATATTGCAAAAAGTAAATGTATACGTTCTGTTGCACAAAAATACACGATTTTGTTAATAACTGATGTACAAGAACCGCTAAATTGTTTTTATTCTTGATCGGTTATTTGAAAGAACCAAATACTGTAAGTCATGCTTTGTTTGAGCATTATGTGAGCTGGTTATGTTTTCATGTCTGTTTTGGTCTGTTGTTATGGTTTGTGCATTAAAAAATGGCTGATGCTTGAGCCTGTTTTCTTACTTCATTTGATCTTATAAAAGAGGATCCTTGTATGAATCTTGGCCCCAATGATGGAGGGAAATACACAACCAGGAGAAACAAAAACATCATTCATTCTATAAAAATCAGGGACAACAAACAGCCCATGTCAACTTCCAGTGGGTGTGAGGGAGGTATTTGCTATGACCTTTTCCAGAGACCAACTTGTGCACTTAAAAGTCTACTGTTACTCAGTTCTGGCTGACAGACGCCTCAGGACACAAAATATAAATATATATTTAATAATTTATATGGAATTTTTGCCAGCATGTGGGTGGTCCTTAGCGCCTTCTACACCTTCCTTCAATGATATTGCTCAGAGATTTTTTTGCCGTTCATATTCATGTAAACCTTATGAGAATGAACCATTGCTTTGCTACAGTAAACATAGTTTAACTGTGGTATTTATAGTAAAACTACATGGTTTGTTTTCATAGGGGACATTGACGTATCCACTTTGTCTCAGACATTTCTTTATAAGTTTTTATAAATTATTTTCTTAAATGAATAAAAATAAAATTCCTTTGGAGATATCAAAGTAAATGAGAAATTTTTGACTTTTGAGTACAGAACTCCTTTTGTATTGATCATTGAAGAATTTGATTATAAATTTGATGATGTTTCATATTAAAATCTTCAATTTTTTATTGCAAACTGCGGATTTTTGGCAAGTTTATACACAATTTGAGACATTGTTGAGATCTCTTCGAAAGCTCCAGAGAAAGTTTCAGGAAAAGTAAACACGAATTAAGTTACTACTATGCCCCGACTTATCGGGCAATAATCGGTATGGTCTGAGAAAAACAACTAAAAACAGCCAATGATTAGTGCCGATATATCCTGTCAATCAAAACAGACCCATGCTGTGAATTTGTGCTCTGTAAATAGAAAATGTTAAGAAACATCACCCGTTTGATGTTCAGTATTTATATGTATCTGAAGAAATCATAATATTCAGAATAATCACTCCGAATAATCGGCTATCGGTATCGGTGGAGAAATGGAGCATCGGTGCATCTCAAGTTACTATTTTTATTAGGATGAAAGATCTGAGAAGTAAGTAACTTCAGCAAAGCTCTCCATTTAGTATTATTATTTTATTTATTTATTATTATTAACCTCCTTTTAAAGAAATCTAGATTGTATTCCAACAGGTTGTAATGTAAGCATCCAAATGGCTTATTAAACTGATCGACCTCTTGTATATCAAAAAAGGGATGCCAATGTCAATGTGACGTTCATCTTACTAACATATTAAATCAACCCAGGATACAAAATGAATAAACTCGTAGTGTTTATAAATCCCAGCTGATGCACATTGTGCTATTTCGGTTGAATGAACACGACACAAACACACCCTGTCCTAACCCAGTTTCCAGGTATTGATTGTACTTATCCGTATCAGGTCAGATGTTGCCCCTGCCTATTGATTTGGTGTCTGATGGAATGCTCTCTCAATGGCCCTCCTGTGTTGTCATACTCCCGTAGGGCCCACACTGTCTCTTAAAAACACCTTTTGTCTTGTGCGTCATCATTTGCCAGCCCTGGCTCACGTTGTCGGCGCAACCTTGATGCTTGAACATTTTATGTAGATGAACGGCCTTTTAACGAACAAACCCGATCTAGTAATCTACTCAGGACTCAGGAACTATTAGTATTTCTTGTTATACCGCGGTGATGTACTGGCAGGGATTCTGTCTGGAAAAGGACGTAGTAAAGGTTACCATCTCCCTGATGATTGCAGAGGCGCCTATTGGCATTGCTAGCTGTTACCATAGCAACTGACAGGGGTACAGAGCCCACAAAAAATAAATCATTGCACACACACGAGTTACAGATTCGTGGTGTATTCGATATGATGGTGTTTATTAGCTCTTTATGGTTTTCAGTACAGGATAATACAAATGTTCTCAAATTCTTTAGCTTATTTAAACAGAGAGTGATATATTTAACCCAGAGGCTTTTGGAACCTATTAGATTCCAGATGGTGAAAGGGCAGGTTTTTCATACCCCAAAAAACTGTGCCCTTATAAAACAATGAGTTGTACTGATGGTGATGGTTAAAGCAAGAAGATCTATTATGAATGGGCACACCACGCTAAACACATAGCAACCACATAGCAGCGCCCAAGCATCATGAAGTGCGATCTTGGCAAGCACTCTTGTTCTTCCGAAGATGTATTAACATCACAATGTGGCACAATAGAGTAAGTACACGTTTGAGAATTGCAACGTCCGATAACCTACAGGTTTTATAATGATGTGAGAAAGGTATGAGACAGGAAGGTGGGGGGAAGTAGATAAACAGAGAGATCGTGACCAAGAGAGAAAGAAAGGTCTATTGAGAATATTGTGGTGGAGTCTAGACCTTGTTATATTGAACTCATGGGCGATGTTATGTACCCTAAATAATCATTCCCTGCAGGGCACTGAATCATTCTGTCCTCTCGCATCCGAGGGTTTGATTTACACTGCCCAGGATTTCAGATTCGTGCGGATCCCAGTGATTATGGGCAATAAGAGTTGAATGAGTTTTCTGTTGACTTGTTCTGATGTTTAAATGGCGAGACTCCTTCTGTGAGAATTATGTATTAAGCATTTGGCGAAAGGTGGACACAACCTACACATTTATTCATTCATTACTCATTCATTTGTGCTTTTGTGAGGGGCTCATATTCATAGCATGCTTTTATAAAGGTTCCAAAAATGGTGATCATTCAATTAAGTTAGTTATTGTTGAAGGTGAAGTGTGTGTTTTTCGATGTTAAAAAAACTTCTCCTCTTATACAAAGACAGATGTAATTAAGACATTTAGGCTAATTGAAAGTATAAACCGGGTCACTATCAAAATATTGTTAAATTCAGCATACCAACCTAGCATAACAATATTTACACAACCATTGGTGAGAGTATGGGGCGGGGCTATCTGTTTTCCAAATAATGGGAGGCTAGTGGTGCACATCAAACACACTACATCTTCAATGTTACAAAAAAATTATATTGTAAAACATTTTGAGATTAGATTAGATTATTAGTATAATATTGCAAGGAATAGTTCACAAAAACATTTTCCTCACCCTCATGTCAATTAAAATCTGTATATTTCTGTATATCATGGAGATATTTTTAGAAATGTGTCTATACAATGGAAATCAATAGAGTCCGGAGCTTGAAAGTTTTTCAAAATATCTTCTTCTGAAAGTCATACAGGTTTGAAATGAAACGGGGATGAATAAATGATCAAATAATTATCTTTTTGTGCAATTTATCCCTGTAAGACTTTAAAATAGAGCATTACAGTTTGGGTATACTAGGCCAATAAGTTAGCTGCGGACTCTTGCTTTTTGTTATCTTAGTGTTTTGTTATCAAAATATCATGCGACGCTGTTGGAGCTCTGATGAGCCAACAGAGTTCAGCAACATGGTGGTTTTTGTGTAATCCTTAACCTCACCATGTCCATACAACATTCAAGCCATATTTACACTGCCACCTCATGGAACCCCATGCTAAATTCACAAAACCCTATGATCTCATGTAGGTTTATACTATTAGAAGTTGAATCGGTGCCCTTGCTGAAAGAATGTCTAAAACCAGTTTAAGGTGGTACCTATGCTGTATGTGTCTCAGTCCGCTCCCTTATTCGGTAGCATGAACAACACATGTCCAGAGAGTGCATTGTCCTGTCCTATTGTCAAAATCATTCCAGAGCACTGAAAGATATTTACTAGAAATTCCTAGAGTGCATTGTAAGAATCCAGTGAGCATTGACTGTTCGCTCTATATGCACAAAATAAACAAAACTAAAGGTGGTCTTATTCAGATTCACATCTAGGGAGATTAAAGAGACACAGCAATGGTTTCTATAGCTGGTTCAGGCTGATATATGGTGTTTAACTGGATCACCATGAGGCCACTAGACTTAACCCGTTTCTAAATAGGTGGGGTTGAATCCTAAAACTGATAGACCAGCTGTGCCACCTTAAGGCTGGTGTGATGTGATTTTTCCAGCAGGGCCTTTATATAATGTGTGTGTAATAAAATGAACAATATTAAAGCAGCAATGTGGATTTTAATAAGACACCTGTTTACTGTCAAACAGCCGTGTTAATCTCAGGTGTGTGTGTTGCCATGGTGATTGCAGGTTGCTCTCCAGGATGGCTGGCATAAAGGATCAGCAGTTTACCGAAGAGAAACCGCTTCTGCCAGAAGTCAGGGGACAAGAACCAGAGATGGTAAGTGTTTGTGTCTGTGCTTGGGTAAATATAGTTTACCGATTAAAAGTGTGCCCGTTTATATGACATAATAAGACAAAAAAGTGATGTGTGTGTGTGTGCATGATAACGAATTTATCTTATTGTTAAAAAAAAATCTTTACATATACTGCATTTAACTTGACTTGTTTATGTAAATCCATACATTGACAATTTAACATGAAATGCATAACATATCAGAAATGTCAATATTCTTAAAATGTTTTATATATCTAATAAAATGTGGGACATTGTAATGCTTCGATATTCTAAAATTCCTTTAGTACAGATGAAAATTACCGCTTCTCTTATGATAAATTTTAAAGTGATAGTTCACCCCCGAATTAAAATTCTTTCATCATTCACTCACCCTACAGTCATTTCAAACCATGCGTTCTTTCTTCTGCAGAACACAACAGAAGATATTTTGAAGAATGTTTTTAACTGGCCCCAGTTCACTTGCATTGGTTTTGTGTCCACACAATAGAAGTGACTGGGTGCCGGCGTTGTTCAGTTACCGACATTCTTCAAAATATCTTCTTTTGTGTTCTGCGGAAGAATATAAGTCAAGTAATACAGGTTTGAAATGACAAGAGGGTGAGTAAATGATGACAGAATTTTTCTTTTTTGCTTGAACTTTCCCTTTAAGTATATGAGCGTACACTGTATGGAAAAACAGGGATTTTAGGACTATAGGGGATCAATTTCTCTACTACTTCCAAAAACATTAAAAAAATTGTTTTTGAAAACCTATCTTATAATAACGAATGACCCTGTTAGATGTCTGCAATTTTTGTGCCCATACCACCCATATACTCTTCATATTACATATCATATTTGGAGAAAATACATATCAAACTTTCTTTCAATACAGCTTCTCGACACTCCCACCAAAGCATTGTCCTCCAGCCCTGTAGAGCAGTGGTTCTCAAACTGGGGGCCGTCATTTTATAATTCATCTTGTAAAATAACATAAAATGCTCATAAAAATAAGACCACCAACCAAACACACTGATGTTCAAGTTTAATATTCTAAGTCTTTATTTGATGGGGGCCACAAAGTAATGCTCCCTACACACAGAGGGGGTCTTACAACGAAAATGTTTGAGAACCACTGCTGCACAGGGTGCTGTTTAAAGTAGTGTGCTGTAACCGGTGTTTGTGTCTGTCTGTAACGGTGCAGGCTAAAGGAGAGTGTGTGCACGCGCTGCCTTGTGCTAAGCCCTCCCCCCAAACGGCTCGCCCCCCCAAACGCTGGCATTCGATCGCCCGGCACTGGCTCGGCCTCACCCGGCGTCGGACCAGCGGGTACATCTCGGTAGGCTGAGTAACGCACAGAGCACGTCCACTCTTCCAACTAACGGACACAAATTTCTTTTAAAGATATACATCTTTTAGAGAAGTCAAGGTCAAATATTTGTAGGTTATTTGTTTCTACTGTACTGTACATCCACTCACAGATTTGAAAAATCACAGATTTGAAGTTCAGATGTGAACAGATTTTGTGTATATTCCTAAACTCTGCTGAGAAGCACGCTTTAAGAATGTTTAAACACCTGTCCTTACTTTCACATCTCTATTTTACAAACATGGTTTCAGCACCCATGTCGCAATTTTCACAGGTTCAAAACGCATCATCATATAACTCATACAACCCAAATTTCCAAATACACCGTAAACATGTATCCCAAAGTTTTCCTCAAGAAGGCACATTGTTGTTTACCTTCAACTGTGCAAAGTTTTGCCGGTTGTGCATTGGAGGTTTGAATCTTGAAAAGGAGTGACACCTGCTGGTCCGACATTAAAACTGCTTTTACCATTCTTCCGTCATCTCTTCTGCCAGCTTGATCTGCATGCACTAACTTCTTCTTTAGGTTGTTTTCCAGCTTTTCAGTATCACTCTATGATACTTGCTTTGTTATTCTACCAATATGGATGCTTTGTTTGGATCCCAAATATGTTTGTGTCTATCTGTCTTTTTCTTTTTTCCAATAAATTTCACTTAAGTTGCTCTGTCTGTGTTTCTGTCTGTATACTGTTCTAACTCATGCTACTTGGATTTCTTTTTATTTCTACTGTGATTGTGGCGGAACGAGGAGAATCTTGCAAGGGGAACAAAATGAACTCTTCTCAAACTGTTCTCATGCTTCACCTTTTCCCCTCAGCACTTACAAAATATCTTTACTCACTTATTCTAAGGTGGGACCACCAAAACACTGGCCATTATACTTCAATGTTAAACAGGTCTCATATCAGCAAAACCACATTCTGTACTAACCTTGTAGTGAAACAAAAACATCAGCAGAACATCAGTTAGAATTTCAATCACAGAAACTCTTCGGCTTTCCTGTGTTGCCAGGACCTTGCAGAGTGTTGCTCCGATCACTGCTTCATTTATTGTCATGTGTAACATGTTGAAATCGTGCTAAAGGCTTTGATAAATCTAACCTTTCGTGTTCCTGCAGGAAAACTGTGAGACGTTTGTGGATGCTGGAGATTGGAAGGTACGGTAATTCTTCTCTTTGCGTATTTGATGTACGACTTGCATCTTACACAACCGCTCTTAAAGGGAGATCTCACTCAAAAAATGATGATTCTGTCATCATTTACTCACCCTCTTGACATTTCAAATTTGTGTGACTTACTTTCTTCTGCATTTACTTCTATTGTGTGGTCACACACGCAAGGCAAGTAATCGGGTACCGCCGTTGTCCTGTTACTTCTTCAAAAAGTAAGTCATACAGGTTTAAAATGACAAGAGGGTGAGTAAATGATGACAGAAATTTCAAAAGGGATTTTGAGCCATTGTGAGGTTTCTGGAAAACTGTGCCAGAAGATGTAATAGACTTGTTTAGTTGTATTTTACATCTGGGCAATTTCAGCATAATGGACGTGACATTTTGCATCATGGACGTGACATAAAAATGCTCAGAGATTGAATTTATTACGATTATATTGAACCTTCTGGTTATATTTTACTAAACCCTTGTTGATAGTGTCTAAACATCAAAAAATGTCAGTCTATGAAAAAATGATATTTAAAAAAAAGGGAAATGAACATGCGTTATGGATGTGACAAAAAAGGACGATAAATTTTGTGGGATTTCTGCAAACTAAAATGCACAATCCTGAAGCAATAATAGAGAATATTATTATTATAATTATTATATTTACTTGGAATATGTAGCGCTATGAATGTGACAATCCTAAAAATGGCACTTAGCTGACTATTAAAAATCATGCACCAAAAATAAAACAAAAGCTTTACAAATTTTAGGAGAGATCTCACATGGGTATTTGAGCCACCAAATGTTAAAATCTGTGCTGTTGCCATAGTAAAAACCGCTGGTAAAAACATAATTTTTTCGTGGTAAGGTTGACATTTTCACAGAATTGCCATCTGTGAATTCTTCCATCATGTTCTCATCCTCATGTCATTCAATACCTGTCTGAATTGCTTTCTTCTGAAGAAGAAACTTTGAAGAATGTTAGTATCCGAATAACATTGACTCCCATCGACTTCCATTGTACTTATACAAAATCACTGAGACATTTCTCAAAATATCTTCTTTTGTGTCATACAGGTTTTTAATGACACGGAGGGTGAAGGGACTTTTATAGATAATTCATCATTAGTATGGGAGCGGGAACGCCATGGGTGCCGCCATTTTGACGTCACATGACAAGCTGTTTCATACAATTGATAGTTACTACAAAATAAAAGCGCTGTGAACAGAAGTAAACACTTTGTCATTGCTTTCAGCCAGTGCTAAATGGACTTAATAATATGATTTTACTCAAAACAAGCTAACCAAATAATATAACAATAAACACAATGTACTTGTCTCAATCATAGCATAATAACAGGGTCGAGTCACGTACGTGCAATCCATTAGGGGAAAAAATGTATTAAAAAAATTCCAGACACACTCTCGCTGGATGAAATGAACTCCGGTGACCCTTCAGCTCCCACACACAGATAGAAATATCTCAATGTTAAGTACTATAAACACACCAGCTGCCGGTACAGGCAAAGAGAGTCGTGATAGTCGCAAACCAACAATAACGTGCAAAAAATCACCAAGATCGAAATCAAGAACGTATGTTATGGATGCATGAAGAATAACAAAGGAACAAAACAGACTAATATTTTAGATTTCCTCATTTTGTGTCGATTTTGCGTCTAGTTTCTAACAGGCCATAAAATACTTTTTTTATGTAAAACACAGAAACAAAACAATAATTCATCAATTAGACTTCAATGTGTTTTCGTCTAATATAGGACATCATCGTTCTTCTGTAAGTATCCAAAATTAGACAGGTCTCTAAATTTTGTTTCCTTCTGAAATGATTCACTTTGAACCATCATGCTTCAGCATAAATGAAACTTCTAAGACAAAAGTTGAAGTCTTTGAACTTCCGCACCTCAGTATTGTGTCTGTCTCGCAGTTTGCATCATCTCTTCACACCTCTGACAGAAATAGGACTAAATCGCAGAGAAAAAGCGTTTGATTTAAACAGCGAGAAAACAAAAGACGGAGGGGGATGGATATGATGAGATCTGTAAGCCGCATGCTCTGTTAGTGAAAGGTTTTAATTGTGCCACAAAATGAATTCATTATAATAGGTATTTGCGGTTACAGTATAGCAACCTGAGAGGCGAGGAACAAAACAAGTTAACAAAAAATATGATTGTGACATGTAAAATATGTGTATATATATTTGGTACAATCTTAATATGTGCCATTTAGGTAGGCTACAGATACGTTTGGAACCAATATATTCCTTTGTGGTAGCTGCAAAGTTGTACTTTTTGAAAGAATAGCACCCCATCGACAGCTTGGGACCCATTTTTGAAAATATGTTTCTAAAAGCGAAGGGCCAATAATAATACATCTCTATATTTAGATAGATACAGATGCAACGCAGTATACATGCATATAACATTTAACCATCGTTTATTTTGGAAAGACAGAGACTGCCAAGTCCGCAAGGGATTAATCTCCTATTTTGGCAAAGAAAGAAAGCTGAAGTCGAGTATGCAACTCCTCTTATCTAAATAAGGATAGAGTTAGTGAGTAATATAGAAGACAAAGGATGTAAGCACAGCCACCTCCTTTACGCAGCAGAAAGTGGGCCATGTGTGTTCATATCACAGCCCTCCCTTACGTGTTCATGTGAGAGCACACGTACTGTACACAAACCCAAAGCACATGCTGTCCCAAACAGCATCCTCAGTTGTCAGTTTCAACCAGTTCTGTGCTGTGAATGGCACTTTCACCTATCCCACGTCTGTTCTGGGGGGGGGTGTGTTATTCTATTTAGATGGTACATTTATAAACATTTAAATGAAACAGAAAATAGTATCAATGTTGATTTATACAAAAGATGAATTATTCTATTTAATACATTATTAAATAAATCAACATCTTCCAATTGGTACCGAACCTGCATCCATTTTAAAGGGCTTATACGCACATGAAAAGAGCAAATGTGGGACAAAACAGATAGAGAACACAACAGATTTAGATTGACAGACAGAGCAGCCAATCAGAGTTGCGCATGCTTTGCGGCCAGCCAATCAGAGGCATGGGTGGGATGTAATATGGGTTGGGGGAGGGGGCAGCAGCACTGCATAATTCAGCCCATGAACGAGACGGGGAGAGACAAAGAGACACAGTAGCAAACGCAGCATCCCTCTAGTTGTCTGCATCTGAATCTGATTGCTTGGACAGAATCAGTTCAAGACTGTTTGGTCTCTTTTCGGCTTTCTACATTTTTATCCTATCCTATACTATCTCTGAGCAACCATGCCGGAATGCTGGGATGGGGTGAGTGGGATATCGTAATTGCAGGAATGTAAATAGAGAGAGAGGTTTTGTTTTTCTAAAAATATTAAATTCAGCTCATACTGTAATTCACTGTATGTGTATAATTGTGCGTTTTATAGCAATTTGTGTAATATATTATAATTTTTCAGGAATTTCTATGGCACATAATTTGCTGTTTACTTAATAAACAGTTCAGTAGGTCAAACTGCAAATTATGATAAAATGAATTGAACTTTCATGGAAATATTTCAAATTAACTGATGATTTTCTATTAAAATACAGAGGAATAAAACCTACATTGTGCCAAGCAAAACAAATCATACTGCTAAAATATTAAAAATATATATTTTCAGACAAAAAAAAATGCTAGTATGCGATATTTATGCATAATCTATGTTTCAGTATATTTTAATCTATGTACAGTATGTAGTCTGTTGGAACAGAATTTCTATTATGCAGAAATGTCCAGTCACGTCTGAGCCATTTGCACTGACACACTAACACACTTACACATGTGGAACATGTGCTCCGATACACTCATGTACCTGCCTTAACCAAATGTGTGCATGTGTCCGTCTGTCTGTCAGTATTTTGCTTTAAGGACTAAAGTATGACAATAATTAAAAATATATTTAGACTATACAGAAAATCACCAGACAAGGACAAATCTACGACCTTGAGTTGGAAAAATATTCGTCCGCAGAGATTATGATGTGTTTTACGCTGTGCCGGTTTTGCACAATATTGCTGTAACTACGCCATATTTCATACTTAATCCCTTCAGTTATTTGTTTTTATTTTCTCCCTTGAAAACATGCCTGTCGTGTGCTTCCACAAGATTTCATCTCGACCGAAACGCAGACAAACAGATGTTCTAAACCTGCACACACACACAACATTTGCACCATTTGCATCCAGGTGTACATGCATTTTCAAAAGTGGATTTAAAGAGATATTTATTATTGTCTGCAAGTCTACCTCGATCTACATTAAGCTCACCCAATTCGGCTTTGATGTTGACTTCCCAGATTAAAGCAGAACATTATAAAAACTGATGAAAAACACACGCAGACACACATCCATGTCAGAATAAAATGGAATATGGGTCAACTCAGATTAAAATGCCTTTGGCAGTAAAAAGGGATGTGGATTTAAACATTGAGATATTATAACTCGTCTTCTTTCTTGTAAAAGTGAACTTTTTTAAATGAAATGTAACAAAAACATATAGCCTAAAATGAATTCATGCATTTAGCTAATTTTGAGTATTTTAGTCAACTGTATAAATGTAAACAAAAATATATTTTTGGCAAAGCTTTTAAAAGTTCGGGCTCTACTTCGGGGTTCAATGGTCATGCAAAACTGTTTTATAAATAGATGTTTTTGTGTTATAGGAACACGACATCGAAACCCCAAATGGGATGTTGCATGTGGTCATCCGGGGAGCTCCTAAGGGCAATAAGCCAGCTATCCTGACCTACCATGATGTTGGGCTCAACCGTAAGTAAACTGTTTACTTGTAAGGTATTTTTTGTTTGTGTGTGCGCATATAAAAGTTCTCCATGTATCACACGTACTGCATGATCGACTGCACCATCTGTCTCCAAGCACTGACCCGATGCTAATTTTTCCATTTCTAAAACTTACGAGAGAATTGTGTTATTGTGTGCTTTTGCATTTCGACAAATTCAAAGAGCAGCTCTCTGGAAGTGATTGTGTCATCAGAGGTGTCTTTTGGGTGCCAGCTGACTGCAGTGTAACAGATCACAGTCGTTGTGAGACGTGACTGATGTCAGGTGGAAGGTGATCTCAGCATCACTTATGTTATGGTGCAGGTGCAGACACGGGGGAATTTTTGTAAAAAACATATCTCGGAAATTAACAATACAGACATGAACTGTTGTTATCATGCATATATATCTGAAAAAAACATGTATATATAATCATATATTTTCATAATCATTAATCAATGATCATCTATTTTATTATTGTTGTGATATATTTATTCATAAATTATACAATGTACTTAAATTTTTTTTTATTATATTATTTTTATTTTATTTTTACATAATTTTAAAATGTTATATTTTTTATTTGTTACAATTTCAAGCAATATATTCATTGGTTTTTGTCTTGGGGTTTAATGTTGAATAAATATATATATTACTTGTACAAAATAAAAGTTCTAGAATGTGTTCTTCGCAACAATGTTATAAAAGAATCATATTTGGTGACATTTTTGTCAATGGATTTTAAAATAACTTTTTCTTTCTTACCCTTTTTTAATCTGTAGATCCCTTTTACACTCAAATAAACCAAGAAAAGTTTAACCGATAAAGGTTCTCTATGAAACAGACAAAGGATATTTTGGGAACCTTAAATTTTTTAAGTGTCGTAGGATTTTTTTATAACCTTGTAAATAATAAAACAACATAAAAATAAAAATCATGGTCATTTTCAGTGTGCAAAAACATCTATGAACATCATTTTTAATTGACTTAACCCAACAGTCCTGTAGTTTAATATGCATCATGGGAATTTTATTTGGGACGAAAAATCATTTAGACTGGTTTATAGGTCAGTAAAACACCAACGGCGGCCGACACACCATTGACCTTGAATTCTCCATTCCATCAGTCTTGCAGACTAATACTACTCCTCAAGACTTGCCTAAAAGCATCTATTACTTCCAGGACGACTTTCTTCTCTTCATCCCCTGATACTTACTTCCAGTTTTCTCTTAATCCCTCATGCCTCCCCCCATGTCTGTTTGTTGCTTATTTTGTATCTCAGAAGTGTGTTATTGGGACCGGATGTGCCTGCCCGCTCTTATTTTTATGACAGAAGTAGGGAAGGAGAGATATGTAGGTCACAAAAACAAACCCATGCGGTACTGGGGAGGGGGGATCAGCACTGCGGCATGGAGCGATTCTGTCTTTCCCGCCCGCTGCGGATACATGTATTATTATGCATGGCCTTTCTTTTTCCCAAAGCATGACTCAGTGAAATAAAGAGCAAGAGAGCGAAACAGATAGCGAGAGAGACCACTGAAAGGAGACATTTGCCCAAATAGGGAATGCAAAGTGAGCGATACAGTAGGGTAGAGGGGTAGAATCTTGGTCATTTACTACAGAATAGAAAAACTGGGGATGATTCATCCAGTCATGCGGCACTACGGTGAAGTGCATAGGCTTGCTGGGATCTGATTGGATGAGAGAACTGCTCTTTGCTTCTGAACATCAGAGAAATCGATTTCAGAAATTTGATTCCAGGGTCTATGGGAATCTCCATGGGGTCTTGATTACTTTTGAAAAGCTTTTATCTGAAGTGGCTTAAGCGGGTTGTTCATTTTGTATGTTCTTGAACCGTGACCTTGTCTTGCCCAACCAGATGCTCTACCAGGAGGAAGATATGCTCATTAAGTCCATTGCAAAGCAACTGAACCGTCACACTGTTAGTTGTGAATGGATGAGATGACTCAGTATCAAGTGAGCATTAGTTCAGCTTGAGCAGTTAGATAGAACGCCAGAGCTGTTTGTTGTTTTTTTACTTCATGATCTAAGTAGGCCAACAAAGGAACCGTCTAGAACAGAGTGGTTTTCTGAATTGATTTTCACAGCTGGCCCAAACGTGAAGCATTCTTTCATTAATAGTAAAAAGTATTGGTTGGACATAATGACAGACAGATGGATAGACGGATGGATGGATGGATGGATGGATAGAAAGACAGACAGATGGGTAGACAGATAGATACTAGCGCAGGATTACAGCGTTTAATCTCTTTCCATGTCTTTCTTGAACAGACAAGTTGTGCTTCAACTCATTCTTCCACAATGAAGACATGCAGGAGATCACCAAGCATTTTGTTGTGTGCCATGTGGATGCCCCTGGCCAGCAGATTGGTGCCGCACAGATGCCACAGGGGTAACACATACGCACACACACATTGTTAATAGTGCATTTATCATTTCTTACATAACATCATTTCGGCCTATTGTTTTTAGGTATCAGTACCCCACCATGGAACAGCTAGCTGGAATGCTTCCCAGTGTGGTGCAACACTTTGGGTGAGTATGGTTATATTTTACAGTAATGCAGTGATGATCTTGACAATGCTATACCCTGTACTGTTTGGCTAATCCAATGCAATTCTCATTTTAAATGGTTTGATCTTAAAAACAATGTGATGCCTAAACAAATGAAATTGCCTTTCCTCCAGCTTTAAGAGCATTGTTGGAATTGGAATCGGGGCTGGTGCCTACATCCTTGCCAAATTCGCGGTCAGTAAATCTCACTTTTGGCTTATTTTACTGCCTACAACGTATTGTTTGTGCACATTTAATCTAACAATTCAAACCTGCTTTCTCCCTATAGCTCATTTTTCCTGATCTCGTGGAGGGTCTAGTTCTACTCAACATTGACCCCAATGGGAAAGGCTGGATTGACTGGGCTGCCACAAAGCTGTCCGGACTCACTAGCACTCTTCCAGACACTGTTCTGTCCCATCTCTTTAGCCAGGTAAGGCATGACAGATATGAACACATTACGTACTTTTAATTGTATGTTGCGTAATATTTCATAACTCATAATATTTGGGTTGTATTTTAGGAGGAGCTTATGAGCAACACAGAGCTGGTGCAGAGTTATCGCCAACAGATCAACAACACTGTCAACCAGTTCAACCTCCAGCTCTTCTGGAACATGTACAACGGGTAACGCCCAGTGCCTCATTAATATGATAAAAATGCATATTTGGTAAAGAAAGTGGCTTGATGAATATCGCTGTCTTTCTCAGCCGCAGGGATCTGGAAATGAACCGCAGTGGCTCTGTGTTGAATGCCAAGACCCTGAGGTGAGGACTTCATTATACTCTCACTAATCTCATCTACATGTGCTTGTGTGATCGGAATGTTTGACGGGGTCTGTTTTCACAGGTGCCCAGTCATGCTGGTTGTTGGAGACAATGCCCCGGCTGAGGAGGGCGTGGTGAGATTTCGCTTTGTTTTCATCATTCTCACTTTTGTCGTAAAGTAGTCCATAAAACCCGTGCACTGTAAATCTTCTATACAATGCTGTAGGCAAAAAATATTTTAGTATATAGCACACATATTGTAGTAATATTATATAGTAGACATAGAGTGTAGTCATATAATCCACACATATAGGATATCCACTTAATATAGCATGCTTATAGTATACTACAGATATAGTATAGTCATATTATATACCACACGCATAGTTTAGTCATGTGATGTTGTACACATATCGTATACTATACATATAAGATAATTATATAAAATAACACAAACCTAGTTTAGTCATATGTTGTAGTACACATATAGTATTCTACAAGTATAGTATAATAATATAATATGACTCACGTATAGTTTAGTCAGTAGCACACATATAGCACACTACACATTATAGCATAGGACAATACTGTAAACATACAAAGTCATATAATGTTACATACATATAGTTTAGTCTTATGTTGTAGTACACATATAATAGAATCGTGTAACATAACACACATAGTTTAGTCAGTAGCACACTGTATAGTTTACTACAGATACTGTATAGTAATATAATATAACACACATATAGTTTAGTCATAATATAGCACACATATAGTATACTACGTATAGCATAGTGATGAAATACATTAAACAAATACTACAGTAGTACAGTTGTATGATGTAGCACACATATATTTTTGACTCATTTTGTGAAGGTATAGTCAGTTTTGGACCACTTGGCCACTATAAAAAGTTATTGTAAAGAGAGAGAAGAATCTTTACAATTTTTTTACAAACTCTTTCATATTTCAAGACGTCTTTCCCTATTTTGTCTCTGTGGCACATTTAGCAAACTGGAATAGGAAGTGTTTTGTCATGTAGTGACAGGTCAATCCCATCCCCATCTGTCTCGCTTCCTCTCTTTACCTCCTTTTGGCGACCTCTCTACCTCCGCTTCCCTCGTGGGAGCAGATGGGACTGGCCCAGGGGTTGATCTCCTGGGCTTTGCCAGTTTGTGTGCTCAACACCGTGGCCCTTTAATCTAACATATAAAACCTGGGTCAGTGCCCCATCACATCAAATCGGACACAGGGTGAGAGACGAACAGGAGGGGAGCGTGACGAAGGAGAGGGAGGGAGAGAAGGAAGAGACGAAGAGTGAAAAAAAGGGATTTGACTCAAGAGCATTGCAAAGAAGATGAAAGACAGGATTAGTGAGAGATTATTGATCCAAAATAAATATATAAAATACAGAGAAAGTGAGAAACTAGACACACAGTTAATCTGGTACTGCAGAGATGAGTCATATTCCAGCACTAAGAGATAAAAGCTGCGCAGACGCATACGCATTCGCCTGCAGGCTTGAGTAAGATATTTTCAGAACTGGACAGACACGCCCTGATTTATACAGTGTACAATATACAGTAAATGTGTGTGTATGTGAGTGGCCTTTTTTTATATCCCGGTGGGGACCTGAATGCAAACCAACTCATGGGGACTCATGTCACCGGGGCGACCAAAATTGAGGTCCCCATGGGCAAAAAACATATAAATCGTTCATAACAATAGTTTTTTAAATCCCAAAAGGCACAATTTTTCTATGATCTTGAGGTTTAGGGGTTGGGTTAGGGGATAAAATATACAGTTTGTACATAATGAAAACATTACGCATATGGATCAGGCCATAAGACACACACATTAAAATGCAAAAGGAGACATAATCATTTAAATATGATACAGTACTGCATATGATGTCTGTTCTATTTTTTTAGGTTGAATGCAACTCCAAGCTGGATCCAACCAACACCACATTCCTGAAGGTAGGATTGGAAAAATATTACAAGCATTCAAATAAGAACCTTCAAGTTATTAAATACACCTTGTATACTTGTATTTGTTGCAGATGGCTGACTCCGGTGGAATGCCTCAGCTTACACAGGTCAGACTGCTTCGAAATCTCTCAGCAGACTCAGATATTCTATGTAAAATGTAATGTACCTTTTCTCTGGCTCAGTGGTGTAAGAGCATGGTGCTAGCAATGGGAAGGTCATGGGTTCCATCCCAGGGGATTGCAAATAGTCAAAAACAAATTTATAGTACAATGCAATGTAAGCCGATTTGGATGAAGCGTCTGCCAAATAGAAAAATACAAATGTAAAATGTAAACTTTGCGACTAAAGTATGTCACATAAAAATACTGATCAACTTTTATAAAATACAGATTTTTTATTTTAAACAATGATTTACATTTTTATTCCCACAGCCTGGAAAACTCACCGAGGCTTTCAAGTACTTCTTACAGGGGATGGGTTACAGTAAGTTTGAAACTTTTAAGTTTTTCAAATATCAATTTACTAAACAAAAATGTAGACCAATTTACAGTTTGTTTCTAATCCAGTCTACCAAAGTAAAACCGATCCCGAAGTTTCAGGATGTGTTTTCTTCTTTGTGCGTCTATATGTGGATGTGTGTGGGTAGGTGTGTGTGTGGAGGGTCCAAAATCATCACTTGTTCATTTGTATTAAATATTTGGATTTGGCTCTGGTGATATTAGGCCACTTTATTATTAAAAGCAACTAAATACAAAAATACAAAAATTAAATACATTTTAATCGCATTTTAAAGCTGCAATCCGTAATTTATCGGCATCTCTGTTTGAAACCCAAAATTGCAGATTACACTAAGTAATTATACATTTAAGGGTTATAATCAAATCAAACCAAGTGACATTTCCCGAAAATCGTACGTGACAGCTCAAATTATAAATCATTGTTACAGACGGTTTGATCAGATGCACATGCCTGGCCCAAAGTTAACTTCTGATCTGTCACTTCGGATAAAAGCCTCAGCTAAATGTAATAATATAACAATTTAGTTTATATTTTATTGACATTAATTTGATTGTATGTTCATTGTATTAAATTAAATTAAAACTACTCAACAGTTATTGATCTTTGTGGAGATCTACTGGAAGATAAGTTTGGGCCACAATAAAGTTTTATTTATGTTGTTGCCAGTGAAACCGTCAATAAGTGAACCGTAGTGTATTGGTGAGATTTTTTACGTAATTGCTCAATAACTGATTTGACAAATTTTTAAGAATATTTACAGATTGTAGCTTTAAAGCAAATAGGAAAGAGATCATTTTAATAGTTCATTTCGGCCCCTGTGTGTGTGTTGTTTTGTTATAATATCTACCCTATGTGTATTTTCCTGCCCTTTCCTAGTTGCGTCTATTAAGGATCGGAGAATGAGTGGGGGGCCAGGTACTTGCTGTTTTGTGTTTACGCCTGCCCTCTTTCTCATCCCCAGCCCTCATTCCGATGGCACGTGTACTTTCAGTCCCCGATTGAGTTGATCTACCCGATTGATTTCTGAATTTATCTGACCCTGACTGATATTTCCATTCATTCATTATTTTCTTTATGGATCAGTGATTTTTCCCCAAGAGGAAAAATATGCCTTGCGCTCCTGCACACTGCAGTCATTGAATGGCCTTTTATGCTCTTTGCATGGCGATTATTTCCAAACGCCAGGTTTATACAAAGTGTTCATATTTTGAACTTGTAAAGGATGAACCATCTTTGTTTCTCTTGCGATTTTGTACGAAAATAAATGTTTTTTATTGCTATGACCAGGTCATCAGATATCATCTTTTGTTTTAGAATTCAAAACGTTTGCTTATAATGTATTAAAGAAACAGAAAACAAAAATACTGCTTAAGAAAAGGACTTTTACAAACAATTAAAGGAACAGTTCAACCCAAAATAAAAATGTTGTCATTGTTTACTCACTCTCGAGTAGTTCCAAACCTGTATAAATGTCTTTGTTCTAATGAACAAAGAGAAAGATATTTGGAAAAATGCTTGTAACCAAATCCCCAAGCCCCCATTGATCATAGTAGAAAAAACTGCTTTAGAAAGTTATTTATACTGTTGAACACAAAAGAAAATATTTGGAAGAATGTAGGAAAGAAAACTACCATCACTACCATTGTCATTTTTTCTACTATGGTAGTCAACAGGGGCCAAGAATTGTTTGGTTACATGTGATCTTCCAAATATCTTTCTCTGTGTTTATCAGAACAAAGAAATGTGTACAGATATGGAACAACTCGAGGGTGAATAAATGAAGATGAAGGTGAACTGTTCATTTGAAGCTGAGAATTCAGCTTGGATTGAAGACGATCTGAATCTTTTAAATTTACGTGATTCAAGTTTTTGTGGAATGTGATCGGCTTGAGGCTGAAATGATTAAAGCTCAAGCATGTCATGCTGGCTCCTTCACAACACGTCATGCAGCCCAGCCTAAACTACCTCTCTATTTACAACTATTGACCTGTCTCACTTTCTCTCTCTCTTTTTCTCCCAGTGCCTTCCGCGAGTATGACCCGTCTCGCCCGTTCGCGAACAGCCTCTCTGACCAGCGCGGGCTCCGTGGACGGTTCCCGCAACCGCGCATGCACGCATTCAGACAGCACCGAGGGTGTCGGGCAGGTCAGCCACACCATGGAAGTGTCCTGCTGAGCCCTCGTTCATGTTCTCACACGCACACATTTAGAGAGACGTGACACATGGAAGAAGGGCCTGAGAAGAATGGAGAACTCGTGTTACTGTCATCTTTCTTTCTCAGCCATTCGTTTTCCATGTACTTTTCTCTCTGCATTTTTTTCAGTGTTAGCCCACTTAAAGAAACAGTTCACCAAAAAATAAAAAACATCTGTCATCGTCTACTCACGCTAACGTACTTGTTTTAAAAAAGATGAACGCAAGATTCAGTGATATATCACTGAACGTTTTTTTTTGTATGGACAGCTTCTAGTCCACATCCACTTTCATTGTACAAGTGAGAGGAACTCAGACATTGAGCTTGAAGAAGGTCGTAGATATAAAATGACATTAGAGTGAGTAATAGATGACAGAATTTTCATTATTGCGTGAACAAATTCTTTAACCTGTAAAATAAAGGCGTGCTGTCTTCCCTCTTAGAGCAATGTTCGATTCTCCCCTTTGTAACACCATTTATTTATCGCTGTGTCAGTATTTCTGCACCCTTCGCTTGCTGCCTCTGGCCTTCACCTCCTCCTCCGAAGACAAAACTTGAAATTGTCCCATCAGCCCTTGCTCTCGTTCCTGTCCTATGACAGTCTTTGTGGAGTAACTTATTGGTGGGTCGCAAGTAGAGGGAACGGTCATGAGGAAGAAACAAAGCTAGAAGAAGAAGGGGGGGTTAAAAGATTGATCCAGAGAGAGAGAGATTAAAATGGTACATCGTGACCAGGTTATGCACTCCCTCTCTGCCACGAACGCGAAGCAGTTGAGTTGTTGAAAGGGCAAAAGTCATCTACCGAACAGCAGCCTTTGGCTTATCATCTCAGGTCATTCAGTCATTTTGAAGTATGTGTGTGACCACGCAGGATAAACTATTCCTTTTCACTCCGGTAAACAAGACGTGATTTTTTTCATTTTTTCATTTTTAAGGTCAACACTCTATATGGCGGCTGTAGGAATGGGAAGTCAAAATGTGAGTGAATATAAATAACTTTACAATAGAAACATCCGCTGCTTAATTTGCACTGAAAAGTGGCATCCTTTACAAAAATACCCATTGTTTTTATTATAGTAAGCTTAGTACGTTTTTCTTTTTTTTAACGGGTTGATGACCATTTGTATAACTCCAGTTTTCCTACAAACACCATGGTTTAACTAGTAATATGTTTTTCGTTTTTATTCGTAGTAAAACTATGGTTCATTTTTCTAAGGGATAGACATTTGCTGACCGGCATGAATTGTATAAATAAAGAAGGCTACAGAGTAAATTGGTTCGCCTTAAAGGGACATTGTATTCAATTTTAGCGGCATCTAGAGCAGAGGTTACGTATTGCAACCAACGGCTCAGTCCACCCCTCCCTTTCGAAGCACAACGGTGGCTGACACAGGACAAAGATGTCGTCACGTTTTCACTTCTTTGCCGAAAGAGATATTTACGAAGTTACGAAATGCGCTCTGTAGAGCAGTTTGTCCGTTTAGGGCTACTTTAGAAATTCCAATGGCGAATTCCATGCAAGGGGACCTGCGGTGTATGTATAGATATAAAAAGATAACCCTTCATTATGTAAGGTCTTTATACACCTCTGGAGGCATAGTTACGTATATTATATTGCATTTCTGTCAATAGATACTCCTAAACATCACACAGCACCTTTAAGTAAATTTTCAATAAAACCAAAAATACTAAACAAAGACAACAAAAAAAACTTTATCACTTACTCCGTCACAAACTAAGATGAACATACCTTTCTTTAACATCTGGTTAAGACACTGTCTTCAGTTTAAGTACTCATATAATCTTAATTCGAGTTATCATTCAATTAGTATACTTGTGGTAGTGTGCACTCCCTGTCATATGAAGGGAGCTTTGCGTGGCATCGGTTCTGTACGGTCTCCCTTTTATAGACAATCATCTTGTGACCCAAACCAAACCGGAAATGAGGCAGAGCCTCTACGACGGGGTTTTGCCGCTTTCATTAAGTTCCATTTCACCAGTTGCGATACATAATTAAAGCTTTGGGTTTCTCTTACAGCACCTAGCCCTGCACAAAGAATATACGAAAGGTACTGAAACAAACACACATGCAAATGCATGCATGCATATTCAATAAAATGTGACTAAAATTGATGCTTGTTTTATAATTTAGGTTTATACATAAATTATAATAGATAATGAATAACAATGCATTGTGTAATAATGACTGACATGAACTCCGAGCTGATTTGCTGATGCCGCTGCCTTATTGGATGTCCTAAACTGTGATGAAAGAGGGCCTAGCAGCCGTCGAATTTCCATTCCACACATTTGCACTCTTTTGTCTTGATTGTCAATTTTGTGCAGAATCTCTCATTTTCAGGGGCGTTTCCTGTGTGTGTGTCTATATGGGGCGGGGCTTTCTGGAGCACCATTGTTCCAAGCAAGGAATGTAGGGTACAACCCCACTCCCAAAAATCCCAAACCCAAAACCACAAGGTGCCCCGCCACTCATAAACACACCCGGGCGCCTCAAAGGGCTGTCGACCCAGGCAACGCAAGGCTGGGCGTTATACTGTACAGACTCAGAGAGACAAACGCAAGACAAGAGAGGGAGAGATTGAACGAAACGGCCACCGATGTCGCCAGAATGTTCAAAATGGGACGTGAGCGAATCGGGAGGGTGAAAGCCAAACGCATGCTGGTTGGGTTTCCTCCTAAAGACTGAATGGGTGCATTCTTCCCTAGTATTGATTTGCATGAGTTTTTGTGTCGTTTTTTTATTTGATGTTTGAAGTATGCAGTCGTCAGCTCTTAATAAGAGACGAGGAGCATGCCGCAAGCTCACCTGTCAAAGGTGCACTTTTATCCCCGATCCCTGCTCTCTGCCTGGGGCCTTGAATGTATCGAGTCCTTTGGAAGTGCTGTACAGTATTGTCAATGTGGCCCCATATCACCTTTACTCTGAATCAGGGCTCACACCAGTGTATCCTGCCATACCTGCCTTCCCGTGCACCCTTTCCCTATGGATCTGTGTTCTATGCTGTAGATATTTGCTGTTTTTAGGGCAGAAAAATCAAATAGGTCTCTACCACTAGACATCTCGTGTGGATCATACATTCAACTCTCTGTTCCTTTTTTTTATATAAATGTAGTTCTTATTTAACCTGGTGTTGCATCAATTATTGTGAGGATTCAATGAGTATTATTAATCATATGATTACAGTTATTTCAAATAGCCATTGTTTTATATTGAGCAATAAGTTCTTTTTTTTTTTAAGGGAGGCCGGTTGTTACAAATACGTAAACAGAAATAGGATTCACTTAACCTGCTCTGCCATAATAAAGAAAATACAACTAATGTGTTAAAACTGTGTAACATGTACATCTATATAGCCTACAAGCTGTTACTGTCTGTGTACTAAAAAAAGCTGAACGTGCATCAAATAAAGCGGATGTGTAAAGGAATGAAGTGTTAACGTGCTGTTTTTATGCTTCCTGTAATTATGTTTTAATATATCATATTTGACACTCAAGAAAAGTGTATATATTTGTGCCGTTTTAAACACTTTACTTACCGATTTTAAATATTTTAGACGTGTTTTCCTGCCAGTGCCTGTATCACCTGCTGCCTTACGAAATTCACGACGAGCATCGACCAATCAGCGCGGTTGTCAGGCTGAATTTCAACAAGTAGACCAATCAATCAATTAATTCACTTGACATAAATGTTTCCGATGATATAAAAATCTTTAAGAGGTATGTTTTAAATTACTTCAGACAATATTATAAGTGTGCCAACATATTAATTTATTTTATTAGAATTCATTTTATTTGAATACATATTTTTGTAATGGATTACTTAGAGCAAATAATGAATCAAAAGCAGCCAATCAGGGCACCAGCATAGATGGAAATTCTTTAAATACTGTTTAAAAAGCTTTTAATGTGTATGATTTCACAAATTCTAGGCAAATGGTAAACACTTATAAATATGCTAAAATATGAATAGAGTTCATTTATTTTGGTTGGTTTAGTAACAGCATAACTCCTACAGTTACAACTATGTTAATCCATGGTTTACTATTATTTTAAACTGTGAAAATGAGTGAATGATCCTTAACTTTCAACCGGTAGTGTATGTTGAAGGCACTGCACAATAATTTGCTTAAGATAAAATTGTCCACTTCTTGTAAATGTATATCCATTAAAACAGTAGAATCAGCAGTTTAACACTTTTATAAAATATGCTGTAATTTATTTCAAGATTCTTAATTTGATACATTTGTGAATTCCTTCACAATACAAAATAAAGCAAAAGAAAATGCAGAAAATGCACAGAATTTTAGTCTTTGTATATTTAGTAAGACATACTATTAATGGCACAGAGTACTTGGGGGACTTTTAATAAAATGGATAAGTCCCATATAATTTTTCCTTTGACATTTCTGCCCCCCTCACTTCTGAAATGTTGGCGTTGCCCCTGAATAGTAGAAATCCATAACATACTGTTTTCATTTGCATGTAAGCGATAGCATCCAAATTTTTACCTGTGTTTAAAAAAGCACCTTCTGCCCTGAATAGAGATTCTTTAACTGAAAAAGTGTAAAGAGGACATGACAATCTACTTCCTCCTCAGTGTAGATTGATTTTTAAAATAGTATCAAAAGCGAGTCTAAATTTACTGAAACACGATTTCATATGTAAGAATGTAGGCATCACTGTACACATACAGAAGATGATCTCTGGAGTCATAATTCAGAAACTGAATATTGGTCTGCACCTTCTTGATATGAATTCTCAAATCGTAGCGCTCTGTGTTAGTTTTGGTGTCATAGGAATAAAAGATCTCCTCTGTGTCTTTATCGAAGTAACGGGTGGCGTACAGCACGCCGCACACCATAAAAGTGTTTGTGACGGTCTTTTTGTGCAGAGTTGTTGACCAAGTTTGATTCAACACAGGTGGAGTGCTAGTCTCAACTTTACCGATAACTACATTTCCAAAGTTGCTTGTTGTAGCATAGATAACATACACGCCAGATTCATCTGCGGCAAAATCCATATCAGTATAGTAATATATTGTGCCAAGATGTGCAAATGGATACACGCTGTTGTAACCAGCATCTTTAGGTAGTGCCACGGTACTAACAGTGCGAGTCGTCATATTAAACTTACAGACATTGAGTGTGTAGTAACAGTTATAGTAAAGAGCATTTCCATACATGACCATGTTTGGCCCCTGAATTGTGTTAGTTGTGGGGTTGGAGCTTGATATGTATGTATCTGTATGTCCTATGCCTAATAATATTGTACTCATACTGTTGTATCGGCGAACAAAATTGCCATACACATTACTACTGGACAGCACCACCAGCCAGTACTTGTTCTCGTCTCCTGGCGCTGGATTTGCATCCCTGCCCCAAGCGCCAAAACTGTAAGAGGTCCCGTATACCGTGAGGGAATAAGTTTTAGGTCCAGACACACGGACTATCTTCCCCAGACCACAGTGACCTGAAAAAATAGATAAAAAAGACTAAAACGTTTCAGCTGTGGCTTATAACAAAAAATCTAAACTCAATAGTTGTTTTTTACCCTTTTCCGGAGAAATTGTTGGGGTTGGTGGCGTAGGCTTG
Organism: Triplophysa dalaica; assembly: GCF_015846415.1. Lineage (NCBI taxonomy): Eukaryota > Metazoa > Chordata > Actinopteri > Cypriniformes > Nemacheilidae > Triplophysa > Triplophysa dalaica. The sequence continues at coordinate 5,309,431 of NC_079565.1, read as the reverse complement.
AGGTCCTTGTGGCACTGCTCAAGATCCATCTTGATACGCTGATTCTCACGTTCTTTCTTTATCACCTGCAAGTTGTCGAACTTCTCCAGCTCCTCCATTGTGTCCTTCATGTTACTAAGCTTTCAGGAGAATGTATATATTGGTATAAATAAAATAAAATAAGTCCATAGAAAAAGTGCTCTTGTTTAAGTTACCTCAGTTTTAGTCTCTATGCTAAGCTTTTGAAAATGTCTTGTTGTTTTGTTGAGTTTGTCCAGGAGGTCCTGAATCTCAGCTAACTCTAAATCAATGATGCGGAGAGTCACGGCCCCATACACGTTTCTGTCGTCCTCTTTCTCCAACGTCTTCACGTTGTCGTCCAGTTGACTGATACGTTGACGCAGACCCAGCACAAGTCTGTCACTCTCTAACATCTGCAGACATATATACAACAAACACATTCATCAGATGGTTTTTTTTGTAATCACTACAACAAAATCAAAAAAGATCGTAACAGTTATACATTTTTTTGGTTGAAAAATGCAGATGTATTTTATATTATGCATTATATATATTTATTCGCATCAAGTACCTTTTCTGAAGTGATGGTCCTGGTGCAGTGTGAGACATTGGTCACTACTTTCCTTAATTTGTTCTCAGGGAAAGCGGGATCTGTGTTTTTAAGATCACACACACAATCCTTTCCTCTCATTTCCTGAAGTGATCAAATCACAGGACATTAGATAATAAAATGAAAAACAACAAGACATGTTGGTTGACTATAACTGTGTTGTGATTCTTCAGGCGTTCATCGTTTGGGTTTTAATGTTTATGTCTCAATGGTTTAAAAATACACATTTTTTAAGTCAATATGCACATATTTTAAATGACAATATTTTTGAAATAAAAAGGAATTGCCACTAATAAGGGAGAGGAAATTTATCGTTCTTACCTTCGAAAGAAATTGAGGAATGACGATCATCAAAATGATTAATTTAATTTGATTCATGGTTTAACCAGGAGAAAATACAACTGTGTCTGAGAGCACTGCAGTTCAAAAGCCGGACTTTCAAAAAACAACGTTTGTGAAACGGACTGAACATTTTTTTTCAGAAGAATTGTGATGAAATATCTGATGAAATAATGAATTGAGAAAGACTTTTTCCTTGGCAGGTAAGATTATCTGATTTCGCAACAGAGTTTGCAAAAAACATTTTTTTCTCTTCTTATAATTAACTGAATTGGTGGTAAATATTTTTTCACTTTATTGTCATTCAAAGCTAAATGCCACATCTAAAGTAAAACTGATCACCAAATGTCAACCTGTCTGAAAAAATCTAAAATTATACAAAACATTGACATGTATTTGTATTTCTGCCTAACTTTTATCTGAGTTTGTAGTTAAAACTTGAGGGACCTCAGGCATGGGGTCAGCAGAAAGTAAACCAGCCAGTTCAGTTCATAACATGTTTTTCAATTTTTACAAAGATTTTGTAACAAAAGAAGGTGTAGATGCAAAAAAAAATGTTTTCTTATCTCTGTTGCAACTTTGTGCAGGGTTTCGAGAAACAGAAAAATGAACGTGTTCAGTTGTGATAAGAATTTGCTAAATCATAAATTTCAAAATCAGATTTCCAACATAAAACCACAATGTTGAAACAGCTTGTTTTTTAAGATGTTCGATTTCTGATATTTTTGTTACGTTGCTTTTTTATGTTGTTACACAACTCTTTTGTAATACTAATGTAGTATGTGCAGTTTAAAGTAGAACTGATTAGTTTCTGGCACCATTCAGCCATCATGCTCTCATATCTGTTGCTCCTTTCAGTCATAGTAAGTTTTTCTTTTCCATATTCTGGATCAGCTGGAAGGTTTCTACAACTTCTTTTCATTTATTTCTGTTTTCACTTTAATAATGTGCATATACTTGTATAGTTTTTTAATTGTTTATTACAAATTTCTCATTTTATAAACTCTTAAAAATAAAGGTCCTTAAAAGTTTCTCCACAGCGATGACATAGACGAACCATTATGCCAAAGGTTCTTTGAAGAACCATCTATTTCTGACTTTTTTATAATCTGAAGAACAATTTCTCGCCACAAAGAACCTTTTGTGAAACAGAAATGTTCCTCAGATGTTAAAGGTTCTTTATGGAAACAAAAGGTTCTTCTATGGAGTACTACTTGTACAGTCCATTACTGAACAATAATATTTGTTAAATTACACATTGCAGGTTTCGTCTAATTAATTCTTTTTTTAGTTTTTGCACAAGAACACTTCATTGACTTAAAAAAAACGTTTCATAACCATTATAATTTCGACAGTGAAAATACTGAATTGAAGGGAAACTGTGTGTGTTTAGTTGTCTGGACAGGCTCAGAAAATTCTAGGTAAACAGGACAAGGATGCTTGTATTTGTGAATTAAGCAGCTCTATCTGGGCTTTCCCTGCCAAACGGTTTGAGGAAATCGAAAAACAGGTCAAGATCTGCGATGACAACCTGAAAGACTTCAAGACGAAGGTGAGAAATGTTATATTACATCTGTATAAATATGCCAACAAATTGATGTATTATTGTGAATTTTTTAAATCTCAATGTATCATCTTAATAATATGCCATTACATAAATATAATACAATATGACATATTTAACATCTTCATTATCAAAAGTAAAAAAATAAGAACAGATGGACTGAGCAAATGTTTGACAACAATGAACAAATTTGTTGTAACTTACAGATAAAAAACAACATTGTAGAGCTGCCAAAGATGGAAGCGACCCTTAAGAACATAGTTAAACGTTTGAAACCCTTTGAGTATCTCAACACCAATGGCCTGTACAACGCTCTTCACCTGCAAGAGCTGAGCCAGGAAATCGAAACGATCCATCAGACCGCCAGCGAAGCACACCAGAAAAACCCCAGCAGAGAGACCCATAAACTTCTGAATGAGGTAGATTTCCTTCGTTTTAAAATTTTGCGGACTTCAGATTCGAAAAAGCTTATAGGATACATTCTGAACGTTTTTTATCTTTGTGACATGAGCTTTGTGACATAAACAAAATGATGCATATATTTTTTTTGTTTCTCTAAGTTGGCTAAAGCAAGGAACGACATTAAGAGTATGAATGAGGACAATTTCTTCAATCTCGAGGCGATGAAAACACGCTTACGTGATCTCAACAACAGAGCGCAAACCTGCAAAACCATCCCAGATGATTTTAGAAGTAAGTACTTATGTGACTCTCAGTAGGTAAGTGGGTAAAAGTGTAAATGTTAAAGGCCTAATGAGTTTTTTTCTTCATGAATCTTTATTTACATTTACATTTACGGCAGATCTTTATAATAAAAGCGTTTATGCTTATGTGTACTGCCCAGAACTCATACGAAGTGTTTACTGTACTTTTAAAGCAACATATAAACATGTGACTTATACATACCATTCTACTTACAGGTTCTTGTCATCAGCGTATCATGACCAACATAAGCTCTCCAAGCACCACAAAGCTCAATTCCCAAAGTTACTCATATGTCTCTGGCGCTTGGGGGCGAGATGCTAAATTAAACAGCAAGCAGCTCTACTGGGAGCATTGTCTAGTCAGTGGACACAAACATGGCAAAACAATCAGAATTTACAAATTGTATGAAGATTTCATGGGCAACAAAAACTACAAAGACGAACCTATTACATCATCTTACAGTGACAAAAACACGGTCCAGGGCTCTGGCACTATACTGTACGACAACACTGTGTTTTACCAATGCTACAGCAAAGCTGAGATTTGCAGCTTCAATATTACAACAAAGACGACCAAGCGTATTAATCTTGATGGTGCCGGCATCGACAACAAGTTTCCGTTCTGCTACTACAGCTGTCGTGATTGGACAGACATCGATCTGGAAGCGGATCAAGATGCTGTGTGGGTGATATACGCCACGGAGGAGAACCGCGGCAACATTGTGTTGAGTCGCCTGGACCCGGTGGAGCTCAACATCACACATACCTGGAAGACACATCTGTTTAAGAGGTCTGTCACGAGCACTTTTATGGTGTGCGGGGTCTTGTATGCCACACGCTATGTTAATACTTACCAAGAGGAGGTATTTTATGCCTTTGACACAGTCACTGGTCAGGAGCTCAACACTCTTTCTGTGCCTTTTGAGAAAGTCGCAGCTGGAATAGCCAACCTGAACTACAACCCTGTTGACCGTAAACTTTACATGTATAATGATGGATATCTTTTAGCATTTGATGTCTTCTTCTAAAACATTGTCAGACAACTTTTTTATTGTTTAAAGTTAAATTGCATATCATGGATTTTTTTTGTAGGCTGACTGGAGTTTGATTTGTAGTCTTTAAAACAGTACAGTTTTTATTATGATGTGACTTTAAGCATTCTTCAGGTGACAAAATTAATTGTTTGATCAATGAATGAAATAAATGTGCTTTCTTGGTATTTTATTATTTTATGGAACCTGAATAAAAACATGGATTGAATGCACTGAGACGTCTGCCTATTAATAGGCATGCATGAATATCAAATGTGTGTACTGTCCCAAACATTTATATAAAACCTGTACTATTTTGTAAATAAATCTTACCATAACCAAAACCGACACATTCTAACGTGTGAAAGGTTGTCCGGTTTCTGCTCGGGCTTTTTACAACCGGAGGCTCGTGATTTTTAACTGAAAACCGAAAAGCAACTGACTGTTCCAATATGGCGGACGCATCGACACCGTCAGTGATGGGGTACGTTTTGCGAAGACAAACCTACGTTTTATTATTTTATTTCAATTAACATAAGCGTGAATGCACATTACTTGACAGGTGGAAGTCACAATCTAGTTGCGGTCATATTTTGACGGATTTCCGAATGATATGGAATTTTTAATAAGAAAAACAGTGGGCGTGGCTTACTCTGCGATTTGATTGGATGTATAAAACCCTCGGTTGCATTTAGAAATGGAACTGTCAGCAGACTAACAGTTGAAGGGGAGGAGTTAACGGATGCTCCGCCCAAGCCATCTAATATAGTTAGACATTACAGAAAGGAAGTGCATTTTCAGATTTGAACTAAATTTTATGAGGGCACACAAATGTTATAAAGAGAATGACCCACATTGATAAACTACTAAACTCTGCAATATTTCATAAAAATTTAGCATAGTAATTTTTTATTTCACTACGACTTTAACACTTTTTATTAATATATCCACCTTTAATGTTTAATAATGTGTAATTGTCAATTTTTTTTCTACGTTACTTTTAGCATTTGTGCCTTGTGTTGTAGGCTGTTATTTTTTTCCACCATGTCACAATTTTATGTTGACAACAATAACAAACGTTACTTGGGCATCTAGAGTGCACATTTTCAGGTAAGCAGAATAAAAAGAATATTAGGAAATAAAAATAACACTAAGCTTTTTGATAAGCTATCTACCTTTGCTTTAAACATTCACTTGCGTGGTCAAGGAAATCGATAGGCCATTAAACAAACATGCATAATAAGAATCATAATTGCTGGATTGGTTGTGAAATTAGGTCCACATGATAAAAGCTTTTATTGTTTACTGCCAAGTGTAATGGCAGTATTGCATACAAACAACAGTGGTCAGTGTGGGTACATCATCCATCAGGAAGTCACTGACTGTGTATAGATGATGGTGTCATTTTAATAACCCCCAAATCACAAACATTTAAGAGAAATAATTTTCTCCAACGTTTATTTTTTATACCAACTTCATTTACTGAAACATGATATCATATGTAAGAACGTAGGCATCACTGTACACATACAGCAGATGATCTCTGGAGTCATAATTCAGAAACTTAATATTTGCCTGCATCTTCCTGATGTGAATTCTCCAATCGTAGCGCTCTGTGTTGGTTTTCGTATCGAATGAATAAAAGATCTCCTCTGTGTCTTTGTCCAAGTAACGGGTGGCGTACAGCACGCCGCACACCATAAAAGTGTTTGTGACGGTCTTTTTGTGCAGAGTTGTTGACCATGTTTGATTCAACACAGGTGGAGTGCTAGTCTCAACTTTACCGATAACTACATTTCCAAAGTTGCTTGTTGTAGCATAGATAACATACACGCCAGATTCATCTGCGGCAAAATCCATATCAGTATAGGCGTATGTTGTGCCAAGATGTGCAAAGGGAAACTTGCTGTTAAAACCTGCATCACTAGGCAGCGCCACATTAGTAACAGAGCGAGTCGTCATATTAAACTTACAGACATTCAGCGTGTTGTAACAGTTATAGTAAAGGGAATTTTCATACATGACCATGTTTGGCCCCTGAATTGTGTTAGTTGTGGGGTTGGAGCTTGATATGTGTATATCTGTAGGTCCTATGCCTAATAAAATCGTACTCATACTATTGTATTGGCGAACATAGTGGCCATACGCATTACTACTGGACAGCACCACCAGCCAGTACTTGTTCTCGTCTCCTGGTGCTGGATTTGCATCCCTGCCCCAAGCGCCAAAACTGTAAGAGGTCCCGTATACCGTGAGGGAATAGATTTTAGGTCCTGACACATTGACCATCTGACCAAGACCACAGTTGCCTTAAAAGAGAGAATTAAAGTTTAATACAAGACTTGAACTTGTTAGCTTTAGCTGCATAAATAAAGAAAATGCAGAATACCCATGAAAGGTGTAGGGGGCGGTGTTGTGGCATTGAGCTCCTTCTCGCACAGTTTCAAGTCCCTCTTGATACGTTCATTTTCACGCTGTTTCAATATCACCATTGTGCTATCGAAGCTCTCCAGCTCTTCCATTGTGTTTTTCATATCTTGGAGCTTTAAATGTGGAATAAAATACGATTCAGCAAATGCCACAATTAACATTGAAAAAAATTACAGAATAAACTGAAATTACAAGTTACCTTAAACAAACATTTCTGTTGAACTTTTATTTATTGAAAGAGAAAGAAAAGACGTCTTCTTTTACTCTCTATTGTGCATTTAACGTTTAAAAAAGATTGTAATTATAACTATAACTGAACGTGCCATATGACCCCTTTAAGCTGAGATATGTGACAAACTAACTGCAAAACGTTTATGAAATATATTGTCAACAGTCACCTGATCTGCTATCTCTGTGCTGAGCTGCTGGTTATTGGTGTTGGTTCTGCTGAGTTTGTCCAGAAGATCCTGAAGCTCGGCTAACTCTAACTGAATGATGCGCAGAGACACCGCCCCGTAAAGATTTCCATTGTCTTCTTTTTCCAGCATGGCCACATTCTCATTCAGTTGTTTGAGACGGTGTTGGAGACCCAGCACGAGCCTGTCCACCTCTGTCCTCTGCACACAACATCACAAAGTGCATAGATGTATATAGCAAACTCAACATATTTGTTATAATGTTTGGCCAGAATACCTATGATAGAAGACTACTTTTCATGAAAATCAGTAACTTGATACCTTTTCTGAACTGATGTTTCTTAAACATTCCACCGCAGTGATTTCCACTCTCACGAGTTTGCTCTCGGGAAAGGCAGACTCAGAATTTTGTAACTCGCACACGCAGTCTTTCCCTCTTACAGACTGGAATAACCAAAAATTACAAAGTGTTCAATTAACTGATTAATAAAACAAACATTACACAATATGCATAAAAACAAACTTTTTTACATAAGGTACGGTTATTTTTTACCTGTGATGAAATTACAGCAATGATAGACATCACAATGAATAAATTGGACTGAATCATGTCTGCGATCGGAAGGGTTTGAGTCCTCTCGCCTCAAGAATAAAGAACTTTGTGTGTCAGAGATTTTAACCAGTCACTCGTTTCTGCTGACATGTGGAATTGAGATCAGATTGAAGAAGTTCATCTGAACCTCCAGGAGGTGGTTAACAACTGGAGTTGGCCCATCTGCGAACTTTGACTTCTCAGAGGAAAGTTTATGTTTTTTTTTCATGTTGACTTGGTAGAATTCTTGTGTTTCATTTAAGTATCAGCAGATTATTCGGTAACAGTATAAGGGGCAATTCTCACTATTAATTTATTAGCATGCATATTATAGGCATATTGGCGTTTTATTAGTACTTATTAGGCACATATTCTACATTCCTGATCATACCCAATCCCTAAACCTAATAACTACCTTACTAACTATTAATAAGACACAAATTAAGAGTTAATTGGGGAAAAGTCATAGATAATTGTTTGTTAATAGCAAGAATTGCACCCTATACTGAAGTGTGACCGATTATTCTTGAGAGATATTAAAAAGGAACCAAGTGAGACAATTGTTAAAATGCATTAAGTGCGTGTGAAGACGTTAAATGAATAGTGATTGTAGTGATAAACTATTCTGGATTTGGGTAAATTTGATGAGAAATGTTTGAGATCATTTAGAAATTTTTCTATATATTGATCAATATTTAATAATCAAATTGGTCATTGAAATTGCTTCTATAATTTCGAAGACCTCTTCAGTTCATTGGAATTTTTAGTACGTGCATACAACAGTTGTGATTTTTTCCATAGATAAACGTCCCTTTCCATTGCACTTAGAAAGCATGCAAAACTTTACACTTCTCCCATCAAATCATATTAATGTTTTTTTAAGTTAAAGGTTTTGCAATTATCATAGATTTGGCACACACTTTTTAATATATATATATTTTCATATAATAATTTCTTGGGCTGTATGGTTCCTTAAAGAAATATTTTTACTATATAAAGATATAAGAAAAAATGGTTCTTTTGAGAACCTTGACCGAAACTGTTTTTTTAGGGACAAGAATTTTCTTTGACTTTGCTTTGAATAATATTTTGCAGCATCTTTATTTTTAAGTATGCTGTCAGGGCAGTTTAAAGTAACACCTTTTAAGCTTGACTGTAACTGTAATAAATTGACTTACGCATTTATTCATATTCATTTTTGTCTTAAATGTTTGTCTTAATATGGTATGTGTCTTAAATGTTTGTGAAACAAACTGGATTCTGCTGACATGAGAACAAAAAGGAGAAATGAATGTAAAATTAAGAAGCTATAATTTTTTGTTTCCTCATATTGTAACTCCCTTTTGAATAAACTGGCTATATTTGTAGCCTTATCCTGAAATACTGAGATCAATGTATCTCTAACTTCCCCTTCACTGAACTCCCCCACCAATTTCAGCTTCCTTAAAAAGTCAATTGAACTTAAATTATATTGACTTTAAAAACGAGTTGTTAAACTAGATTTTTTTAAGATGGTTCTATATATTTTAAGAGCAAATTTGATTGAACATAAAAAGTCAAGGAAGCTTTTAAGTTAACTGTCGGAGCCCTTTTCTGAGCCTACACATGAAAACGCATGTTGGAACTAAAATTGCTGTAACTGATGAATTCTTTAGAATAGAGACTTACGGTTGGTCTAGTTTAAAAAAAAAGTAGCTGACTATTGCAATAACAGCAAAAATCACACACACACGCACAGATTTTTTTTACACAAAGGTATTTTTTTAGGTTTATTGTAAAAAATAAATAAAAAAGTTTGTTTTTATTTGATTAAAAATACATTAAAAAAATAGGGGTAACAAAAAATCTAAGCACACTCTTTATAAAAAATAAACAATTACTCTGGCTACATAAATTATTAAAAAAACTCTATTCTAGAGTCTTAGACCTTTCCAATGATATATAGTTTGTCATGATTCGATTAGAAATTACATGCACAATATTGACAAAAACTTAGGTGTCCCTTATACGGGACGGGTGACAGTTAACAGGCTACCTCAAGTTTTTAAGTGGATTTTTAAAGTGTTATTTGTCCAATCTTTTTTTTTAATGTAGCAGACAGTTAATACAATCTTCAGAGCAGAACAATTTGAACTATTTTGGGTGGCAAAAAATAAATTATTATAAATAATAATAAATAATTATCATTTCAACTTCATGTTGATGCTTAAATCAATGAAAAATCTTAAAATATTATGTATATATTGCTTACATTTATTCTTAATTATTTGGTTGTGGTTTTGTCCAAAATTAGGATTTTTAAAATGTTTTTATGTCATTGTTACCAATTCCGATGAATTCACATTGAGCTTGAATAACAAAAAATCATGTAATCATGTTTTGTGTTGGGTTTAATGAGTATTGTTGCTATAACAAACATTTTAAGGAACTGGGGTTGTAAACATTTGCTGACTTTTAACTTGTGGGTAATTGCAGGTTCACTGTGTATTTTCCTTCATTTCTCAACTTAATATCTTCCTCAATGTTTTAAAATTCCACATTCGTGCAATTTTCACATCCTCCTTAAAAAGTAAAAAAGCAGGAATTTGCATACTCTATCTAACATTGCAACATCTTTGTGGTTTTCATGCACGTTTAAAGAACGTCTTTTAGTTTCTCGGTTCATTTGGTTATCATGTTCCTGTACCTGCTGCTCCTCACAGTCACCGTAAGTGTTTATTTTTGTGTCCTGGCACACAGATTTTTACAACCGATTCACTCAATTTTGTATGATTCAGTCTAAACGTGTGTGATTTTGTTCACTAAGGGAACTGGTCAGTCTCAGAAAGTTCCAGGTCAACTGAAAAATGATTCCTGCATGTGTAAAATAAACAGCTCTATCTGGACATTCCCAGCTGCACGCTTCATAGAAGTCACAGCACAGGTTCAGACCTGTGAAAACAACCTGGATGAGTTTCACTATAAGGTTATCTATCTATCTATCTATCTATCTATCTATCTATCTATCTATCTATCTATCTATCTATCTATCTATCTATCTATCTATCTATCTATCTATCTATCTATCTATCTATCTATCTATCTATCTATCTATCTATCTATCTATCTGAAAACAACCTGGATGAGTTTCACTATAAGGTTATCTATCTATCTGTCTGTCTGTCTGTCTGTCTGTCTGTCTGTCTGTCTATCTGTAGAAACTGTTAATAAACACACTTTTGTGGTGATTTCTAGGTCTCGACACAAAATGTAGAACTGCCGAAGGTAAAAGCCAATCTTAAAAATCTCACAGCCCGTCTCAAGCGATTTGAGTACCTTCAAACAAGTGGACTGTACAACGCACTTCACCTGCGACAGCTGAACAAAGAACTACAAATGATCCAGCATGCCATCAGTGAAACACACATAAACAACTCCAAAGAAGCACAACATTTTTTAGATGAGGTAGATTACAGATGTGGAACTATCCATGGAATGTAAATAAATGGTGCATGTGTTAAAGATTTAAGAAACAAAAGGTCCATTTTCTTCTCAGGTGAGTCAAGCAAAGAGCGACGTCGAAAAGATGTACAAAGACGACACCTTCAATCTAGAGACAATGAAGAAGAGGTTACGCAATCTTAACAATCGTGTGCAGATCAGTCGAACCGTACCAAATGATTTTAGAAGTAAGTACATTTCTGACTTTCTTTGAATTCTTTTAATATTTTTATGAGAACATACCGAGTGTAATCCACCCATCCATCACTTAACATTGTGTCACCTTGCAGGCTCTTGTCATCACCGTATCATGACCAACATAAGTTCTCCAATTGTCACCAAGCTCAATTCCTTCAGTAAATCGTATATTTCTGGTGCTTGGGGGCAAGATGCCAGTTTTACCAGCAACCAGCTCTACTGGGAGCATTGTCTAGTCAGTGGAAACAAGCATGGCAGCACAATTCGAATTTACAAATTGTATGAGGATTTCATGGGCAACAAAAACTACAAAGACGAACCTATTGCACCATCTTACAGTGACAAAAACACGGTCCAGGGCTCTGGCACTATACTGTACGACAACACTGTGTTTTACCAATGCTACAGCAAAGCTGAGATTTGTAGCTTCAATATTACAACAAAGACGACCAAGCGTATTAATCTCGATGGTGCCGGCATCGACAACAAGTTTCCGTTCTGCTACTACAGCTGTCGTGATTGGACAGACATCGATCTGGAAGCGGATCAAGACGCTGTGTGGGTGATATACGCCACAGAGGAGAACCACGGCAACATCGTGTTGAGTCGCCTGGACCCGGTGGAGCTCAACATCACACATACCTGGAAGACACATCTGTTTAAGAGGTCTGTCACGAGCACTTTTATGGTGTGCGGGGTCTTGTATGCCACACGCTATGTTAATACTTACCAAGAGGAGGTATTTTATGCCTTTGACACAGTCACTGGTCAGGAGATCAACACTCTTTCTGTGCCTTTTGAGAAAGTCGCAGCTGGAATAGCCAACCTGAACTACAACCCTGTTGACCGTAAACTTTACATGTATAATGATGCCTATCTGTTAGCATATGACACATTTTTCTGAGAGCGTTTATACACAGATGCTCAATAAAAAATGCTTGTGTGTGATAAAGTGTGTTGTTTCCAATTTAACCCAGTTTATTTTTGGAAAGATTTATTATTGTCAGACAAATAAAAGAGTGGCTTTCAAAACTGTGTAATACAGAGACATAAAAAAAGGGAAAAAAAATTAACTTTGAGAATCAACAAGTATGCCCATAAAATGTGAAAATAATGAAGAAAATACAAAAAATTCACTTTATGCAAACTCCAAGTTTAAAATATATAATTCTTAATATAATTCAATATTAGATTTCTAAAACAGCTAATCCGTTTGAAACATTCCTAAATTCATTTTCTAAAAGTTAATAAATAAATAAGTGTAGATGAAATGCTATGTTTATCATCACAAGAGCATTTGAAGAGTGAAATTAAGCATATTTTTTACTGCATCACCCCTCCATCGCCCCCTGTTGTTTGGATAGATAACTCATCTGACTGCTCTCCTTGTTCTGGTTCTCCTGGGCTGGAATCCTCCTGGTTAACAATTGCCGGAACATCTGGAAAGCACACAACAACTGCAACACACCATCTGCACATGCATCTAGACTTCAAGTTTTTGATGACACAACATATGTCTGAGATTGTGAATATTTTTATTTTTGTATTTATAATGATAAATACTTACACATTCACATACATGTAAATATGTTGGGAAATATTTACAATGTATTTTTTTATATTTAGCAAAAAAATTCATTATATATAAATGTTTATTCATTTTTACATTTTATATTTTACTTAAAAAACATGCATAATAATATGCATAATACACAGACATATATAATGGAAACACAAACTTTATTCAACATAAGATTAATCATTTGATAGCCCTAATAATGATTAAATATGCATAATAAAATCTAATAGATTAAGCCATGTAATAAAATAGTCTACTGTAAATGCACAAATTCTGATTCATTTAAATTTGATTTTACCATGCAAGCCATTTAACAATAAAAATGAAAAAATATATATTCTTAACCATGGTGAAATAATTCTCATACTTGAATAAATGTCAACTTAGTTTGACAGGAGCAAGTGGTTGGGTCAACCTCTTTGAACAGTAAATTTAGTGCACTCATTATAACACCTCTCTTGGCTCCTGTTTTTATAGACGGTATAGATCTTATGGGCTTCTGCGCCTCCGTTGAGGCAGAACTAGAGTGACTCATATGACTCATTATAATAACTCAGCTGGCTGGCTCCGTGAGTCCAAGCAAGAAGACAAAAAGCTTTTATAATTGGGATAGTAAGCAAAGGTCAGTTTCAGCCTGTTTTTAGTCAAGTGCTCTAAAGGGACGTCATGGTCGCTGAGTCTGTCTGACAAGTGAAGAATCTTATGAGCATTTCTGCACTCGGCCCATCACATATGGTACTTTGAAACACCCCCTTACAGTATTTGATCAACAAACACACACTCACCTGAATCCGACACAATGTTGTCTAACAGTTGTTCTGCGTTCTTCAGCTTGTACAACAAGAACTTGTGCTCTAGAGAAATGAACACGAGAATGAAAACATTGAACTCATCGTCTATTAAAATGAATGAAAAGTGAACCTACCAATTTTACGTCGAGCTCGTCTTTCATTCTCTAACTTGGAATTAAGGCGTCTCACTTCTTCACGTTGTTGGTAAAGCTGAAAAGCAAGAAGCCACCGACACATACACAAAATAAGCACATTAAATTAATACTGAGGATCTGTGTTTATAATGCATTCAAATCATCACTGAATTTAAAAGACTGTCACATGTTATGTATTATCTAATATCACCTGTGAGTGCAAGGTCTTGACCTCTTTGATCAGTCTGGTCACACAAATCATCTGTTGCTGATAGACAGAGAGAGCTTGCTCCCGTCTAAGCCAAACGAAAAATGAAAAAGAGCGCTTGCACATCTTACAGCTCCATTCTACTTATTGGTGATGCTTGCAAAGACGTTGTTAGGGTAACTCAAGGCAGCATAGCAACACCCTGGCAACCACCATCCTTAGTATGGCATCATGTGAATTTGACAAAATCTCGATAAACATGTTGAGCTTAACTCACACTATATCAAGATCCATCTCCAGCTTTTCAAAATCTGGGGAGTAAGTAGGATTTCTCATCTCTAGATCTGCCGTGGAAAGTGCATAATGAATCTATTACTCGGTTAGTATATAAATGTATGTATTACGTGCGTGTGCCCGTCTCACCTGTTGTAAATGGTGGCAGGTAGCTCATCAGAATACTGTTGTTCCAATCTTCTTTCAGCTCCCTGTTCAATAAAACACTAGATTATCTTGTATCAAATTCCCTTCATGAATCATACGGCATCGAGATGGGCAAAAAATGTAGATTTAAATGAAAACATCTGTGCCACGGCATTGGATTGTTACTTGAACTTTTCGTTGAGGACGATGTCGTCGGTCAAGTCGTGCCGCTTGAAGAAACCTACTGTATTGCTGCTAGTGTGGACAACAAGCGCGTCATATTTTCCCACCACAGACTGATGCTTTAAAAGCTGAAACAAAGTCCATTAAACAAACACACACCCACATACTGTATACATAAGCATAAGATCAAATATATTCTGAGAAAAATGTATTTGTTTAGAAATAAAACCGCAGTACTGCATGCAAACAATAGAGGGCAGTGTCTATACACAAGTAGGCCATATTATTGAATGAATAGATTCTACAAAAAAAAACTTTGCCACTTAACGGGTGTAACATTGCGCCTGTAAATTTTATTTTAAAAGTGGAAGACAAGAAGTTTAAAAAAAAAATGTTTTATACATTTAAAGTGAATGGTGATTTTAGTCGAGCAGCCTGTAAAATTAAACCAAAGCTATACAACACTGTTTCATAATTTTAAATATGTATCAGTGACTCAATCATAGGGACATTTGACAAAAAAATGTGCAGTCATAGGTAAGCTTTATGTGTGTCTTTACCATCATGATGAAGCTGCCAAGGCCTAGATTCCTGAAGCGTTTCCTCACAGCCAGAAGAGAAAGTTGAAGCACTGTGTCTGTAGACCTACAATCAGAAAGAGAGAAACAACAGTCCTCTTAAAGGGACAGTTCACCCAAAAATGAAAATTCTTATATTTACTCACTCTCGAGTTGCTCCAAATCTGTATACGTTTCTTTGTTCTGATGAACACGGAGAAAGATTTTTGTTAGAATGTTTGTTACCAAACAGTTCTTGGCCACCATTGACTACCATAGTAGGAAAAATTACAATGGTATCAAAAGCGCCCAGAACTGTTTGCTTTCCTTCGTTCTTCAAAATATCTTCTATTATTTTCAACAGAACGAAGAAGTTTACTAAGCTGTTTGTGTGTTTCCTCAATGGTTGCCAAGAACTGTTTGGTTGCAAGCATTCTTCCAAATACCTTTCTCTGTGTTCATCAGAAAAAATAAATGTATACAGATTTGGAACAACTTGAGGGTGAGTAAATGGTGACAGATTTTCATTTTTGGGTCAACTGTTCCTCTTATCTTTGTCTTCATTATACCAACTCCTACTACGGTTTTTCTTATTAAATAAACACTGACAGCACATTAGCCGTGTTCATTGTTTTATTCTGTATGTGGGCTCTTAATGTTTTACTGTATGTAGTCCATTATGTTGTACATTATAGCTCTCTATTGTGCTTGTACATGTATAGTGTGTTTCTGTAGCTCAGCTTTGGCGCTAGCAGAATCCACAATTCTTTCCCAGGAAACACATGTCCTTTTGCTGTGGATTGTGTAATCCATGTATGTTTTTATACCTTTTAAAGAAAACTGTATAAATTTGGAAGATGGAAAAATTAATGACAGGAACAGTATGGCACCCCAGAAAAGTAGATTTGGATTCATTTTAAAGTGGGAAAAGGTTACAAACCGTATGCCAAATGCGTTAAAAAATGAAAAATATAACCACCTTAAAATGTTTGTATTATTTTATAAGAGTATAAGCTTTTGCCCCTTTTGCTCCAATATCATCATTTCGGTTTGAAACATAAAATTTACTGCCAAACTGTACCTGACCATTTTTAGGTACTTGCTAAATAAGTTTGGTCATTTTTAACCTAAAAAAGCTACACATTGCAGCTTTAATAAAATACAATGCAAGTTTATGCAGCTTTGTTTTTCTTCCTAAAATCATTCTACATAATGTGATGAACATTGTGTGAAAACATATCCTTAAAATCTTTAATACTGAATGTGTATGGTCATGTCAAACATTTAAATCATAGTGAACTTAATGGTTGAAATCTGATTCATAAATCTTATAAATTATTAGACTTTAGCATGGATTTCACAGACAGAGTCCCAATTCATATTCCTTAATCTATTTACCTACTAGAGCTCCACTATTTAATATTTAAAAAATAACCCATCTACTGTCACAATGTGAGTTTCCATGTTATACTATGGGCGTGTGTTTGTATGCCATGTAACGTTAAAACTAAACCACAGGCCATGTGGAAGTCATCGGCACAACTATGGAGTGAAAGAGAGAGAGGAAACCATAGTCTCTCATTGACTGGTAATAACACACCATGGCAAGAAGGGCAGGGCAGGGTTCTCCAGTCTCCAGCTCCCCTGTACTGGAAATAGAGTAAGGGTGGAGCAACAGCCTTCAGTGGGATGATATAATGACAAGGCTTGTTTCAGTTTGATGATATAAATAAAATCTTTTTAGAAATCCTGGATGGAATCCACTCAAGTGCCAAAGTGCTGACTGAGGCTACAGGAACACAGTGAGGAGTTTGTTCTTACAGCCGAGTCTAGTTTGGCTTTTGGCTCTCATATGCAATGTGATTTAGCATAATAAAGACAAGATAAAAAGATAAAGACAAAAATAATAAACAAAGTGGATAGAAAAATAAAATAGTCTTAGCCATGTGAACTGTAGAGTGTCTGCCATATCAATGGGACAGTTTACCACAAAATGAAAATCCTGTCATCATCTTCTCACCCTCAGGTTGTTCTTGCTAATTAATAAAATAAATGAATACAGGTTTGAGATAATAATAAGAGGGTAAGTAAATGATGTCAGAACTTTTTGGGGAACTATCCCTTTAACATGACCAGATGATGCTATTTGATACATGGAGAGGAAAATGATCTTTCTTTTAAACTATTAGTGTTCTGTTTCACAAAATAATATTAAATGTCTCTTCCCAGCTGTGTGATTGAATCAGCCGAGTTGCATACTTAGTGCATGCTCACAGTGTCTTGAAGTCATAGCAAGCGGCAGCCACGATCAGAGATTCAGGTCCTATAGCAGATGCTGCCATCTCTTTTTCCTCCCCTTCCAATTTCCTTCTCTCTCTCCTATTCCTCACTTCTTCCACAAACTCCTGTAGCCCACCTTGAAACTGAGCCCAAGACCACCTACAAAGAACAGAGTACAGCCTTGTGCATATATACTTTTTAACACACTGAGAGAGAGAAGCCAGAATACAGGAACCACTAGGCATTTAAAATTATGATTTTTAAATATGTTTTTAAATATAGCTTAGTTGCAACAGCAACCATGCATTAGCACTGTCATAGCAACCGACCATGATAAAATTAAGTGAAAACTGTACATAACAGATACGACAGCAATTGTCATTGTAATTGACCGTAATAAGGTCAGGTTGATGTCTGTACATTTGCGTTATGGGTGATTTTGGGCGGGAGGGGTAGAGCTTAACAGGAAACCTGACAAAACATTATCTGGTGTCAGGGTAGAAAAGCAATTAATCTCTATTAAATAGATTTTAGCAGACTCCTGTCTAATTTCCCCTCATTAATAATCAAAACCTTGTGCAAAACACAATGAAAAAGATGTTTAAATGGTCTCGAGCCATTATAAAATTATCCCATTACCTACCCATATCTCCGGTGTTGATGGCTTTATGATTCAGCCTTTTCGTTTCTTTTAATAATATATTCATTCTAGCCACATCACAAATGTACTTAATTGACTTTCTGGTTTGTTGTGATCCAAGAAGATTATCTCTGACAGACTTAATCATACAGGTCATATCCATGATATGGATTTCCGCTTATATCAGAACTCCCGTCAGGGTTATACAAAACCAATATTTCAGTTTCAGATTACAGAAGAAAAGGGATAACCTTACTCAAGTGAAAAGGTGTTGGCTTGTCTTTTTATGTATGAACTCGGTTACCGATTCTTAAACTCACCCCTCTATATCTTCGTTTCCGACTCTCCACTCACTCTCCACATCCTCTATATCTCCATCTCTGTTTGGAATATAAAATGGCAATTAACTTGCAGAGTTATTTATTTTTTATTTTATATTAAAGGTATACTCCACCCCAAAATGAAAATGCGGTCATCTTTTACTAACCCTCAAATTGTTCCATACCTGTATAATTGTCTTTGTTCTGTTGAACACAAACAACATATTTAGGAAAGCAAACAGTCCTGGGGCTCCTCTGACTACCATTTTTATTTTTCCTACTATGGTAGTAAATGGTGTCCCAGAAATGTGAGTGGCTAACAATTTTCCAAATATCTTTCTTTGTGTTCAAAAAGTCAAATACATTTATAAAGGTTTAAAACAACTGTGTAGGTAATTCATGACAGAAGTATTATTTTTGGGTGGAGTATCCCTTTAAACTGAATTCAAACATCATTGCCAGCAAAATCTGACCTTAAATATTTTGTATCTTTACATGTTAGTATGTTAAGTGTATCCGGAACAAAATGAAAGTATTTTTTATGACACCTGTATGCTCTGTCTTCTGATGAGGATTTCTCTAAGCTCTCCTCTTCTTTTTCGTCTTCAGAATCACTGTACAGGTCAGTGCCCAGGTTATGTATGCAATTTGCTATCTCTGTGGTTTTACAGGATGCCGGCAACAAAGATCTTTTTTTGCTCTTGGGTCTTTTTTCACTATACTCCGCCAAAACACCTTACAGATACATCACGATACAGCATAATAAAGCCTTGGGTTAGCATTAATACAAAATGATGGTATATTGCTGAATAAGATGCATGATGTACCTGCATGGTCCCGTGTCAAAATAAGGGTGTTTATTCCAGGCCAATGTACTGTTACGTGGATATCACTGGGACTAATATCATGCAGAGAAGTGCCCAGCAAAGTCACCACTGTCCGCAAAACATCTTCGTTTTTTATCTTCAAGACCAAGAGAAACATCTCTGAACAAACAAATGCGGAGCTTTCATGTATACATGTATCATGTATGAACCATAATACACAAGTTATAGTAAGGCTCCCATCCCCCTAATTCTATCGTTTATATATACAGCCCTGACTAGGCAGCATTGGAAAAAATCCATTAAAGATTTTAGACAGGGAGTTCCTGGATAAATAGAACGGGAAGCTGAAACCTGACGAACATTTACGATCACGCATGCCCTACAATTTCATATTTCGTGGAATAAGAGGGGGAGAGCAATAAAAGGCAAGACGAATTTTAAAAGCACAGTGTTAATATGTTAAAAGGAAGTCCAATACGCCGTTCAATAATCAATAAAGCAAGCAAGATAATAAAATTGAGTGAGATGGAAAGATATTAAAATGAATTAGTGAGAGGAAGTGCATGGGTGTGCGAGGCAATTTTGCACATTTAGTGAGTATTATAAACTTTTGTTTTTTATATCATTACGTAAGTCCTTCAGTCATAGCATCCTTCAATGTATTTTAGATTAACTACAGCAAAGAGTTATTTGTCATTTCCAAAGGCAAAATAGCAGCACCCAAAGATACGAGAGCAAGGGAACAGACAGCAAATGACTTGTGATGTTTACATTATCTGCAACAATGTGTGCTTTGTTTAGAATCTTCCCCATCTCGTGCCACATTATGCGTTCAGGTCTTAAAGAATAAATAACTACAGTTGGGTGCTTGCAATGCATACCAAGTGTAAAAATGTTATCTAAAGAAGCTGAAGTATACACATTCCCTAATTAAGATTGCATTAGAGCACATTAAACTTAAAATGCCCAGTAATATCTATCTAGAATTCGTAAGGAATAGTTTACAGAAATATAAAATGTATATTATTTATAAACCAATGGCAATCATTTAACTTATATTATTGAATTTAGGCTAACTTTGGTTGCGTTCAAATGAAGAAAGGAAATCATCTACACCTGGCATAAGGGTGAGTAAATCAGAGACATTTTTCATATATTATTTTGAGCTTAAAACAATCTGCAACTTATGTTATTTGAAGGTATTTAGAAGCAACAGAATCGTAAACGGTTTCATTGGACGACTGAAGCTAACTTCCGGACTGTGTTTGGTTACAATAAAACTATTTAATCTATACGTCATTTAAAGTCATATTTAGATTTAGATTGCGCTATGTGATGAATTACAATAAAACGTTATTAATTCTTTGCAGAGGTCTACCGGAAGTTAAGTTTGGGCCATATGACGTTTGTTTATGTTGTTGCTGCTGAAACCGTCACGTGATATATTGGAGCACGATGCATTATGTTTTAGTCATGTTCTTTTACGTGATATTAAATAAATATTTAACTTATATTATTATATAAAAGGAAAGAATGGTAAATGAACCATGGGCAGGATCGCAGGAGCATCTCTGGCTTGGAAGAGCTGGCGGAAGTTGATTATGATGGGCTGAACGCTTAAATCACTCCCAAAGGACACATCATGAAGTCGAACTACACTTCCCGCCATATCGTTCGTCAGCTGAATACACAGTACAAAGACAGTAAACATACACAACATGATTAATATGAATAATTGCATAAGAAACATTACTGTTTTTGAGATACTTCGTCTCATCGTAATAAAAACCTTTAGGTCGGACCACAACCAGTGGGTATACAGATTAAACCAAACACTAAGGCAGGCCTCAATTTGTGTTCAGTTTGCACCTTATAGTTCAAACTTTATATTCACTTTAACCGTAATAGTCAGCTAAATACCTAAATGCCTGCTTGAAAACCGTTGACAGGCACCTTCCTTCACAAACTTGCCAGTGTTTGTGTACGGCTTTTGAACGGCGAGTGTAGCTATAGTAACAGTAGAAACGGAAATCGGTCGCAGTGTCTTCTGGGATTTGAAGTCCACCAAAACGGCATTTCTATTGAATGCAGCTCAACAGGGAATTTCACGACAGAATTATATTTTTGCGAAAAGCACTATTCAAAAAATATGAATGGAAAACTATGTTTATTGTGAAGATACGTGTTCTTAACAAAGATTGTTATAAAGTGTTACCAAAACGTGTGATTTCATTGGCTGCTAACACAAATGTTGAAAAGCTTGCATACGTGTTCACTGTATGTCTAGGGCGAAATAACGAACCATCGTTTCTTTTGTGTTCTAGTTTTATTCTAAACAATTATTCAGCATTGACTAACATTGGCAGTTAGGGTATGGCACCTGCCACACAGACTTGACACCATTGGCATTCATCGGCTTTTAATGTTGTATCGTAGCTCGTTGGGTGGGGTCTGTTTCAGCTCGGCAGATTGAAGACTGTCGTTATCTGAAAGGCGTGGCTCTGGTTGGGTTCGCGGGAGTGACGTAAGTGGAGCTGTTCAAAGCGCACTGGTGCTGGAAAGAAACTCGGCGTCGTCGTCAGCAGAGAGGCGAGGCGGACCACGAGCGCGGATATCTCTCAAGGAAATAGCGAAAAACGAGACGTTCACCTGTTAGAAACTGTGACCTCCTGCATTGTGAGTATTGAAAATATGCAGCCCGCCCGGTTGAAATTGAAAAGTTAGAGATGGAGCTGAATGGGGAGCTCGGGGAGGAAGGGTCCGCCTGAGTGTATGGACATCACCGAGCACGCGTCTTTGTGAGAGTGCACGACATTACGCAAAGGGTTTGCTCAGTATAACTGTTAAACTGGTTCACTGTTTATTGATCGTTTCACAGAAGCGCACCCCATCTGGCTTGAGAGCACTGCTTTCTCTATAGAAAGGGAACGATTTGAATACATTTGCATGCGCGAGGCTGCGTTAGATGAGATTTTCAAGCCAGGTGTTTCTGCGCGCCGCTGTTTATTTGAGCGCGAGCGTGTGTGTGCGCGTGCGCTCGCGTGGAAAAGAAACATCTCATCTTCAGTGATATGCATGAGTCCTAACAGAAATGAAAGGAGATTCACAATTTCACGAGTCAACAAGAGATGCGCTGGCGTAAAATGAAATAATTTGCAGCTTTAGCCTACTCCTTGTGTCTTTTTGCATATATTTCTTTCAGGATTTCTCTTGCAAAATAGCTTAATGTTGAGAAATTGATTGTAGTATACTGGTCTGGTCTGGTCTGGTCTGGTTTGGATTAGTATAGTGTATTAGTTAGTTTAAGTCATGGGTGAAGGTTTGTGGCTGAGTTAGCAATTCTTCCACAGTACTTTTTTGACACAACCAGTCACTAATGACAAAAATATATTTCTGCCGCCATGTACGTAATTAATTTATAGCACATGCTTATGTTGGCATTAAAGTCACGATCTTAGCGTTTCAATAATAAATAGATCACGTGACTGACTGATACGTTTGACCAGAAAACGCAGCGTCCCATTTTCCAACCTGTGTGTTCACAAATTGAATTGGATGTTAATTTCTGCCACTTCCGCAATGCTTTTACCCAAGCATGAAACTCTGTGTCTGGTCCAGTTTTCCTAAACTACATTATTGATAGATAACTGTGGCTTAGCCAATAAACCTCCATGTTACTTTCAGATTTAAAGAGGGCCACTTTTCCTTGGAGAGCCTCACAAGATAGGCAGTAATCCAAGTCACGACGGCGGGCAGGGTAATGTGGTCACTGGTTTTGAAATTAGAAGTGACGCAGTGATAATCTAACACGGCGGGTTGTTTCCTCACCGAATATGCTGAGGTTTCTTTATTAAGGAAAAGGCACATTTGAATGTTAGACAATCACGACACGTGTCTCTAGTCGTCGTGCCAAAATGGCCATCAAGAAATGTTCGGATAGCCCTTTAGTAATTATGCTGAAGCCATTAGAGGAACAGCTGAGAGCTGCTTGTAATATGCTTCTTAAGAGCTGAAAAGTATGATACATTTAATCCGTCTGAGATGGAAGCCACAACATAAATCTCTATTCTTTCTATAAACTGGATGAATCTTAAAGAGTCCATTAAATCAGAAATGGACTCTTAGTCCGTGTCTAAAAGAATCGGGGCCATCTATCCTACTGCTAAAAGTTTGCAAAATGAGATCTAGACATTTATGAAAAGTCTTTCTCCTCTAGAAAAATGGACGGATATTATTGATTACTAGCACTTAGAGGTACAGTATATGCGTGTTTCCTATACATCACCACAGGAAAGAAATCCGTACATAAAGAAAATTCAGTTTAGCTCCACCGTCCAGTCTCAGCCTTAAATGGAAATGCCTAAAAATCTGTCAACAATAATCCCATGTAGCAGCAGGGTAGTGCGATAGTGACAGTCTATTTTTAGGTCTTTAGTTTTGTAACAGGTCAACAGATGTTGCACTATGGGTGTTTCAGGCCAGATTTAGGGCAGGTCAGCACAAGGCATCAGATCGTGTGTGTTTGTGTTTTGGACGGTTTGTTCAGGTTCATTCAGAACTGTGTTGAATCTCAAGGATGCTTTTGAGTATTGAATGGGCACAGTGACTGTTTTCTGCACTGCTTGTTTTCTCCCGCTGCAAGGGGCTAAAGCAATGTTTGCCCATGGAAATGTAGTGGACCAGTATATTTACAAAAACATGAACGCTGAGAGACGAACTATTTCAGTTTGTCTGAACAACATTTGCTGTGCTGTTTTTTATGAGGGTGCTGGTTCTGTGTACACTTTGGAAACAACACATCTTTATGATGATATTAAAACTTGCATTACCTACATTACAGTTACCAGCGGAGAGGGACCTCAGAGCAAATATTTTTTTTTTTAGTATTATTTGTCTGGATTTTTACTAAAATACACAGTAGAGAATAGTGTGACAGGAAAAAGGACAGGGAAATGAACTGTGACTCAAACCTCGGTTGCTGCCGTAACTCTCTTGAATGATCTTTTGTGTAGGTTGTATCACTGCCTTTTGTGGTATAGTTCACCCAAAAATAAAACTTCTGTCAACACTCCTCTTGTCATTTCAAACCTGTTTGATTTTCTTCTGCAAAACTCAAAAGAATGTTGAACAATGTTGATAACCGGCACTCATTCACTTGTAATGGTTTCGTGTCTACACTATAGTGAATGTGTGCCGGTGTTGTTTGGTTACCAACTTTCTTCAAAATATCATCTTTTGTGTTCTGCGGAAGAAAGAAAGTCATACAGGTTTGAAACGACAAGAGGGTAATGACATAATTTTCATTTTTGGGTGTACCATCCCTACAGTGGATTAAATCATGTTGTATTGGCTAAAAATTATATGTTGCTGAAAATGTAAAAATACATAAGGTTTCTGAGGTTTGGCTTTAAGCATATGGGTCAGAAAATATTATTAGCTTTGTATATAAACAATTGTTGCGTTAGATCACAATTGTTGCGGAAAGTCACCACCGTGGCACACATTCGTGTCTGTCCGAGCTGATGCTGGCAGTGCTCTTCGAACAGACTGTGTGAACATGGAGAGATTAGATGTCCTCTGCTAGTACACAGGGAAATATGAATACAACGAGAGAGAAGGATTTGCTTTTTGTTCCTTTAATCTGCCAGAGCAGTGCGATAGGTTTGTGTTTGTATGTGTGAGTGAGTGTGTGTCATTGTAGGTCATTTACAGAACATTGGGTCTTTGGTTTAACACTACCTAGCCAACCATCCATTAATGGATTGACAGGCATTTTATGAAGGGATATGTTATTTTGATATAAGATCACTTAATCTGTGCGGTAATGATGATGAAGTTGATCCTAACAATAATTATGTGAACAGCTTACAGTGTTTGACGAATAGAGCGTGCTGCTATTATACAATTCATTTTTACGTTTTAATGTTGAGTGACGCCCTGATGTAGAGTGTTGTTACTTTGTGGTTGCTTAGCTGTCGTACCGGCCTGTGTTCAATTATTTCTTCCCTATCCATTTAGCCATCATGCATCCACCAACATGTCCTACAAATACACGTGTGATTAGGACCCATGGTTTGCGTTCTCTAACTGTACCTCTGTCGCTATTTAAGGCCTGTGGTTCTGGGAGAACCTCCAGTACAAAAAGTCTCCAGCTGAGAGACGCCGGTCGTGGGCGTGCGCTCAAGGCCGTGACTGTTGTTAGATTACAGAGGACGCTTTGGTTCTGAACCACCCTAATGCACCGTGCGCTTTCCGTCAGGGACCAGCAAGCCCACGGACGGGGTCTGTCATTACCTGCAGGAGTTGACCTCAAACAGATAACAGAGGAGCTTTTCTGTAATGTGCGTGTGTGCAGGTTGGGTTTGAAAATGTGTGTTCCCTTTCTGTCGGTCTCTCGACGTTGTGTCGAGAACGACAGATGGGGTTCGCCCTTGAGAACCAATCAACTCTGACTACTATAGAAAAGGCCAATGAAATTTGGCGAATGCAATTTGCATGCCGGGCTCCGCCCCCGGAAATCCGGTATAAAAGGAGGCCGGCGTGCAGCATTCACTTACCTTTTGTTCTTCAGAGCCATCGCTCATGAGTACAACTCAGGATTCAATCCTCTACAACTACACGCTGGTGCTACGACGTGTTACAGCGGATCGTCCCTTCCTGCAGCGACCTTCCCCTGGGCGTCTCGGCGGTTCCGGAGGTGTTAGAGATTTTTTCTAAAAGTCCTTTTCAGGACTGACTGAGCATTCTCCAGCGCGGCATGTCCCGCTGTTCTCTTGGGTGCGGCACCCTCATCGAGGAGGGGGATGGACACGATCGCTGCATTAGGTGTCTGGGCGTCCAGCACACTGAAGCAGCGTTCGTTGACACATCTGCCTGCACTGCGGGCAGATTGTCATTCAGAAGTTGCGGTCACGGGTGGCTGTCTTCCTACGGGAACCAGCCACCATTTCGTCTGCTACCCGGGCTGTGACATCTGTGGCTACGGCCCCGATGACCACCCACGTTAGCAGCGTTAGTGATACGGGGAACTCTGCGAACGTAAACCCGCCAGCCAAGTGCTCACGGGCCGATCGCACCCCGATTCGCTCTTCTGAACGTTCCCCAACCGGCGGTGGCATACCGTCCGGGTCCTCACGCACACACTCGGAAACGATGTGTGACGTAGATGAGATGTCGCTCGCAGCATCGGAGGGAGACTGGCATCCGACTCTGCCGAATCCAAACTCCACCCCCAGCGGTCGAGTTCAGGAGGAAGCAGAAGTGATGTCATCCGTGCTAACCCGGGGATACGTGGTTCCCGAGGTCGGTGCGCGGTGCAAACCGCGCCCACCCCGGGTGCCATGTTTTTCCCGGAGGTGCATGAGGAGCTGTGTAAAACTTGGAACGCTCCACTCACGGACCGTTCCAGTGAAACCAGCTCCGGCTCCCTTACTTCCCTCGATGGTGAGGCAGCCAAGGACTGCGTCGAGATCCCCCGGGTGGAACGTCCGCCTGCGGTGCACCTGTGCCGCGGACGGCTACCACCTGGGGGGGGATCGACCACTCCTACCGTCCAAAGCACGTAAGACTTCGGCATCACTGGTGTCGAAAGCTTGCGATGTTGCGGGCCAGGCTGCCTCCTCTCTCTATGCCTTGGCCATCCTGCAGGTCCGCCAGGCCAGGGCGTTGAGAGGGCTCCACGAGGGTAAGGCCGACCCGGGTATAATGCAGGATCTCCGTGCCACCGCTGACAGCGCTCTACGGGCGACTAAGGCGGCGGCACGGGCCCTGGGTCGGACGATGTCCACGGTAGTGGTCCAGGAGAGACACCCCCGGCTATACCTTGTGCAGAAGAGTGACAGCAAGGAAGTCCGCTTTCTTGATGCACTCATCTCGCAGGGTGGGTTGTTGGTAACACCGTCGAGGACTGCGCTCAGCAGTTTTTTGACGGCGAAGCAGACAGTGGCAATTAACCACATTTTTTTCACGCCGCGACTCGGCCGCCTACAGGCCTCCGAGATCTCACGTGACGTCTGCTTCCCTGCAACCCAGGACCCTTTCGACATCGGCTCCGGTTCCTGTGCCCCCACAGGCGGCACCCCGGAAGCAGAGGTCGAGGGGGAAACCTCCACCCCGTCAGCAACCTCCTCGCGAGAAGGGACACTGACGGGAAGACCCCAGGGAGAACAACATCGGGCCCGAACCTTCACAGCCACGGCTCTGATCGGTCGGTACGGGACGACTCCTGCCTCGTCACCAAAGCCGGGCCCTTGTTAGGGCTTGGCGCCCACTTACTCACTGAGTTTTCTGTTCTCCCCGGGTTTACTTGCAGCCGATCGCACACTCCACTGGACTGTGCTCGGCGAACCGACCTCACACCCTGGCGAGGCGTGAGGTCGTACACATACGACAGCCGTCACCACTCTCAAACTGACAGTGCGTGCCGTTGTCCCGCCAGGCAGGTAAGCAGGCGGAGCAAAAACCTTCCCTCCGGGGACTCCCCGCGACATGGTTAGCTCCGCCAGCCGACGAACCACCCCCCGTGGGAATGATGAAGCAGACCGTCCCCTTGGTCACCCTGTCACAGTCCCTGGGAGCTCGAGAGCTGCCCACACTGTCTCGCTGGCTAATGAGGGCGGTCCGTCTTGGTTACTCGATCCAGTTCGCCAGAGACTCACCCAAGTTTCGGGGCATCATCTCTCCCTCTGTCAGAGGCAGGGACGCCTCCGTACTTCGGGTAGAGGTCACCACCCTTCTGGCAAAACAGGCATCGAGTTCGTCCCTCAAAACCAAGATGTTCAGTGGGTCACCACCCGCACTTCATCGTTCCCAAGAAAGACGGCGGGTTGCCCCCAAAGGCTGCGTACCCTGAACAGAGCACCTTCACAAGCTGCCATTCAGGGTGCTCACACAGAGGCGCGTCCTGACATCTATGAGGTGTCAGGATTGGTTCGTGGCAATCGACCTGAAGGACGCTTACTTTCATGTCTCGATCCTCCTCGACACCGGCCGTTCCCACGGTTCGCGTGCGAGAGGCGGGCATATCAGTACAGAGTCCTCCCTTTCGGTCTGTCCCTGACCGCCCTTTCTCCCTGAGAGGAGGAAGGCGAGCGGGTACTAAACTATCTCAGCGACTGGCCTATCTTGGCACACTCGCGAGATCTGTTATGTACACAAAGGGACCTGGTGCTCCGGCACCTAGGTCGATTGGGACTCCAGGTCAACCAAGAGAGGGGCAAGCTCTCCCCAGTGCAGAGCATCCTCTTTCTCGGTATGGAACTCAACTCTGTCACCATGTCGGCACACCTGTCCGCAGTTGTGCCCAACCAGTGTTGAACTGTCTGAAATGAACATTTTAGGCAGACAGCGGTCCCCCTGAAACAATTCAGAGGCTCCTGGGACACATGGCGTCCTCGCGGGCTAATACCCCTCGAGTTGATGCACATGACACCGCTCCAACACTGGTTTCAGAGTCGAGTTCCGAGGAGAGCGTGGCACACCGGCAGCAGGCGCATGGTGATGCCGCCCTGCTGCCGACGCACCATAACCCCTAGTCTTTATGACTTTTTCGACGGACTCAGGTCCCTCTGAGCAGGTTATGAGGCAGGTCGTGGTGACGACTGAAGTCTCCCTGCAGGGGTGCGGTGTAGTGTGCAACGGGCACGCAGGTGGGGTGTTGGACGAACCCCCGCCTGCGCTGGCATATCAATTGCCAAGAGTTGTGGGCTATGCTACTTGCACTGAGCAGGCTACGGCCTCTCGTGCGAGACATACACGTGCTGTTCCGAGGACAGCACTATAGCTGTAGCGAATACAGATCGTCAGGGTGGCGTTCGCACACAGCAGCTAAACACAACTTGCTCGACGCCTCCTCCGGTGGAGTCAACAGGTGACTCGTTCCCTGCAGGCCACACACCCCGGGCAAACTGAACTAGACAGCCGACGTGCTTTCTCGCCAGTTTATGCCTCGTGGAGAGTGGCGACTCCACCCCCGTGCAGTCCAGCTCATTTGGAGGCTGTTCGGGTAGGCCCAGGTAAAACCTGTTCACCTCCCGTAACACCACCATTTGCCCGCTTGATAGTCCCTGCCCTCGGCACGGATATCCTTGCGCACAGCTGGCCGCGGGATGGGCGGAAGCACACCTTCCCCCCCCAGGAGCCTTCTTGTACAGACTCTGTGCAAGGTCAGGGAGCAGGAGCACCAAGTGTTATTGGTTACACCACACCGGTCTAACCGCACTTGGCCTCAGAGCCGATGCTCTGGACAGCGACTCCCCCTGAACCATTCCCCTGACAGAGGACCTGCTCTCTCAGGGGAAGGACACGTTCTGGCATCCCAGATCAGACCTCTGGAACACCCATGTCTGGTCTCTAGACGGGACGAGAAGATCCTAAGATGGCTACTCCCCCTATACGGCTGAGACCATCACCCAGGCTAGGGCCCCATCTACTAGGCGGTTACACGCCTCTAGACGGTGCCTCTTCTCGTCCTGGTGTCTTTCTCAACGAGAAAGACCCACTGAGGTGCTTGATCAGGATTGTGTTCCCCTCCTCACGAGACTGGAGACTAACATCTCCCTTCCACACTGAAAGTGTATGTAGTCGCTATTGCCACTCATCACGACTCAGTCGGTGGAAAGTTTCTAGGGCAACACGACCTGGTCACCAGGTTCCTAAGCAGCGAGAGGGCGGAATCCGCCTCATCTCCGCTCCATACCCTCTTGGGACCCTAAGTGGTCCTGGGGAGCCTCAGGGCCCCCCAAAGAGCCCCTCGGAGGTTCCGATCTTCCTCATAGAGTAAGACGGCCCTCCTGACGGCGCTCACTTCCTTCAAGAGGGTAGGGGACCACCGAGCATCCTCCGTGTCCCTGGATTGCCTTAAACTCGGCCCTGGAAACTCTCACGTTATCTTGAGACCCAGGCCCGGATGCGTGCCCAAGAAGTTCCCACTACTCCCTCCGGGGCCAAGTGGTGAACTTGCAGGCGCTCCCCATAGGGGAGGAAGACCCAACCCGATTAGTGTTGTGTCCAGTACGTACTGGACCGCACGCAGAGCTCTGAAGCTCTGACCAGCTCCGTGTCTGTTGGAGGACAGCAGAAGGGGAAGGCTGTCTCCAAACAGAGGCTGGCGCACTGGGTCGTGGACGCCGTTACGACGGCATTCCGATCT
Source organism: Triplophysa dalaica (assembly GCF_015846415.1). Classification (NCBI taxonomy): domain Eukaryota; kingdom Metazoa; phylum Chordata; class Actinopteri; order Cypriniformes; family Nemacheilidae; genus Triplophysa; species Triplophysa dalaica. The sequence continues at coordinate 5,278,979 of NC_079565.1, read as the reverse complement.
CAGAATCTCCCATGCCCATTGGCAGTGAGGGCTCACTCCACACGGAGTTTAGCCACCTCCTGGACACTGGCAGAAGCGCCTCTCTAGCAGACATCTGTAGAGCTGCGGGTTGGGCTATGCCCAAACACCTTCGCAAGGGTTAACAACCTTCGCGTAAACCCGGTGTCAGCCCACGTCCTGCGTGGCGACATGTAGGACTGGCATCCGGGGGGGCGTATGCCTGCGAAAGCACCTTTCCACCCTCTAACAGGTTGGGTCAGTGTGCTATTTACCTTTTCTTCTTACCCGAACACATCGCTAAGAAACTGGTACCTCACCAGCCTCCCTTCTTACCCAGACACTGGTTAAGAATAGGCATTCCATCCATCACCAAACAAGCACCCCCTGGGGGCTGGCTGGGCAGAGCAGCCTTCCCCCTTAGGCCGGGATACCATGTGAGCTATCACAGATAGCTCTAACCGGACCTAGTGCTACCGGACGTCTGTAACACCCCCTCCGTGGGCTGTTCCGTCTGATGTATCCTCATGAGAATGGTTCCCACTCCTGGTAACCCATGAGCTTCCCCAGGTGGGCCTCCACCTCGCGGTTAACTACTCAGTCCGCACGTTCCATGCGTTCTCCTCCAAGGACGAGACCATACCTATATCCACCATATTCCTCCCCACGGGTAGGAGGTGGCCTCTGTAGCGCTTCTCTGATTAAGAGTCGCGCTTACCCGGTGTAAACTGATCTGGACGGCCTCTCGCCTATAGAGAGCTAAGGCCCCGTCCGTGAAAGTTACCGGTCAGGGCTGTACCCATCTTTCTCCAAGAAAGCTCTGGAACCCCCCGACCACCACACTGGAAGGTTACAGTCTCACGAAAGCTTCGAGATGACACGCCCAGGCTTGTTACCGTCGCTTCGCTAGAGATTGTGACGCGATACAGCGTTGTGGCGTTTTCCATAGGCAACCCCATCTGTCGTTCTCGACACAACGTCGAGAGACCGACAGAAAGGGAACGTCTTGGTTACGTATGTAACCTCAGTTCCCTGATGGAGGGAACGAGACGTTGTGTCCCTTATGCCACGAACACGTATCGTATTCTGCTGCAGTTTGAGAGGTCTCAGGCTCTTCAGAACAAAGGTAAGTGAATGCTGCACGCCGGCCTCCTTTTATACCGGATTTCCGGGGGCGGAGCCCGGCATGCAAATTGCATTCGCCAAATTTCATTGGCCTTTTCTATAGTAGTCAGAGTTGATTGGTTCTCAAGGGCGAACCCCATCTGTCGTTCTCGACACAACGTCTCGTTCCCTCCATCAGGGAACTGAGGTTACATACGTAACCAAGACGTTTGTGCATGTGGGTTTGTGGAGACATGTGGTGACCCAAAGAAGTATTTAGAGACCGAGGCCATACTGGAAAATGTGTTTTTCTTGCATCAGATAATAAAATCATAAACCAAGTGGTGGATCTAAAAGCAAATTTCTATCACAACTTTACCCGTATGTTTTACAAGATAACAAGCTTGACCCCTAAGTTGATTATTAGTGGATGCCTGAAGTGCTTCGTGTCTCACGTTGAACTTGAACATTTTTTTTCGTATTTTTAATGACATTTATATGGTTTTATATGGCATTTAAAATACTTTTTTGAGCCCCTGCATGTGTATGTCACAAATGTAAGTTTGTGTTTGTTTGCATGTTAAGGAACTGCTTCTTTATGGATGTTGTGTCATATGGATGTTAATGTGGGTTGCCGTGGCAACAGGAGATGGTGTTGTAGGTGATAAGGTGCTGTCACAAAACTTGTTCTGATCAGCAGGACAAAGAAAAGAACAGGTGGACTCTCTCCTTCCTGCTGGGATTCTTTCTCTCTCTCTCTCTCTCTCTCTCTCTCTCTCTCTCTCTGTCACATGAACTATTGGTCACCTCTTTTTCCTTATTCTGACTGGTGCAGTTCGAGTGTTGGGTGGTTTCCATGGCAACTCTCTTCCAGCATGCCCCCCTGCCTCCCCCTATTCTGTACTGAGCTCTAGGCTATGATGTCTCTTTCTGCTCATCTGTGATGTGATAAGTATTAAAAGAACAGGTGCTCTGAAAGCACATCAGCACTGACTCTCTCAATGTCTTTGACTCTAGTAACTTTACAGTACAGTACAGTTTACTGTACAGTATATGAATTTAAGCGATAAGGTTGAGAAAATCTTGATATTATATGAGTATGACCTTTAAAGGTCCAGTGTATGAATATAAATTTTCGCTTCTTTGCCGAAAGAGATCTGAAAGCTCTGTAGAGCAGTTTGTCCTTTTAGGGCTACTGTAGAAACATGGTGAATCATTCTAAGGTAATAAAAACATAACGCTTCATTATGTAAGGTCTTTTGGACCTCTGAAGACATAGTTATGTTTATTATATTGCGTTTCTGTCAATAGATCTTTCAAAATAACACATTGGGCATTGAGGTTAAGCATGCAAAGTCCTCAAAAAGTGTTTGAACAATGCTTTAGAGATAAAAAAAATGACTTTATATAAAAGCTATGTTTATGATATCAGCCGTTGTTTTAAATTTTGGCCATATTACAGTGACACATGTTGATTCAATAAGGCCTAAGCGAGTGAATCATTTGCATGAACATTTGGATGAAATGTTTGATTGTGGCTTGTTGTGGTTTCTCTTTCCTTCCTGTGAATGTTTAGATGATACTGTGTTGACTGAATACTTACATAATGCTTTTGATCCAACAGATCTACTACAAAAGCAGGGACGTTATTTACAGTATAAATAGCAAATCATCATTATAAAAAAAGTATCATTTAGTTGTCAACCTGAGCAAATCGATGCTAAATATACGCTTGCCCTTAGAGACAGTACGGATATTAATTTATAAAACATATTTTTTTGCCTCTTTTTTCAACATTTATGTGTGCCTAGGGCAGGTCAGGATTTATTGATTTGTGAGTCTTTTCATTCAGAGCCGAAGTCCAGAAGCGATTTGCTCGGGTCACTTAGAGTCACACGTACAGATGGAAAAAAGAGAGCTGGAGAGTGATGAAAAGGTGGAGGAAGACAAACGGATCAAGAGAAAATGTCACTGGCTCAAGGGGAATGGTTACACTGCTAGACACAGTGTGGTACATCTAGTTGTGTTTTGGCGACGTGTGTGTGTGTAGAGCCGTATTGATCTGACATGATCTAGATTTCACTGTATATTTAGAGCTAACACCCTGTAGACAAGGGGGCCCATATGGGCCAATGGCCCAGAGCATGATGGGTAATACTGAACCGTCATCCTAATCCTCTGCCGTCATTGTACATGCCAAATGATCTGTGGATAGCAGTCTTAATTCATTCATAAGCAAACATGCAGCTACGATTTGAGATGACATTGGTGTAGAAATAAATGTTCAGAGAACCTGAATGACTTGCTTCTGCAAAACACAGAAAAGATATTTTGAAGAACGTTGACAACCAAACAACAGTGGACTCTATTGACTTCCATTGCATGGACACAAAACGTTGATATCGATAATAAATTATTTTTGGGGGTGAATTATCTCTTTAAGTGCCGCCCCCTCAACATTTAGTGCATGCGGTGACATATAAGCTATGAAAAAGTGCATTGAGAAACATTTCCAAGGCAAATCGCATAGGCAGCTGACACTGACTGTTTGAAATGTCAACAGGAAACAGGGTCATTAAATCGTTGGTTAAACATTATAGTCATGCGAGTCATGTATCAGTGGCTCTTTAAAAACATTATATGTGAACAAAGGTGACCAGAGTAGTTGAAAACTGCAGACTACAGTACATGTACAATATTTTAATACCTTTTGTTTCTTAACGCACAGTGAAAAACATCTAAAATGACACGTCGGCCATCCCACACACACTTCTGCCCTCAAACAATCTTCTGTCTGTCTTGCCCCCGGATGCCACTCAATCGCACAACCGCCCGCACAGTAAAAGCAGCCGTCACCTTGTGTAAGCAGGTGTCAGCGAGTCTGGCTGAGTAATGGTCGCTCCGCACTGAATGAAAGTGCTGGCAGAACCACACTGCGTTAGGCAGGGAGATAATTGTGATGATTATTTCCGGTAATGACATGAAATCATTTTAACTGCATTTAAAATCAGATAAGACACAGTGGAGGGTAAAACTCTACTGAGTGGGTGCAAGCTACTCTACAGTTGTCCCAAATTCATTAGTTGTGTTTGCTGTTGCAGTATTACTTTTTAACATTGTCTCATTTATAAATCTCACCTGGCTGACTTCGATAGATGAATATTTGAAGAGATACACAATCCAAAAGGTGCAGAATATATCAGTGCTTTTTCATTTAGGCTAGAATGCAACAACATTGACAAACCGCTAAAAACGCATGCCTTAGCAACTGCATTTCAATGTGAAATTGCAAAATTTGCGTAACTGCGCAAGTTTTGCCAAATGCATAAACATATATTTAAAACAGACGTAGTAAAGTTATTGATCAGTTGCCAGATTGATTCGATTTAAGCGTATTGATTAATAAAGGATTACGAAGGCGGTTGTAATCTCTCCAAAGAGGTGTTACATTGACTGGCATCTGAAACATGATTTCTACAATGCAGAGAAAATGGCATTGGATTCAATTGTATTATTTGCAAATACTGGATCTAAGTGTGGAAATACTCAAGAGATGGGAGCAGTTATGTTATTTAAATTCATGAATAGGGCTAAATTAGCATTCTTGTAGCTGTACCGAGTTTCATTATCACCCCGTGTGAAAGAAGTGTTGTCATTATGGGCCTTAAAGATACTCGCCTGGTAATTGTCCCTTTTCAATCCAATCCTTTTTTAAGTTTAAAGCGTTGTGATTGCTTGTTTTTGTTTTAGCATTTACTCTTATTTCACATGCACGTTGCCACAATGTTAATTTAAGATGTGTTTAAAAGATGTTATATTATAAAGCAACAAATGTTTGTTTATGAGATAAACATATAAGAAACTTTTTAAAATGCAGAAAAGTTGTTGATTTTTCAATGTTTAATTTGGTATGGAAGAGTACATAACTTTAATCTGACAGCTAAACAGATTAGTTTTATATCTGTTATGTTAATTTATACAGTACGTGGATCTGGTGAGCAAAAATTCCATTTCTTATCTTTGTGTGTGTGTGAGTGTGTGTATTTGTATTGTAAAGGGGCATTGACCCAACTGACAGACAACAGCATCACTGCCCATGAGTGAGCACAGTGGAATCACCATGGCAACAACTCCCTTGAGTGTGCTTAGTGCAGTGTCACTCTCTCGCTCTAGCATACACACACATGTGCGCACACAAACACACACACACACACACACTTACAAATGAATAAGCAGTACCCAACTTGCACAGGAAATTAAAAGAAGAGATTGGAGGGGTGAAGAGACGGGCAAGAGATTCAGACAGATAACAATGTACTTGAGGTCTGTGCTTATGTCACAGTATGTTTCATTTAGCAGACCTGTTTCTGGCCTTCTTTAGCACTTTTTGGACTTTTGACAGATTAGATGGCTGTTCACACCAAGACTGATAAATAATGTGTAACGATAGTTATATTAGTGTCCGCCACATAATAACATTATGTTTATTCTAAGCTTGTGTGCTGCAGTTTTACATGTGCGAGCCCTTTAAATGTAATGCATTTTGATTGCCTGTCAATCTTAAACAATTGGGAAAAAATGCTCTGAAAGGATTGTTATGTTGTGGTGTGTACTCTGCTATTCTCTTACATCTACAAAGATTTTGTAAACTTCATATTTATCTTATTTATCATCCTTTGTGTGAACGGGATTTAAACTTAAACTCAAAACAACCCAATTTTTGTGAACTATTAGACAGTTTCATCGAACGCATGAAATGGCCCTAACGTAGGGTAAACAATTTATATTTTATAGTAATTTATTTTCCTATTTTATTTATCTAATTGTGTTCAATTAAATTAAAACCACTTATTGATTCTTTGCGTAGGTCTACAGGAAGTAAGTTTGGGCCACCTAACTTTTGTTAATGTTCTTACCACTGAAACCATCTATAAACATTATTAGAATAGCCCTCAAATAGTGTAACTTAAAGGGGTCATATGGCGCAAATATTGTTTTTTTGTTTCTTTTGTGTAATATAAGTTGCCCATGCATGTATAAGACACGTAAAATTAGACCGGAACAATAGATGCATTTCATCTAATAGCGAATGCTCACCCAGACGTGCTTTAAAAGCCTTGTGTAACCACACCCCCACAAATCCATGTCGGTTCATGGTATGATTTGACTAAGACCGCCAAAATGGATACGCAAGTAAGGTGGGTGTACATGTCGGTACAATTGCTTTGGAACCTGATGTTCCAAATATGGTAAGAGGCGTTACATTTCTGTCACACGCTTGCTGTATTCGACCAATCACTACGCACTGGTTAACTGGCCAATCATAGCACACCTCGCTTTTCAGAGCGGGGAAAAGAGGAGTACAAACATGCACGGTATGTGGAAAATACAGATTTTTTAACCTTAAATCGTGTAGTCACGTTGCATTACATTAAAAAAAAAAAACAATAATATTCGTTTCAGCCATGTCATATCACCCCTTTAAGATAAATGATCTACATTTTCTAAAGGTGCACATGCTCTTTTACCGAGCGTTTGTTCAAAAATAAAGAAAACGATTTTCAGGCCCTATTATGTTTACTCTATCTTCCTTTCATGCTATCTGTCTCTCTTACTGAGGGCCATTAATAATGAACCAATGAAAAAGAGGCACAGTCTGGCTGATGGGTCTGAATCGATCTTTGAAGTTACCGGATACACAACCAGCCCCTCATGTACACTTATCTGCTTTAGAGCACACACACTAAACAAACCAACAAACAGAGACCTGTTCGCACACACAATAAGAAATCCACGTGCCAACTCTTGAATCTGCAGCATGTGGAATATTGACATTTCCTTGCTAGATTCCCCACATAAATTAAGCGTGAACAAGTTGTTCAGAACTCTAATCCTTTCTTCAATACAAGTGTATAGTAGCTAGGAAACAGGCACAGACACTAATGTCTAATTACTCTGTATGTCTCACTCTCTCGCACTCTCTCGCTCTCTCTCTCTCCCCATCTGTCCTCATGAGGGAGGTTGTGATCAGTATTGATTAGCAGGTGAAGGATTTGAGTTTAAATAGATCTATACTTGAGGCTTTCTAAACAAACCGTTAGCCAGCAGACGTTTGTTTACTTTATTGCCTTGATAACAGTCTCCTGGTTATTCCTAAAGCAATATCAGAGGCAAGTTATTGTGGGCACACAACATTAACATGTCAGCACAAAGTAAACACAGCAGAGAAACAGATAAATCAGTCTGAAACACTACGTGAATGTGTTTCAAGGGTAAAATAACAGAAAAAAACATCTCCTGTAGCATCAACTAATGAAGTCTGATTCAGTTTGTATCTACATGGGTTGCTATAGTAATGCCCTGTTGAATAAAACAGCGTATGCAGGTTTGGTATGTTTTGATGCTGGTTTGTGCTGATTTAAGCTGGTCAAACCAGCATCAAAACATACCCCTGATATCAGACATACATCTGGCTTGCGTATATTTGACGTCTGCAATTACATCTGCAAGACATGTATAAGAAATAGTTTGCTCATCTGCAAAACGTCTAGAAGACGTCTATAAGATGTTTATGATTTAGAATGGATGTAAAGATGCTCTTTCTAAGATGTTTTGCAGATTTTTCGCAGCATATCTCCAGATCTTTAGCAGACGTATTACAGACGTTTAGACGTCTCCGAGAGGTACTGCAGATGAGCAAACTATGTATCGCAGATGTCTTGCAAATGTAAAAGCAGACGTCAAATAGACGAAAGCCAGATGGATTCTGGTATCAGGGACCTAACCCAGCATATGCTGTTTTTTTCAACAGGGTGTTTCAAGTGCCAGGAGGCTTTCTCATACAGTCGAGAGTCAATAGCATTAAATGTGTGTGTTTGTGGGTGACCTGAAAGCTACTCAGAGTAACCCCCCCGCACATGTTTGTGCGCTCTTATGCGAGTTTATATAGCGTGCACAGCTGCAAACTAGCACAAGTCAAGTTGCTGCTCTTCCTTTTCCTGTTCTTGAAAGCTGACAGTCGTTTCTGTCAGTGTTGCCGCACAAGCTCACCGTCAAAATCAGCCCTCTCAGACGGTCACTGGTGCGCCGGTCCGACACAGATTAGGCAGCCGTGATGGATAAAACCCTGGACATTATTATTCCACAGATTGGGTGTGTGTGCAGATGAGGTGAGCGTGGATGATAGGGATTATGTGTACGTGGAGCTACATGTTTGCTGGTAATGCTTATCTGGGGTAACTAATGTAGTGTTGTGAACTGGAATACAGCTTTGGAGAATTGTTGTTTTTTGTTGTTGATGTACAGTACAAGGGGTGTCCTCGATCCTTAATGTTGACTTAAAGTCAACATCAAATGGCGTTAGCAGTCTGTTTCAAACCACGGTTGTGGACAAAACCCAACCTAGAGGTTTGTTTAACCCAAAAGTTGGGTTTGTCCAGAAAGAGCCCAGGATTGTTTAGCGTTTTGGAGTGGAAATGGGACATTGGCTGAGAAAAAATGTAGAGCAGGAGATATATTTATTATAATAAAAATCTCTTATAAATATGACAGGGGTTTGGAGGAGTATCATCAGGTGAAAGTCGTTTAGGACGCGGAGCCTATTGTCTCATGTAATCAAAGATTACAAAAACAAGCTGTTCTCTTTAAAGTACTGTTGTGAAATGTTCAACTTACACCAGGAATGCATTTTAAGATCAATTTTAATTTCATGTTGAATTTGTGCATTGCTTTGTTTGTGTGTATGAGTGTGTTTACACACACACACTCCTCAAAATCCTCAAAGCATTGTTATTTTCTACTGAGGGGGTTACAAACAGTTGTTTCTCTTTCATCTTTGTCATTAATTGTCTGATTTCACCATCTGGATAGTGACAACTAACCCTCCCCCTTGGTCGATAGGTCATATGTTGTGCCATCATCAAGATTTAAATGTTTCATCCGACATGTTTTAACCAATATGTATGTATTTTCTCGGTTTCTATCATTTTGTTTCTTGACATCAGGGCAAAGCATCAACCAAGTTATAAACACGGTAGAAAATAGATTTGAAGGATTGACCAACCCTATTTGATCTCTTGTAAATCTTTTGATGATATAGGTCATGGGTTCAGAGCATCTGATCCGAGAGAGGCAACTAGCATGTCAACATAAAAGAATTAGGTCGTGACTTTAAAACAAAGGTTCCTTTCTTTGACCTTCTAAAGAAAAGAACACAGTACACATCAACGGTAAAAGCATAGGTTCCTGTATTCATGTAGTAACAAAAATATTATTTTGTTTACCATTTAAACACGTCACTGTTTAGGAGAAACATTTACGATTCTCATTTGTCATTCTTTTAAATTAAATAGTGAATTGTAATAATATTTATTTTTGGAACCATTCTGTGAAATCCATGCTTAAGTTTAAAAAACGTAATTCTGAGATAAAGAAAGGTATGAAAGGCATTAAAGGTTTCGTGTGTCATTTTGTGGAGGATCTATTGACAGAAATGCAACTTAATATACATAACTATGTCTTCAACGGTTTATAAAGACCTTACATATTGAAACTTTATGTTTGTATTACCTTAGAATGAGCTATTTCTTTATAAATGCACTGCGGGTCCCCTTGCATGGAATTCACCATGTTGTTTCTACAAGAGCCCTACACTGAAAAAATGCTCTACAGAATGCATTTCGTAAATTACATCTCTACTTTGGCAAAGAAGTGAAACGCAACAACATCTTAGTTCTGTGTCAGCCACCATAGTGCTTCGAAAGGGAGGGGTGGAGTGAGCCATTGGTTGCAATTTGGACCTTTTTGGACCACACTGGACCTTTAGGTTTAACCATAATTTTACTATGATTAAAATTTTTGACATACTCTTACTCGGTCAATATTAAGATTATCACAATTATAAATTTCACAGAATGTTCTTTACATTATATAAGATGATTTTATGAAACAGTAAACAACAAAAAATGATTCAAGCTTGCATTTCACTGACTGGGTCACATATCAAAGAATTAAAACACTGGCTTCGGATCAGTGAGAAGGCCTACCTTAACATTCTTTGTTCAAGGACAAGCCGAATTTAATTTGTATTTCCACATCACGAAGACAGATAATATTCTTCTTTTCTTAGAAATAATGGCCTTGATTGTCTCCGTGTGAGATTGCAGTCTAATCTTCCTCGTCTTTTCCTTTGTTTGCGCGTGCATGTTTTTTCTCTGTTTGAATCATGTGTCACAACCAGAAATCCCCCACCACTTTACTAAGAGACTTAGTTATCATATTTTACAGTAACACCTGCACAACGCCGGCTTTTTATATGGTAATTATCCTAAAATCTCTCTTTGTTGCGATCAGAAGGTCAGTCGGGATAATAAGCCACATCTGGTAGACCTCTGTTCTGAATATTCTAATCGCGTACATTTGAATACTGAACATTTATAAGGTCAATTATCAGGTCATATTTTATTTATAAACAAATGATATATATATTACTTAACTCAAATATAAAAAACATGGATGCAATGCAGCTTTGTCACACAACAACAAGCTACATTTGGTGACCTGACATTGTGCCTGCTATTAAAAGCTATCATTGTTTATCACTCATTATGATTTCAGAAACGTTTAGAATGTTACCGGGATCCAATTTGTTGATTGCATATTATCCTTCACTTTCAGCTGATTGCCTGTGTATTTTGTTCCCCCTCCCTGCAGGCTCTGCGCTGAGGAGAACCTGCAGCCTTCCACGTTCCTTTACCTGGAGTATTCTGGATCTCAGAAGGTTTTTTTTACCTCACCATGTTAAAAAATACCAGGAGATTGTAGCACAGCAGACCACCCACCAAGGCAGGCAACGGCTTGGAGCCCACCATACCCAGAATTCAACGTTGGACACATTGAAGCAACATGTAGTGTTTGTTTTTTCACCACAGGGGGGCGGGTTCACTTTGTAGTTCTTTTTTTGTATTCTTTTTTATTTTAGGGAGTTGGTCCATAAGGTGAGCCAGAAATGGTCTTGCATACCTCTCCCTACCCCAGTGCCTTACTCAGTTGCCTGAGCCGTCTGTCTTGGGCCTTTGTTTTCCCCTGTTACTGGCTGTTGGACAGGTTGTTGGCCTCCTGCGTACCAACATCGCTGGAGAAACGCAGGCGTTCCCAGGATCCCTGTTCCTTTTTGGTTTTGGGCGTTCTGATCTCTACTCCCCTCTACCTGGTGCTGCTACTGGCATCTTTACCGTTTGCTTTTCTTGGCTTCCTTTTGTGGGCCCCACTGCAAAGCATCAGGAAACCTTACATATACTCCCATCAGAAACCTGACAAGCATGGCGCCGAACAGGGTGCAGCGGCCGGCACCGCGGCCACGCTTACCGAATGGCGTCCGCAAGGTCGCAGCTTTTGCTTTGGAAGTGCCAATGTTTGCCTGTTGCCGGACTCGCTGGCACGCTTCAATAACCTGGCGGACACTCAACGACGGGCACGGGAAGTGGGCAAACGCATCCGCAACGGTGCCAGCAGACCGCAGATCAAGATATACATAGACTCACCTACCAATACATCAATTAGCGCTGTCTCCTTTTGCAGCCTGGCCACGCAGGGCTTCCGTCGCACCTCTTCCCTGGACCATCGACCCGAGCCTACAGTCAACACTGAAAGCGAAACCGAGGCGTTAACAGATTGTCCCGTTCATTCCTCAGGAGGTACGAGGTCAGACTGCCCCATTCACATCACCGATGCCCAGAATTCTGCTGAGTGTCCTATTCACCCCAATGGAGAAGAACATGCTCCAGATTGCCCGGTTCAGCAGTTTGCAGAATCAAACTCCTCCAACGAGTGTCCACTGCATAGCAACATCACCCAGAACTCCGAAGAGTGTCCCCTCCATCCATCTGGAGTGCAAATCAGCATAACCTCCCCTGATTCTGAACCAATCGATGCTGCAAAAGGAAACCATCAAGACGGGGATACGGGGAGCCTCGAAAGCCGCACAGCTTCCAGGGAATCCCTGGTTCGATTTCATGCGGCCGATGGAGGCATATCGCCAAACAACACTCTCTCACAACACCGCACCTCAGTGTTCAAACGACCTATTGGGCGCAAGCGCCGTCATGGCGATGACGGCTTCGACCACGAGATCTCCGCCTTCTTCCCAGCCAACCTGGATTTCCTGTGTCTACAGGAAGTGTTCGACAGGCGGGCTACGGACAGACTCAGGAGGCAGCTGCACCGCTACTTCCCTTATGTGCTGAGCGATGTGGGACGCTATGGCTGGAAAGGCTGTTGCTCTCGCTTCAAGTTCTTGAACAGCGGGCTGCTGCTGGCCAGTCGCTACCCTATTTTAGATGCCCGTTATGAGTGTTTCCCAAATGGGCGTAGTGAGGATGCATTGGCGGCTAAGGGAGTTCTTTTTGCCAAGGTGAGTTTGATATATTTTGTTTACGCTAAACTGTAGCTTTGTTTCATATCACAATGTAACGCATTACTCCCGATTAAAATATCAGGGCTTTTTAAAGGTACATCGATTTTTAATCCAGATAAAGTTGAAAAGGTTGTTGGTGGCCCTCCGGGAGCGGATTTGAATACAGTATATATTAGAAATACTATTAGAAATACAGTATATTGTAGTTAATCGGTTCCATCCTGCAATGGAGAAAGAAGTGTTTAAAATACACAAAACAGTTCAATTTGATTATCAATTTGCCTTCTTTATTCAATTTTGTATTTAATATGATGAAATAATCGATTTCACTAATACTGAAATCAGAAGTTAGAGCCTGTGCTTAAAGGCTGTGCTTTATGGCATATGTTCCCTGTAGTCTAAGTTGGACTGACGGTTGGAGTGAACACAAACATTCTGAATAATTTACCACCAGTCCTTTGTAGCCCAAAGGGCCTGTTTGAAACACTCATATATCATGCCTTCAGAAACGCACGCTCTCGCCTCTCGCGGTTAAAGCTTGGTCGATATACAGTGCAGAAGTGCGCTGGATTATATATGGTCCTAATGGGGCTGCCCACTTATGCTGAAAGTGTAGTATACATTTACTCTGAAACAATATTTTATGTTTCTCACAGTGTGCCTTTGCTGAGGCTAGCTTTCTCAGTATGAGGCGAAGATTATGATGCATTGACACAAAGCCGTGTATGTATGCATAACATGACAGATTAAAGATTAAAGGGATAGTTCACCCAAATTGTTTTATTAATTTGTTCACCAACATGTTGTTTAAAATCTGTATGACTCTTTCCTGTGAAACACAAAAGAAGACATTTTGAAAAATGTCTCAGTGGTTTTGTGTACATACAACGCATGCCAATGGAGGCCAATGTTTTTCAGGTAGACACATTCTTCAAAATATCATCTTTCGTGTTCTGAAAAAGAAAGTCAAACAGGTTTTAGGATTCAGATAGCATCCCTCTCTATCCGTATGGAAGCTGAGGCTGGCCACGCTCCAAACCAGATCTCCTTTCCCTTCAAAAGGGTAAGAGACTTATTGACTCCCTTTGGATACATCTCAACAGTCCTGGCCTCTTATTTGTTCAGAAGTAGCCTGAACTGTGGAATAGGCCTGTGATCCAGTCCTGAAAGTTTGAAAATAAGAAGAGTTAAGATAGAGTTAACGTTATAGTTACTGTTTGTTTGACACAAATAGCAGAGGAAAGTACTGCTGTGAAAATCCCACGAGGGTCCGGCAATCGGAGCAAAACCGACAATAATTAGCTAGAAAGCTCACACTTCAGTTCTTTATGAGAACAGGTGTCTTTGGTTTTAATTAACACCGTCAGACAGGAATGTGGGGGTCAGTGCTATTTTCTCTCTCGCTGTGTCTCGCTCAATGAAGCCACTTTTTCAAACCGTGGCTATGTACAGTATTACTGTATTACATATATTTTCCAAAAGAAGACATACAACTCAATATTTTACTACTAATAAAGAAGACGTAGTATTTTATTTATTTGTTTGAAGGAAATAATTCACTCAAACTGCCAAAAAGACCCAATTCACTGAGAAATCTGGCAAAGAAAAGGGATGCACTGTTAGGCATGTCAAACGTAGATTGTGACCAGATGTTAAAACAATGACAAATTTATTTTTAAAAAGGTATAGAAAAGATTATTTCACAGTACTAAAAGTGTAGTTAAAAGCTTTTAGTTAGTTACTAATATTGCTTCACCTCCACCACTGTTGTCACCAGCAAGGCATTATGGGTAATAAATCAGCCTCCGATAAACAAAGACACATGAACCTGTGTAAAAAGATTTGTAAAATGAACGAATGGATGCTGGAAGAGAGGGTGGAATGTCTGTGGAGTGGAAATATTAATTAAACATATTTCCCATAGGAACGAGTGGTCCTGATTAAAGCCTTTTAGTTTGTGCGTTCAGTCAGCTTGTTATTATTCAAGAGGCTTCCGTGCTCTCAATGTCAAGGGTAGAACGCAAGATGCATGTGTACTTCTAATTGTTCCATGATTGCTAGGGTTGTGTGTACTCGCTTGTGTCATTTTGCATAGTACACTCTTGTTTTTGTTATCGGTGTCTTCGGTGTGATGCAGTATATGAATAAATGGTACAGTATATATAGATAGTATATATAGTTAAGCCCTAGTACAGTATAGTTTTGTATTCATATCATTGTTCGAATATTTATTCATATTATTTATTTTTGACCATTTTTATATTGTAGATCAGAATATGTAGAGTCGAAAATTATTTCTTTTGGAATTGGCTTGTGACAATATACAGTACTTTCTTGTAAAGGATCAATAAAGTATCAATCCATCATTGCAATAAAAGCGACTCCCTCCATGTTGCTGTATAGATCTGCATGGTCTACATCTGCTAACATTTTTGTTTCTATATAGCATTGGTCTCCAACGTGGTGCCCGCGGGCACCTGGTAGCCCACATGAACTCTTTACGGTGCCCGCCAAACACAGGGATCAACAATAATGCTCAGGACAGTTGATAAATCTGTGCCTATAGGGATCAGCCAAGTCCTTTATCATCATGAAATGTTATTAGCACGTGTTGTAAGCTTTTATATATGTTCGAGTGCAAAAATATGTGAAAGAAAAAAGAATTTGGTCCTGTGAGCCTAAAAATGATGCATGTTTCAAGTTTGAAAATATTTTAGAAGGAAGTAGCCCCCTAGATGATTTTATATCTTCATGTAGCCCTCGATTGCAAACAGGTTTGAGACCCCTGCTATATAGTATGCACAGTACTGTACACTTCAATGGCTCAATATCAATCTTTATGAAAATTCTCCCTTTCACAATAGATTATAGATTAAAAGGATATTTTGTGCAAAATTAAATTTTTGGCATCATTTCTTCACCCTCATGTCATTCAGAACCTGTAAATGACTCTTTGTTCTGCAGAACCAAAAAAGAAGATATTTTGAGATGTTTTTGTGTCCATACAATGAAAGTCAATGGGGATCAGTGTTGTTTGGTTACCAACATTCATCAAAACATCGTCTATTGTGTTCTGCAGAAAGAAAGGTTTGGAATGACATGAAGATGAGTAAATGATGAGAGAATATTTATTTTGGAGTAAAAACCTGCTGTGCTCAGATCTATTCAGCTTTAGCTTTAGCCATCTCTTGGCTTTCTGGGATATCAGCTCAGCATTCAAGCTGCCAGTGGATTAGACGAACGAGAGGAAGTTAATTAGACCGTCAACCTTTCTCTCTCCATTTGAATGTTTGCTGGACTAAGCGAGCAGATCTAAGAAGTCAAAAAATCTTTAACCTTCTAAGAGATCCCTCGACTTGCAGGCAAATTTTAATTAGCACACGCTTCATTATCACTTATTTGCATGTATGCGCACACACCCAAACCAACTTGTGTTCTCATGTACACTTTGACCCACATAAAATGTTATGCAAGGTCACAGAAACACAAGTGTACACATGCGGAAAACACGCAGAACAGCCCCTCTGAGCTCAATGCAAACACACACACTTAGCGAAGCATGGATAAATGCTTGAAATATTCATACGCAAGAATTCAAGAGAGAGGGCAGAAAAATGGAGACAAGAAAGGAAACGAGGTGGAAGACAGCAAAGAAAGAGTTCTCTAACAACCACAGGAAGTCTCTCATTAACGTGATAAAATCTACAAATCACTTCTGAGAATAAACATTATCTTTCGCTGCTCAAATGCTGATCTTGAGTTTTGTGGAGACTGATTTTAGGGGCTGTCGTGTTTTGAGGTTGGTTTCCGTGATGCAGCTCTAAGCATTTTGAATAGAAGTCTGAGTTGGGATTGAGCCAGTTGAAGGATTTATATTGAATGGACCGTCTGGGTGAACACAGTGCAAAGAGGCTCCAGCACTTGAAATATAATACACTTTCTAATCGTAAAACATTTCTGACGAGAACAAAATATCGGCAAGTGCACCTTGAATCTGAAATGTAAATCTAATTGTCACAAAACCAAAAATGTATAAAATAGTTTAATAGTTTAGGTCTAGTGTGTATTTTTGGGAGGATCTACTGAAAAATGCTATATAATATACATAACTATGTCTTCAGATGTGTACAAAGACTTTACATAATGAAGCTTTATTTTTTTATTACCTTAGAATGAGCTATTTCTATCTACATACACAGCGGGTCCCGTTGCATGGAATTGTCTATATTGTTTCTACAGTAGCCTTAAACTGACAAACTGCTCTACAGAAAAATTCAAAGAAGCGAAAAAGTGATAAAATTTTCCTGTGTCAGCCTCCGTAGTGCTTTGGAATGGAGGGGTGGAGTGAGCCATTGGTTGCAGTTTGCAATCTCACCGCTAGATGCCGCTAAATTTTATACACTGTACCCTTTAAATGTGTTCCCTTGTGTCAGGCTAAATTTTATTTTTTAGACATTTGTGTAGAAAAAGAATAACCTTCTAATAGGAAACAATATAATTCGACATTTGCAGTGCCTGAATAATATGACTAAGCGAGCAGGTGTTTTGAACAGCTCAGAGGTGTTCATGTTGTGACTGTAACCTTTTAACACGGTCCCCAGACGACCCACGGCAGATAAAAGGAATCCAGAATGTTATGACAGAAGAGCGACGTGCCGACTGTGAGAGAGATAGAAACTGCACTCCGGGTGTCGAAAGCTCTTCATAAATGATTTTGCATTTCAAAGTTTTGATATGGTAAAGTCATCACATTTTATTTTGTTCTCTCTCTTTTAGGTGCAGGTCGGACGCTCGGCTCAGGAACAACGGGTTGTCGGATATATCACGTGTACTCATCTGCATGCTATTGAAGGTGGGTGTCTGTAACAAATATAGACAATACACAGCACACATTCAACATATCGTCCTGAAACCTTGGATGTCCACAATTGCCTTTTTTTAGGAAATGGAAAACACACTCTAATTTTATATGATTAAATTATTAATACTGTGTCATCAAAGTTGACAAGCACTTTTATTGATTAGATATTTGCAAAACCCAGTGACAAACATGGTGACTAATAATAATGATTTATGTCAAAACATTTAAATCAGGAAATAGGGAGATACAAGGTGTTTGTTTGGGTTAGATATCTAGTGGTTATTGCTTTTCTAAGCAATTTACTTCTTTATTACCAGGAAGATAATAAAATGAAAAATCCCATAGATTTATATTAAGAGAGACTAGAGCCATGTCTATGAACCTGAATCTCATACTTGAAATTGTGCTTTTTTAACCACACAGGACACCTTAGCAACCGCAAATAAAATGACCACTTAGACTACTTTAGCGACTGCATAGCGATGCCCTAGCAACCCCAGCATTGTTATGCAAGTTTGCATTATATTTTTTTACATAAATTTGAACATTTGTACAATTTTAAAATGCTAAAAAAAGTTTAAATTGCTTATTTTTTATTTTAAGTTTTCAAATTAAACTAATTATACGTTCTATAGTAGAATGTAAACAAATGTAACACATTCTCATTGCAAAATACTTAATGAAGTGGTTCATTTATAAAATCATGAATTTATACATCCCATTTGTACGTTTTACTTTGTTTTAGTTTAATCAGCTTTTTATATATCATAATCATACAAATTAGGCTGAATTAGACATTATCACATTGTTTGGATCTTGAGGTTTACCTGTGTTTAATGCAGCGCTTCACGTGAACCTATGTGCATCATGCATCATGTCAAAATATGTGCCTGCAGCATGCACGTATTTTGACATGACGCGCCACACACATGATGGGCTAAATACATGTTTTGGGGTCACGGATCGCCACTGGTTTAATGGAACAATACATCCCCACATACATAGTAAAAACCAGACGCACAGACACAACCCCCCGCCCCGGCCGTGATGCAGATCTCTGACCTGTGACGCTGAGTGAAACTGACAGGTTCCTCGGGATCTACTGAGTGGTAGCACACATCTGATTCGATTTCCACGTAAAGCGATGAAAAAAGAGGAAGAAGGTGATGTCTCAATGCACATAAAAGTCAAGCAGTGCTTATGCATGTTAAATAAGAGGCTCTATATTTTATCGCACATCTGACCAAATCGACACTTCACATACAGCGTCCTGTGACATCACTGCATGTTGACCCCTCTTCTCCCCTCCTCGTCCCCGCTCAGATTAATCAACGTGTCCCGCTCGCCCACAGGGTCTCCGTTCCCATGGCGACAGGCTCCTCACCGATCCAAGCGTCAGCCCTATTTAAAGCGTGCGGTCTCCAGCGCTCATTTTTTACGAAGACACATTTGCTATTCCGGGATCCTCCTACGGTTCTGTGTGTCTGCCACCCGTTCTAATTTTAGAGCAAGGGCTATTTCAGGAGCGTAAATGAAACATAGGGGAAAGAGGCAAGAGAAGGATAGGGAGACCTGATTATGTTGGAGATGATGTTGGACAGACACTTTCATGGACGAATGCCGTTCGGTTAATAGAAGGAGGCAGGGCCGTCTCTGGATATTCTCAAGCCCTTGTCTTCTGTCAAAGTGTGTGCGTGTTATAGAGTTTGAGCGCGGAGGTGGATTTAAGTTATCCCACTGACATTCACACATGTATGTGAGGTTTCTTGATTTGAATACATTTTTGCTCTTTTATAGCCCAGGAGATCTCAGTTATGGTTCAGGTATAATTTTGTTTCAGATGAATCACTTGAAATCCAAGACAATTGATGTGAAATAAGAGAACAGGGCTAAAAATATAAACCCTCAACTGGTTGATATTGCGAAATAAAAACCAATATGCGGATAAAGTGTTGACAAACGCTCACCATTTCATCACATTTCAGTCCAGAAAAAACGAATCCGAATTTAAATGTGATTTAACCTTTTTCTTTATTTCTCTGCCTTTGTGAGGTGGAGGTAAGAATGTTAGATCTCGTCTGCTCCTATGTGCTCATGCGCTCTCTATTTTATTTCTTCTCCGGTTTTATTAATTCTCTTCATCTGCCAGAAGTTCAGCATGAGTCGCGAGAATGTGACACCTCAGGGCGACGTTACTTCATTAAATTACACGGAAATTAAACTAGCTGATGCGTGCTACACAGCGAGTGTGTTCTTTATTAAATCAAATATGCCGTAAAATGGAATTTGTGCATTTTTTTCGATTTCGCTTTATTGTCTGTGTAAATGTCTCCCTCTCTCAGGTGATTCGTCTGTGCGGTGCGAGCAGCTAGATCTCTTACTGGAGTGGGGCTCTGAGTTCAGGAGGGCCAACTTGGGGTCGGCAGATGAGGAGAAGGTTTTGGAAGATCAGGTGGCCTTCGACGTCATACTCGGAGACCTCAACTTTGACAACTGCTCGTCGGGTAAAAGCGTCATCAAATACAACTTACAAACCAACGGAAATAAATGGGCATTAAATCAGTACAACGAGAAAGAGAGTCTTACTTTAAAAAATAACTACTTTTATTTATACTTGTTTATTATTTTGATCGTATCACATTTTTGGATTAAATCAATTCAATATATAATGCATGTCAGGTTTGACCAGGGCTTTATTTTAAAAGATTAAACTTTTTATAGAGGTTGTGGCTCATCCAGTCAGACTTTAGAACCAGATCTAGTCATGCAATCCTTATTTTACATTTGCATTATTTTACATCTTATAAAATAGATTTGTAAATGTAAACTTGCATGGGTTTTTGGAAGTGGAAACATTGAATTGGCTTGTTTGACCAGAAGGAGGCAATATAGACCTATATATTATCTTTCTCATGCCGTTTCTCTGTTCGGTTTGTTATTTTTCCAGAAGATAAGCTGGAACAGCAGCATTCACTCTTCACTCAGTATAAAGACCCGTGTCGTCTCGGCCCTGGAGAGGACAAACCATGGGCCCTGGGTGAGTTTAACATCAGACAATAAGAGTCTAGATGGTGTGGCTTAAGTGGGAAGAAAGCTGGAATTGAGGTATACATACAGGACATTAGATGACTGGTTGACACATGGATTATAAATTATATGAATTTAAAAATGAAAGCAGATGAAATTATATATCACAAGCTTTATGATTTTGTTTTATCCTGTTTTTCTGGTGCATTTGATCCTGTTGTATGACAAATGAATGTTTGAAAGTACAAATTTTCCTTTATTATAAATACAATGAATATATACAAATGAGCAAAAACTATTTTTATGAACAATTTCAGATTAAATATGTGTGACACCACTAACATAACCGTAATATCTGACAATTTATAGGCTTATATATTGCTCTGTTGGGTTGTTTCAAAATCATAAACATATCTAACAACACTATAATGAAGTTTGATGAAACCAAGTAGTATTGCGATGCTGTGCCATGTTCATAGTTCAAATCTAAAAATACCCCAAAACACAAATAATACTTTATATATGAAACATTTTATTTTAACTATAGTAAACTATATTATATCACATAATGCAATATACAGTAATAATATATATTGCTTATGCAACATTCAACCGTGTAAAAAATAGAGTGGCATCGGTTCACCATGAAACCCTACTTGTGACACAAAAACAACCTTTGATTCAATTTATAAACTTAACAATCTTGGTTTTTCTCATAAACATATGTGCGTGCCACTTGTCCAGGACATTCATCATGTAGGTGCAAACCAAGCACCCATATGCTATCATTTTCTTAGACATCTCAAAAGCTCCACAAACATCAAGATCATCTCTTATAGCATGAAATCAGGTTGTCTCAATTTCTCTGAGAGTTTGGAGAGGTCTCCACATCAGGGATAAATTAGATGGCTCACGTCCGTCCCCACCACGGTCGCACACATATGGTGCACTAGTTGAGCTGGCGGGGGACCACCGGAGAGAAGTTGTTGCCCGGCCCCGCTTCCAAAATAGATCTAAAGGTTTTTAAGGACACTTTAGATTCTAGCGGGGTGTTGCTTGTGGGCGTGTTCCACTTCTCTTTTATAGCACACCCTGTTTTTTCACTGTCCTCTGGGCTTCCCAACCTCCGAGGTGAAGATGAAATGAGAAACAGAACTATAAATGACCTCGAGAAAATTAGACACTTTGGCCAAAATGTTGGTTTAGTTTTAAAGCTTTTCATTAAGACTGGTTGAATGGGATTTGTTCTAGACAGGATTGAAACATCCGTTTAGATTTAAACAAAGAATTACACGGCAAAAAATGACTTTCTTACTTAGTCTTTTTTTCCTTGTTCTACAAATTCTTGTTATTTTTCTTACCCCATTGGCAGATTTGTTTTTCCTTGTTTAAATTCACTGAAATTTATATTTTTTTACTAAAATCAAGACTTATTTTCTTAGGTCAATTTGCTCATCAAGAAAATGCTTCTTGATTCAAGAATGTTTAGACATTTTTACAGGAAATCAAGAAAAAAAGTAAGAAGTCATTTTTTGCAGTGTACATAAGTGATAGTTCACCCACAAATTATGTATGATATTCTTTCTTCTTTCTGTGCAGAACACAATAGATGATATTTTGAAGAATGTTGGTAATCGAACCATGGTTGTAACCATTCACTTCTATTGTTTGGAGATAAAACCAATGGGTGCAAATCTGTAGTTGTGTGGGATACAAAGTCAATGGGTACTGTCACTGTTTGGTTACCAACATTTTTCAAAATATCTTCTTTTGTGTTCTCAAGCAGAAAGAGCCACACAGTTTTAAAATGACAAGTTTGTGACAAAATCATAACAGAATTTTCATGTGTGGGTGAACTATCCCATTAAACTAATAGAATTAAGGATCCTGCATGACTTTGTATTGCAGTGTTTTTTTTAAACTAGGTAAAGTCTATAATAAATGTACACCAGTCAGCACAACAACAAATTTTTAGATTTATATACGGTATTCAACAAAGGAGAAGCGTTACTGTGCATTACTGCAAACACAGACATTACTATCCCGATAGGATTAGATTTCTTAGAGTGTGCTTCATTTAGCTGAAAAACAGGAAAAAGGCAGACGTGTTAAATTCTGATAAATCTGAAATGATCAATTATATTATAACTGGTGAGATATTTTATACAGCAAGAACTAAATATCCATTGCAGTGGTGTTCAAAATGCATGACAAGATTTTAAATTGGTTGCGTTCATTTGATAAAATTCCCAAGACATTTTCTTTTGAAAAGCATTTAATAAAAGAGCATCACTCAGAAAGATCACCTTCATCTAAATAAAACCCTCTGGAAAGTACTGGAAGACCTCATCTGCATTCTTAGAACCAGTGAAGCAGTAAGAACACAGAACAGAGTTGAGGGGGAACCTTAGAAAACTTTAATGGTTATATATATATCAGAACTACTGTTTGACTCACAAGCTTTTCCCGAGAGCTTATTTTAATAGTGTGTGATACCCCGGGGGTCTCTGCTGGGTCTCTAGAGGCGTCTCTTAAAGAAATCTTAATTGCAGAAGGATGTCATATATCTCGAACAATAGTGACTTAACGCTATTAAATAAAAACTGTCAGACTTTTAAATTAAAATGCAGTGATGTTGATGTTAAAAGGTCAAAGATGGATTGCGTAATTTAGAAGAGATGAACGATTCAGAGGCCAATGATTTTATTACCATCAGTATATGTCAGCTGTTCACTATATATCAATGCATATATCTCGATTAAAAGTTTTTTGTCGTTTACTTACCCTCATGTCAACACAAAAGAAGTAACCAAAAAAATGTTGGTAACCAAACAACATTGGCCCCCATTGACTTCCATTGTATTGACACAAAACCACAGTCATTTCTCAAAATATCTTTTCTGTGTTCCACCGATTGTTTTAAATTTTTGGGGAGAACTATCCCTTTAAGAGCCATTGTTTAACCTGTTTTGTACATTGTGGTTGTACAGGTACACTGCTGGACACGAGCGGGCTGTACGACGAGGAAGTCGGCTCACCAGAGAGCCTTCAAAAGTAGGTTGAACACACAAAACGTAATAAAATGAAGGTGAGACACGCTTGTTTATATGTTATTTCTCCGACAGGGTCATGGAGAATGAAGAAGGAAGAAAGGAGTACTTGGTTTTTCCCGCCAGCAAGAATCACTGCCCCAGCCAGAAGGGGCGTAAAATCCCCCTGAAGGGCAACGGGAGACGAATCGACTACATCCTCTATAGAGAGGAAGGCCTGCAGCAGGAATGGAAAGTGGTGAGTTGTGATTACAGATCAACTTCCCATATCAAATTGCTGATACGACTAAACACTGAGTTGTGTTTCAACAAAACATGGTAAATGAATCATGAGATTGTACTGAATGATAATGTGGAAAGACAAGATATAAACATAAACTAAATGATTTACTTTCAGATTATTCCTCGCTCAGAAGTTTCTCCGTGTGTATTCCGTGATCAATAATGTAATATGCTCTTCGGTAGATAGTCTTTATTTTGATGCAGTATTTTTTGTTGGCAATGCTGTGCCGTCACATGGATAAGTGATCTAATAACATGTTAGCATGTTTATTACGCCTGTTACCTTCATCATTCATTGAGAATTAAACTGCCGTCACCAGATGATGTGTATGATTTACTGAAACATTTTTCCGTTACTTTAGTACTCACTCACGCTTTGATCTATAAACTTCAACAGGACATTGAAGAGTTTAGCTTCATCACTCAACTGGCCGGATTGACCGACCACCTCTCGGTGGCCGCGAGACTGGTAGTCTCGACTGGAGAAGAGGAGAGTTAGAATCCAGCCATAAATTTACAAAAAAATCAATGCCACGGAGAGACAGAGAGCAGTGAGTAGAAAGTAAAAATCAGCAGGAGGAATTTGTCAAGCCTCCAGATGTCAGATGAGGCCCGAGTGATGGAGATGGTTGAGAGGTCGAATTAAACCATCGGTGAGATGAATCGGCTGAGAGCAGCACACGGGCGTGACATCCGGACCGCCGTTCTCAAATGACACAGACACGCACGTTCTGTTGTTGCCATGGATACGGACACTTACACACCATCTACTCCTGGACTGTCCGTGTTTACATCTCAATTGAAGAAGAAATCGAAAGACTGACTCACCTCGCACATCCGATGCTTTTCTCCGGGGCCGGCGAGGAGACGGAGGCGTTTTTCTGGTGCCATGACCCGGTTGTTGCACGAAGCGGTCCTGTCACACAGTATGGAATGGACTCTGACTTCGGCGTCGTTTACAGTTAGTCCACCACGAGAGGACACAACCTCTCGATGTCTATCCCTCAGCGTTCTTCAAGACCTCAGCAAAGTGTCTTTCTTTTCTAACATCTTTCTAAGGTTTCTATGGCCTCGCGTCATCTTTTTAGGGAGTTTATATACTCACGCTGAGGCTTTATTGTACCTCAGCCAACACTACTAAGTCCGTCATAAACGATTGAGCGCAAAGCTGGGATTCAAAAAATGTATGAAATGTCCCGGACTGCTTACCAACTGCTTACCACTGGATGTATGGATTGCCGGCAGACGCATGTGTTTCAATGCACTGCTATGTTTGTCATGGCCTGCATGTTTGACATGAAATCCCCAGAAGTTATTAACACAACGTCCACCTCTCTCTCTATCTCTCTCTCTCACACACACACACACACAAAACACATTTCCCTTTTGCAGTATTGCTTTGACTCGTAAAAACCCGTAAAAAGAGTCGCAGTGTTCAGTGTTTACATATTTGAGCCAAGATGGCCGTCCCCTGAAAATGTTTACACACTTATCGATTTCAGGCAACAGTACCAAAAGCGGCCGATCTAACCAATCCCAGTTAAACCCACAGAGGATCTCTCTTTATTGCTTTTATATGGTCTAAAATGATCTTGTTCTAAGTTGATATTATTGTTGTTATTATTCTTATCATTAATCGTATTAACATTTTTTTGTAGATTATGTGCTTTTTACAAATGACTACATTTCCCATTATGCATTTAATATCCGCTTTGGCTGTGTTAGAGGTTTAAAGCAACCTAGCATAGAGCTCGCCCTGTTTCAACCGGCAGAATGATTGGCCAATCAGCATGCTAGCCTAAGTTAAACCAATCACCTGTGTGATGTCACACGAGGGGATCGTAAACCAATCATTCACATGACTTTGGATAAAATGCACCGTATACATACATCCTGTCCCCGAACACCCTTCTGGCACTATTTTTTTATTTTATAACATGACCTTTGATGCGATCACTGTGCCATAAAAATGAAACCTGTACAAACCTTTATAAAGGGTGTGGGGACCATTTTAGGTCATCTAGGTTAGTGCCTGTAGTATTTTTCCATCTTCGCTATTGTAAGGGATTAAAGTTCAAGAGTAAGATTGTAAAAAGTAGTTTTAGAACGTAAACTGTCATCCTCTTCTTAAAACCAGGGGGTCAAAGGTCAAACAGGGAGAGCTGTAGTTAAGATGCATGCAGTTAAAACCAGAAGCTTCACCAATTCTCACTCTTATTGCTGTCCATTAACATCTTACTGTTATCTATATATTGTTTTGAAGACTATTAACTTGTTTTTTAGTTTTCTTTAAATCTTGAGGAATGCTGCTTGCTGCAAGCTCACGGCTGGTCATGTATTTAAGGGAAGAGTGGGAAGGGAACAGCTTTCTCTATGTCAGCTCTTTATAACACGTTTGGTTTTTATTAAAAAAACATCCCACTTTGATTCAATGTGTGTGCTTGATTATATTTATACACTTGACAGACACGTTTGTTTTTAAAGGACTTTAAATGCATATACATTTTGACCTGTGAGAAGAAACAGTGTTTTTAACACATCACTATAGAATCTTTACAGTCAGATCTAAGCGGCAACACTAGATGTCATAAATACTGACTTTCGAGAAAGCCATAAAATTCTAATAACAATCGCCTTTCGTGAAAGACAAAACATTTATATTAACTGTTTATCAAAAAGAAAATTCCACAGGAAGCTGTTAGAAGTAGCAAGGTTGAACATGTGCTTATGGTTCTGTACATCACAAACAGAAAGTACCCGCTGAAGGACATTGTTGTATATAAATATACTTGTAAAAATGTGAGAAAGGTTGGGTATAAATAAGACACATTATTATAAACTGTATATGAAAAACTTTTTTCTCTGGTTCCTCTAAACAGGAAGTATCCAAGGGAAAGTATAAATAGAGTATTATTTCATAAAATGTACATAAAAGAGTTTTCAAAAGAATAAACTATAAATAACAAAGTATTCATCGTATAGAAGATGTATAGAATATAGATTTTTAGGAATATTTTTAAACATTGTTTGATGTTGGAAAATGTTCTATTTCGGAACACTGTATATCTCTCAAAATCAGTGGTCATCTGCCAAGACTGAACAGATACCGAAAGAGGAAGTGATGCTTTGGTATTTTGGTTTCTTTAAACTTGCCATCCATAATCAAAATGATCCAACCTTATTAGTAAGGAACAGTACACCCAAAAATGAAAAGTCTTTATTTAATCACCTTTAAGTTGTTCCAAATCTGTATACATTTCTTTGTTCGGACTACTGAACACAGAGAAAGATATTTGGAAGAATGTGGGAAAGCAAAATGTTTTGGTTACCGTTGTCATTTTTCCTACTGTGGTAGTCGATGGTGGTCAAGAACTCTTTGGTTACAAGCATTCTTCCAAATATCTTTCTCTGTGTTCATCAGAACAAAGTCATTTACACAGATGATTGGAACAACTTGAGCGAGAGTGAACAATGACAGATTTTTCTTTTTAGACGACTATCCCTTTAAGCAGATTTGTATGTTTACGGCAAAACGAGATCTCTGTTGTACCTGATGTAAAATATATATATAAGCGTTGATCCACTTCAGTGAACCTCCATCCCCAGATAGGACTAATACCCAGAATCTGCTTTCTAAATTTTCAACTTGAGTAAAGCGTGAAATAGTTTTTTACACCTTCGCTGTACAGCTCTGCCAATCTTAACACAATCAACCCATGTGCACATGGCCAAAGTGTTCAGTATATGACTGGTTCAATTCCTCTCTCTTGAGTGGGCTGCTGTCACTCTTTTCCTGTTTCTGAATGTCAAAAGAAAAACTGCAATTAAATTATACCATTCTAAAAATATAAAAGTTGAAAGGTTGAAAAGCTTCTTGAAACTGCAAACACTCAAGACTTTAATAGTTACAGATACTA
Source organism: Triplophysa dalaica (assembly GCF_015846415.1). NCBI lineage: Eukaryota > Metazoa > Chordata > Actinopteri > Cypriniformes > Nemacheilidae > Triplophysa > Triplophysa dalaica. The sequence goes on along the minus strand of NC_079565.1, from coordinate 5,251,328 downwards.
CTGCTAAATGAGATTTCGTGGTTTTGTGGTTACCCATTTGACCAATTTCTTGTACCCATCGCACGGCAAAAAGTGGACCTTGCTTCAAGACACTTCTATAATGTACATCTTTACATGCAACAAAAACGTATTTGCATAATTGTGATTGGTGTTATGTTTATTTAAAAAAGCAATGGTGCTCTGATGGACCCATATCTATGCCTATATCTAAGTATTTTACCTCTTTGAAATGTACGAATACTACTAAAGAAGATTTGGGCAAAAGGTCAGGCTGGTTAGCTTCACAAGTTTGTCCCTGCTGGTGGATGCTGGAAATTATGTTCATTAATGTCCATTAGCAGCCAAAGCTAATGGGGTCATGTTAGACATCCATTGACCCCTTGCATGGACCAGGGAAAATCACTTCAACAAGCTTGGGACTGCACATTCCAACCCAAAACATATTTCCTTTAGCAAAAGCCCCTGTAAAATGATTCTGTTGCATTTTACTTCACAAAAATTACTGATGAATTATCTGGGCTTCCTTGGAAAGTTAAGAAAATGAAGGGATAACTTTATTCCACACACATGCAGGTCATCTTTGGTTTAAATACACAGTTAATGCATATTGTCATGAGGAAGTCGGTACTATTTCAACAAGAGCACAGATTTTTGAGTAAGATTTTTCATTTGTGAATCATTAGGAATGCACCTGACTTTTGAGTTTCTAACAAACACAAATTAGGAAGTATTCTTCTGTGAAATATTTAAAATACTTCTATATACTAAATAGTATATTAAGTATTTTGCTTATAAACATATATCTTGATACACAGCGTTACTAAAGCATGACCTCTATCCTTTTTATTACACACTTGAACGTGCATAAAAAATGGCACTCAAACTCATCTATACTTTTTATTTCAGTCTTTATGAGGTGTATGAATTTTAAATCAACTCTTTAGGGTTGTTGGGTTTAATTCATATCAAATTTCAGAATCAGTTTCTTTAACCAATGGTGTTTGTGAAATATCTTTGTTTTTATAGCCGAAAAAGAAACGTTTAGTCTCTGATGAAACTCTGTGTGTATGAACAAGACGTCAATAGTTCACGCGACAAACTTGGCTGATGTCATTTGTCATGCATTAAGAGTGGTTTTCTGAATGAGGATGTGAAGCATCTGGGGGCGTTTGTTGCACGTAAACGTGATGCCATTTCTTATTTATAAATATTTCTCTAAAATTCAACATTTAACAATTTGTGGTATTTTAGGTATTTTATTTGTGAACCAAAGATAAAGAATAGCAATGATATTTAATGAGATTTTAATTGACATTTTCTAAGACAAAGATAATTTAATACATTCATATCGTTCATGAAATGTAAATCATTTGAATAATTTATGATTAATAAATTGAAGTACAATTAAATAAATGATGAAACAACTTATGGCTCTTTTGAATGTAAAATATTTTTTCTTAGTATGATTATTAAATATTGCGTAATAATATGACTTGAATTTAAATGAAACATACTTATATTGTAAACATCTAAAATGATCAAATATAAATATTCTATGAAATATCCACATTTTTAAAACATCCTACCCTCTATTACTATCTTTAATAATGTAAAAAAGTAAAATTATCCCTGAAAAATAATTCCAAAATTGTATTTATTTCCTGTTTGTGGAGCACAAAACAAAAATAATGCACAGCTATTATTACAGTATTTATCATCTATCTCTCAAGCTCCACACTTATGTTATGATTGTCACAATGAACTGTGGTTTTATACAAAGAAATGAAATGCAGAAAAAGTTATTTTGTGTCACACAAAAAGAAATGCGTTTGGAATGACATTCGGAGGGTGAATAAATCATACATGAGCTATTCCTTTACGCGGTCAAGTACAGTGACATACGACATAAAATGACTTTCCATGGTGCGGTAGCGAAAGAGGAAGCGAAAGCTTTGCTATTCAGACAGCTCCGAACACAACAGCTTTCTGTTACTAAACCAATCTTGTGAAGGTCAAAAGCACATGTGGGACAACAACAGATACTGTGGATTTTTTTATTATGAGTGGGAGAATTCAAACCAGAATTCCCCATCACTTGAGGGTTCCCCCCACACAGCAAACTTTCTATAAAGACAGGGAGCATTGTCATAAACGACACAGCAGCAAGTTAAACTTGAGTGTTTCACCTTATCCAACAGACTTCATCCAGTATAACAGAATGACTGCTTCTCGTCTCGTCGTTTTCTCCGCAATGGTGGTGCTTCTGGGTGCTATTACACTCAGTGAAGGTAAGATGGAGGACCCACAAAGATTAATGTTTTATGATAAAGTAAACTTGCTAGAAGGAAATATGTAAACGAATTACCAACACACTAAGATTTATCTCCTATTCACGACCATAACTGACAAAGTCTTGACGTATTGTATTGTCTCGGCATTAGGGATGCGTATGGGACCAACGAAATGCTGTTTCACTTTTTCGGACCGTTCGCTGCCAATCAAACAACTGAGGGACTACAGCATGACAAGCCAGCAGTGCCCAACCGAAGCTGTGATGTAAGTGTGCTCTATATCTTTAAACACAATTTATCATTGTCTCTGTAATGTAAGCATAAGATGAGGGTTTACCATTTTCATCAAGTTCTTTCACACTCATTCATACACTTGATCCTTAGATGAGTTTACATTTGTTTGATGGAATTGATTTGCTTTTTACAGGTTTAAGACTATAAGGGGACGTCTGGTGTGTGCCAAACCCGCAGACCAATGGGTACAGGATCGCATGAAGGTCCTTGACTCAAGGGGCTTAGGGGGCCAAGGGACCTTGTAAGCAAGGTGACCAGCATCTTTCACTGTTTGGAAACACAAGAACGAGTGTGGAGTGAGATTGAAGAATGAAATAATTGCACCCACCGACAAATGTATTGTCACTAATTATTCAGCATGTTAAAGCTATGGGTTCAACAAACCACTAAAAATGGTACCTAAGGAAAAGTTTTTTCCTGTTGTTTTGAATTATTTACCTTTTCGACTTAACTGTCGTGTGTCTTACTAATGTATTTCTGAAGAGTGCACTGCTGAAAGATGAAAAAAATCGATTATAGAAATGATTATCTTTAAATGTATTCAAAGATCTTTTTCAGTGTTCAGGGTAATATAAAGTTTGCCATATTTTGCGTATTATGTAACGAATGTTTTCTTTTTGGGCTACAAACCTGTTCACAATAAAAACTAGTTTAATTCAGAAAACAGTTGTTTTGGTGATTTACTCACACTCTGGGTCTTTATATTTGTGCTTAGCTGGAATGTTTACAAAATGTTTTTGATCTTATGTATGGTGACGCACAGTTAGTGACTTTTTTAACCACATTTATGGTTTGTGGTTTTGTGTTAATGAATATTCCTTTGCTGAAATTGAGAAGGCAGGCTGAAATATAAACCAAGTTCAGTTCTCTTTTCTACTTGCAACAAATATCAACATGATCACAGACGTTAATACCTTTAGGCATTTATTTTTGGGGGGTGCCATCTTAAAAATGAGGAGTGACTAAAATGTATATAGCCTTTATAGCGTATAAAGGACCCCTTTATATATAAAGCGTATGGCCTACATAAGGAGAGACATTTGAGGATCTAGACATAAAAAGGTTTCCCAGACTCACTCTACAGTATTTAAACCACACTGTACATTACAACTTAACAGAACCTGTAAGCAAATAAAACACTATCACAATGAATCGTAACATCATGAGATAAATAAGCCAGTGTGATATAAATTTTCTTGGGACTGACAGGAATGAGTGTTCAGATTTAGAACAAACAAACTGTTCCTTTCAATGGAAATTGTGAAGCTGACGTCACTCCATATGTTGCGACGGCGCCGCCATCTTGGGAGGATAATACTCCACCGCTATTATTGTTTTGATATGTACCGTTACTAGTTTTGTTTGATATATGGAGAAATTGAAAGTGAAATTACAACGGGCTTTTCCTGAACGACTCTGCGAAATGCTATTGCAGTTTTTTAACACATCTAGACCGACCAACCATAGTTATATTTTCTAATCAAACAAGAAAAACAAAACACTGCATTGAACCCACTAGCTGCCATCCTCCCAAGATGGCGCAATATTCAATGTGGCGTGACGTCGATTAACAAGCTCTATACAGGCAGCCAAGCTTTCATATCCCCCTGAAATGAGAAGCAATTTCTGCTGAAGTGGAACACACTCTGCTTCTTAAACTCTTTTATGCTGTTGCCTAATATTAAAACGAAGCACTATTTTTAAAATTGCTTTTCTTAACTTTTTTGGTTAATAAGGGGAAAAACAAAATATTGAGCAAGTAAATAAAAACATAAGTTCAAAATGTCTTACCTATACGCAAGTGCACAACGGTAAGCGTTTCTTTCTTAATTTTATTTTTTATAATGCTTTTTTTAACATTTTGTATTAACAAAACAATTTACATCATAACGTTCCCAAAAACTTAGATTAATGAAAAGAGAGAGAAGAGTAAATAAAACTTTACCATGGCTCGAAACAAAGAAGACAAAAAAGCATAGAAATTACACAAAGGGAATTACACATTTTTTTTAAATATATATATTAAATAGGTAGAAAAGCTTATAAGCGGAGAACATTTTACAAGTTCTTTGTGCTTTCATATTAGAAGGAAACATAATTATTTGTAAAGACAGTTTTATCTCTTGTAGAAAGAATACAAAAATACAGCAGTAACAGCACTACAGTCCCTTTCTGCTTGAACTCCTGTGCAATCCTTTACTGCACTCTAGTGGTTAAAAGTTTTTCTAAATTATTAGGATATATGATAGAACCTCTAGGGAACACTAGACAAGACAGGCATTATGTCCTTTTAATATGCTACAGTCAATTAGACATTGATTTTTGGATAATAAAATCACGAGTGGGTGAAAAGGTAGGATGACACAGAATTGGTCTACTAATCAAACTCTTTACAGAAAGTTAAAAAGAAACGAACAAACAAACGAAAGAAAGAAAAATAATTTACTCTCAGTTTGCAGACAAAAAAAAACATCAATCAAGTAAATAAGTTTGTTCTAAAAAGTTCAAAGTAAACTTTGCCACAAATGTGAATGCCTTGTGTGTTTGCCATACTGGCACAAGCTCTCTTTAACACAATCACAAATAAAGGTGAATGGCAATAGCAAAGTTGTCTCAATATTGTTGTGGTCACATGACTAAATGAAATGATAGGTTCCAAAAGGGATTTTTAGGTCATTTCACCCACCTCATACTGTAACTCATACCTCTACGCAACAGTTATGATAAGAGGATAAAGAAAAGAGGATGCTTATGGCACGTTTCCAAGTCATCATTTGTCATTTTAAATATTGCCAAAAAAAAATCGTACGGCGGACTTTATACCGAAGTATTATCGCACAGTGAGATTTTGATATTGTTACATCCCTATGTATTATATAAAATAACTAATTTATTCAAGCTAACAAATTATTCAGTATATCAAATCCGCAAAAATGTTTTCCTCAGGAAAGCTGTTGGTTTCCTGCTGTTTCATCTTTTCTGCTCTGGATACAAGGTGCTCCGGTTCTATTTTGATGTGCTGGTTTTTGAGATTGCAAATAAAAAATGCACTCTTATAATTAATATATTTGTATGTATTTTAATATTCAGTACTACAGTGGTGTTAAAATCTGCCATTCGGACCACGCTTACCCATTTCTGGCCCCAATGCTCTGCACACCTCTGCCATCACCAACAGATCTTACCTATTTTGTTTGTGACTTTTTTGTACATACATAGGTGATTGGAGGATATTCTGCTCATATCAATCTCTTTTTTTAGCTCTGATATATTCAAGGGCAACATATCGTCTTCGGCATTAACACATTATCTGAAAGAATGACACATCTGATGACTTTGTTGTTTCTGGTGATCTTCGGCTCTCTACCGCTGACTACAAGGGGTGAGATGTCTTTTCCTGTATTGTGACAAATCACAATGCATATTTTTTGGATTTGTATTTTGGTAGGATTGCAGTTTGCTCTTTTTAAAAACACTAGACGTACTACAAAAACTGTAAGCAGATCATTGGACAGATTTGACAAATCTTAATATTTCAATAGCTGCCTCTAAAGTGGCCAATTTCAAGTGCTGTTTTAACTTCAACAACGCACCGATTCCCTTGAAACGAGTGAAGTCATACTACTGGACCAGCGGAGACTGCTTCAAACGTGCCATTGTGTGAGTGTTGTAATTTAACTGAATTTAACTGAGTTTAACTGAATAAGTCTAAATCTGTTGAAACCTTTCCGAGACTCATTGTTATGTTTGTCAGGTTTCAGACTGTAAAAAGGGAGATCTGTGTAGACCCCAAATTCACCTGGGTAAGCCATCATATTGCTGGGATAGACCTCAGAACATCTAGTACTGCAAAGAAAAATGTCTGAACATCTAATGCAAAGAAAGACATTGGAACACCTACTACTGCAAAGAAAGATCTCCCAACATCTACTATTGCGAGTAATGGCATAGACCCCAGAACATCTACCTCAGTTGGAAGAAAAACTTCAGAGGCTGCTCCTTCGCTACTCCAATTAAAAATATGTTTTTAATATAACTGTTATCTTTTAATTTTAATAAGTCAACTAAAATGATATCCTTGTTGTGTCCATTTCCAGAGAACAACAAGGTATTTCAGTCTAAATATAGTAATGCAGAAATTACACATTTTTGTTAGCCAATTGGCCCCCCTCAACCAAAAGCCTATGCATTTTTCCATATGCTTTTGGAGGCTCGCAAAAAAATAAGCTCTGTGATAAACAAAGGTTTATAATACTTGCACGCTTCGTGTATCAAGTATTCTTCACAAATGAACACCATGTTTGTTATTTTTGAAAAGCTACATGAGGCTGTGAACATTCAGTCGCTCGATATCAACGTCGCCACCACCAAGCCCGGGACAACATTTCAAACTTTATTAAAATCCACGACACGATAAAGCTTTAAAAAATCATGATCGGGTTATAACTGGTGTGTTTTGTCATAAAAAAACTTATAGAAAAAATATAGACATTTTTTTAACCTTTACGCATTTAACCAAAACCCCTTCAGAAAACCCATTGACTTTGGGGCGATGGAACTAGAAGTGCTAAAATGCTAATTCGCTTCCAGTTTTTGCATACATAAATACGTCATCTCCTCCGTAACATTCTCATTCTATAACATTCAGAGGTCATGCATACATTGCAAAATATGGTTGTAAGTCATGTATTTGAGAGTTTTAAAAGGTTGCCTTCACACGTAGTTATCACACGGTTATTGACTCATTCAAACCACATAAACCTATTTTGTGACTGATACAATGCTCTGGACACAACTGACATCAATGTTTCCAAGCAGATCACACTTTTTTTAACACTGTCACTTAAAAAAAACAGCTAGCCTCTTTGTTTCATTTGCATGCTTGTTTTCTGCAAATGCAGCTGGATTATTTTGGTTTCTCTGCTTGAATACAGGATGTAATTCGGTATCACTCACTGCACTTCTAGCTACAGTTATTAACCAGAAGTGACAAGGGGCTTTTTAAGAAGAGGGATACTCAGGTCTTCTGTGTGAGGTCAACCTTTCTCCCATTCTTATGCTAATCCAACCCGTCGAGACAAGGGGTCAAGGATTGGCTGGGTGGCATTGCCCAATACGTCCTGGTTATTAGGCCTCAAAAAATCTCTCATGCAGATATTATGTCTTTGTTATTTAAAAATGAACTACTTTCATTTTTCCATCAAATTTTTAAACTTTAAACTCAGCTACTTGTAATATGGAATCTCATTATACAGAACCTCTTCTGACCTTGGGAGTGACCTGAAAGTTCAGTTAGGGTTCAATTTGCATCACATGTTTGAAAGAATAGAAATCTGATCATATTCAGCTTTATCAGTTTGTGTTTTCTATGAGTTGACCCATGATCTTATTGTTGCTAGCATAATGCTTTATCAATCGATCTCAAGGAACACCAGGATAACCTTAATAAACTATTCTCATGCAAATATGTGAGCCACGTACAATATACAACAAATAAACGTGCTTTTCCCCGTTTGAAAAATGAAAAGAAAGTATTGAGTAAAACAATTTTGTTTCTAAATTATACATTTTGTTTTAATAATATGGTTTGCCTCTCACTTTATACAGACTATAAATCTATATATAATCTATATGTTCAGATTATGTCTGTGTATTCGCGTTAAGTATGAAGACCCTGGCAGTTCTCATCCTGGTACTGTTCTGTTCTGTGATGCTGCCCGATTGTAAGTTACTAAAAGGATTTGTACATTTCTGTAGTGTAAATAATTTTTAACTTTTATTCAAATATGACACTATATACATTTTAGACATACTGGGCCTCATTCATGAAACAGAAACATAACGATTTTTTTGTAATTCGTTCGTAAAGTTGTTTGACGTAAATTTACGTGTTCATGAAAACGTATTTTCAAAATGTTAGTTGGTACGAAAGAAATGATCACCTGCTCCATACCACATGTAAATAGTGCGTGAAAACCGCACAAAACGTTCTGTATTCTTTTAGACAAACTGATGACACTGCATTTTGATGCACTATGTATCATAATAATATTCTTGTGCCCTGTCTTTAATCATTTTTACATTTTAAACTTTGGGTAAAACGCAGAGCTGCTCTTAAGTGTCCTTTTTTACACAGCCTTCAAATCACAGTGGAGAAGAGGCGGGACCAACACTATATTGACCAACCATCATACACAACAGTCGAGAAGTTAATATTAATGGTAGCTGCATTTTCATATTAAGTAATATTCTTCGAAATAAGATACTAGCAACAAGTAGGCTTACCGTTAAGGATATTCTAAATAACAGCAACCAACGCATCTCCAGAATAACGCACAGTGCCCCCAAAGCATTCTCAGGCACCACTAGCTGGTCGTTTTTTAAAAGAGCACCAGGTATTATTATTTAAGCTGCCTAAGAACGCTTTGGTGGACATTTAATTGGTCATTTTTTTGGTAAGCATATAGACAAGTATCTTATGCATTTATGCAATATAATGTAGCCAAACCAGAGAATGAAGTCCAGAGGATTCCAGCCTAGATACGTAATAGTAGCTCATAGGCGAGGATTATGCAAATTGTGAATGCGCTTTTACGAGTGATTGGAAATCATTAAAATACACAAATTTTACTACAAATCTGATGTTTACGGAGTATTATTGAATCCGGAGGAAAGTTGTTAGGAAGGTCGGAATTACTCAAACCGTGCAAAGAGAACTTGCTGTTTTATGTTTGGTGGTTTCACGATTCCAATAACTAAAATCGAGTCATATTAGGCCTACTTGACTGATAGCAGCTGTCCAATGAAAGCCATTGTGTGAGTATCATGACCTAACAAGAATTAAATGAGACTAAATAAGAATCTTTAGTCTTTCCTAAACTTATGATGCCAACGGTTACACCAGGTTCAAGACAACTTGAGGAACACAGATCTGTGCATAAGACCTTAAATCCAGCTTGTTGAGCGGCTTGGTTAAGCTGAAGAGGAGACTGTCCGCTACTATGATAGAACCACCACAGATGAGAAAAACTATATATTTTGTATTTTTCCACAGAAACAAGTACAACGGAAAACGGTTATTTTGTCATTTAATTTTACAATATGTAATTTAATCATTTTTAACTTTATATGATAACTCATTCAATAAGTCTTATGTAGGCCTACTCAAATCGAATAAAACCAAACTTTTTTTCTGTTCAATACAGTTTTGTGTGAACTGGCATTTTAGGTGTGTTTTTGTAAGATGATATAAACAAGAAACACATTTGCAGACATTTTTCATAATAAAAAAATACTTTTTTTTAAAGTCCTCTAAGCTACATCACTGTGCCTGTAGCTTCCTCATTTTAAAATATTGCTTAACAGGTTAATGTTACGCTGTGTTATATATTTTTTAAATAATAATAAGGCTCATTGCCTAATCCGTGGTAAAATTCTTGTGCCGATTTTTCCTATAAGAGTATGAAGCATTTGAAGCAGCTTTTCTTCGAATATTTTACATTGTGAAATGTTTAATCGAGCTTCATTTACTGCTGAACCAGACCTGATAAATAAGGAAGCAGCATGTTTTCCTGGAGCGCGATTTCAGTAAATCTAAATTCTCACATGAGGGGAAGTGGTAACAGACCGTGAATAAACGGAAGAGGAAAAGGAAGCGCTAAAAAATAATTCTACATTCTTGCATTACTTTAATACTCAGAAATGGACTAGTTTGAAAACCCTTTGGAAGAAATTCTATACACCTGACCTGATAAGTCAAGTTGAGAGTCAAGTCAAGTCAAGCTTTATTGTCACTTTATTCGACCACCGTGCTATAAATACGGACATACAACAGTGGAGTAAAACAAGAATAAACCACAAACAAACCTAATTATTTACTGAGAGAGTGACTATAAATATACCAAAGTCTATGAAAGTGCTACAAATAAATACTGCATGTGCAAGGAGAACATTGTAAACTTTATAAGTCATGCAGCTAGCTAGGAACGGTGCAAGATGATTTGTAGTGCAAGCATGTAAACATAGTACATGTTGTGGATTATTTTGAGAGATTATGCGCACACAGCAGTGTGTGTGTGAAAAAGTGTCTAGTGCACATAGAATAGAGCGTAGAAGAGAGATGGTTTTGAAGGCCCACTCACCGTGAGTAGCACACTCAGAATCGCACCAAAAGGGGTTTGTATGGGGTTTCACGGGGGGCAGGTTGAATTGAGTTCAGGGCTCTCACAGCCTCGGGGAAAAGCTGGTAAGCATTCTGGCAGAGGGTGGGTGGGGTCCTTCACTCTAAAAAACACTCAAAAAAAAGGCTGGGTTAAAACAACCCAATTTTGGTTATTTTGGTAACCCAACGTTGGGTCAAATATGGACAAACCCAGGGTTGGGTTATTTTAACCCAGCCATTTGGGTTAAATCTTTGACCCAACATGCTGGGTTGTTTTATTTACATCAACTATTACATTGCTGGTTTAAAACAAACTCAAAATGTTTGAAAATAATAATAACAAAATCACAGAATAACTTGAGGCACTAGTAAGAATCAAAAGTTGAAGTTTTATTAAGGATCGAAATGCAAGACAAAAGGAATGCATAAAAACTTGCAATATTTTAATGCTCAATGAACAATAAAACGGCATATAAAACACTTCGATGCAATTTATGTTTATACATATTAAGAAAAATAAACATCAATAAATTACATAAGTTTAGTTTGACAACTTTCCACTTCGAAACTCATAACTGTTTACAAAATACAATTAACAAAGTTGCACAAGTAAAATGCTTTTTCCAACATTATGGATGTGACAAAAACACTCAGAGAATGAATTTGTTACCAATATACTGAACCATTTATTTTTATTTTACTAAACCCTTGTTGATAGAACTGCACTAATATGATAAAATATCAGTCGACGTTGTTGTGCCTTCTTGGAGAGTGACGTGGTGTTGGTGGTCCAGGTGAGATCCTTTGTAATGTGCACTCCCAGGAATTAAGTGCTGCTGACATTCCACAGTTGTGCTGTTGATAGTCAGTCGGGGGTGGTCAGTCGAGTCTCTCCTGAAGATCATAATAACCTCATTTGTCTTCTCCACATTGAGGGACAGGTTGATTGTGCCACGCCAAAATGTGTCATACGTGTCTTTATTTTCTAGGTGGATAAGAGCCAGATGGAGTGTGGAGGAAATCGCATCTTCCGTAGAATGGCTTGGGCGGTGTGCAAACTGGAGCGGGTCGAGTGTGTTGGGGAGGCTGGCTTTGATGTTGTGCATGACTAGCCTCTCAAAGCACTTCATCATGATTGGGGTCAGTGCTACGGGACGGTAATCATTCATACAGGACACAAGTGATTTCTTTGGTGACGACTGCCTGGCTCAGTGAGGTGTTAAAGATATCTGTAAGGACATCTGTCAGCTGTTTTATTTATTTTTTAGGACTTTTTTTATTAGAATATGCAAAGCCAGATATAAAAAACCTGTATTTAAAAATAAAATTGCTTTTCCCAGTATTTGGAAATGCAATGTTTTCTATTGAGGATGAATGAAATCAACATGCATTATGGATATGACAAAAAGGCCTCAGATTTTTGAGATACAACAACATTTGTGGGATTTCTGTGAGTTAAAATACACAAACCATTTGCAATAATACCCAACAAAAACATAAAATAATTCTTATAAGAGATCCACAGATACTTAATTTCTCCACCGCAACAGATAGACGACTATTCAGAGTGATATCTGGCGATCTGACGTTTATTGAAGATTAAAGGAATAAATTAATATTTCTCAGCTTTCTGCATGTTGTCAATTCATACACCTAGAAATACTGTACATCAAACTGGTGATGTTTCTAAACATTTTCTATATACAGAACACAAATTCATTGCATTTTCATGTCCTCTTTTGATCGACAGGATATGCTGGGCCGAATCATTGGCTGTTTTAAAAACTACTTGCCCATAGCCGATGTGTGAAAAATTGCTTTTATTGACCATTTATTGGCGATATATCGGTGCATCTCTTATTATCATATTCGTATTGCCTTTTTATGAGGAATATGGATTGTCAATTTATGTGCTCATTTCAAAGTTGTTTCTCAGTGCCTGCGGGTAACGACCGAGGTGCCTTTAAGCAACTTATCCCCCACTTGCTCCCCAGGCGCTGCCCACTTCTCCGGGTATATGTGTGTCCACGACTTGCAAGTGCGTTTGTTCACAACTACTTACTGGATGGGTTAAATGCAGAGGTCACCTTTCGGGTACGGGTCACCGTATCAGACAAATAGGTCACTTCAACTAGTCTCCTGAAATAAGAAAGATTTTTAAAACGTTATTTTTGTATAGTTGTCGTTATAATGTGATTAGCCCTTAAGACTAACCTGAAAAACCTGAAGATTTGTTCAGTTTTCCTGAAAAACGTTTTCAATGGACTGGTCCCATTCTTACAACAATAAGCAGAAGTGAAACAGAAAGTATAAAAAGCGAGAGCTAAAAAACCTCATTCACTACTTCTGTGTGTTGATACTCAGAAATGGATTTACATGAATATCTGGTAAAGGAACATCTCTCCTGCTGTGTATATAAGAAGATGTTCAGATGATATTCTGCACATATCTTTGAGATCTTCATTTCTTCACTGTGAACACATCATCTGGAAGAATGAGACATCTGATGACTCTGTTGTTTCTGGTGATCTTCTGCTGTCTGCAGCTGACTACAAGTGGTGAGACCTCTTTTCATGAATTGCGACAAAACATTTTCCAAAGGCTACTGAACCTATACTATTGTATTTGTTTATTTTGTTGCATTTAGCCATTTTAAAAACATTAAATGTACTTAGAAAGCTGTTGACATATCATAATACAGATTTATGATATTTTTTAAAATGTGATATTTCAGCTCCAGTTGCCTCAGATTTGGCAAAGTCAAATTGTTGTTTCGAGTTTAGAAACGCACAGATTCCTTTGAGACGTGTGAAGTCGTACTATTGGACCAGCGATAACTGCCACACACGTGCCATTGTGTGAGTGTTCTAACATTAATTCATTATCAACTTGTAAAGTTAACGGGAACAAGTTTTTCTAAGACTTTATGTCTTTCTCTTCAGGTTTCAGACTGATAAAAGGAAGATCTGTGTAGATCCAAACACCACCTGGGTGACCAGCCATATGGCCAAAGTGGACAACAGAACATCTAGTGTAACACCAAAGACTCAAACCACCACAGTCTAAAAGAATCTGCTCATCTCTGCCTGTTTAAACTGTACATTTACTTCACTCATGTTCTCGTATTTATATTGTAGATGATAACATCATATTTTTTTTAAAAATATATATGATTTGTTCAAGCTCTTTCTAATAAAATTTCAATAATGACTACATCTGTGTGTTGCAAAGTTTTTCCTCTTTTTTTACGCAAAAAGTGTCCAACAAAGTCAGACTTGTGTTAAATTAAACTTAAGTAATATTGCAATAAACAGATTCTAGCAAAAAAGGAAGTTTGAAAAGGAGAAAATGTAAAAACCCAAACACATGATGCAACATCAACATATTGAGAAACACAATCTTTTGTCCTGTATATTTCTCTTAAACTTTCTGTCATCATCCCAGACACTCACGGGTTGGTCAACAACATTAAAGTTAGGACACAACATTAAAAATTGTTTGGTTTTGCTTCCATTTCACTCTTATAAATAATGGTGCGTAAAAGGTTTTTCACAGCGATGCTATGGAAGTTCGCAACAAAAAACGTCTGTGATACTAGAAAGTTATATGGATGTTAAAGGTTCATTATGGAATCATTTACATAAAATAGGTTCTTATATGGCATTGTGAAGCACCTTATACTGCTCTCAGAAACATCAGACCTCTCAAAAAACTGATTTTAGATTCTCTGCAAAACTAAGGGAAATACCTGAATACTTTTAAGACTTAAATGGCCAAATCAACTATCTCTAAGTAAATTAAGTGTTTTTAAATGAATGCATTGGTGTGTACTATATACTCATAAAAGAAGAAGAGTCAAATTTGTCAGAATATCCGCAGACTGTTACATAAAATCTCAGATTACAGACAGGGTGACAAAGTCACATTTACTTCTCAATGTCACATGATGATGTTTACATAAAGTAATGTCCGTAAATCCCAAAAAAAATCAGCAGGTGGTCGACCAAACAAAAGAAGTCCAAGCTTAAATACAAGAAGACTCCACGTTGCTATTTCTGCTCCCCTAAAAAGTTAGTTAAGTCAACACCAGAGTTCCTTATACAACAGCATTCTCAGATGATCTTTTCAGGTTGTCTGAATGTGTTCTTTTGCACAAGCAAGACTTTTGAAAAGGTTTGTCTTTCAGTGAATGAAAGAACATTTTTACATTTCCATACAATATTAAAGAGATGTGCTCTAAAAGTCCAGACCCCCTCCCTTCTGTAATATGCTGATAAACAGAAAATTAACTTTATGAACATTTATCTGTAAATATATTCTTTTTTTGCGGACTAAGGCTCAAAAACATGCTGCACATTTTTCCTGAAAAACGTTTTCGATGGACTGGTCCTTTTCTTGCAACACTGAGCAGAATAAAACAGAAAGTAAAAAAAGGAAGAGCTAAAAAACCTCATTCACTACTTCTGTGTGTTGATACTCAGAAATGGATTTACATGAATATCTGGTAAAGGAACATCTCTCCTGCTGTGTATATAAGAAGATGTTCAGATGATATTCTGCACATATCTTTGAGATCTTCATTTCTTCACTGTGAACACATCATCTGGAAGAATGAGACATCTGATGACTCTGTTGTTTCTGGTGATCTTCTGCTGTCTGCAGCTGACTACAAGTGGTGAGACCTCTTTTCATGCATTGCGACAAAACATTTTCCAAAGGCTACTGAACCTATACTATTGTATTTGTTTATGTTGTTGCATTTAACCATTTTAAAAACATTAAATGTACTTAGAAAGCTGTTGACATATCATAATACAGATTTATGATATTTTTTAAATTGTGATATTTCAGCTCCAGTTGCCTCAGATTTGGCAAAGTCAAATTGTTGTTTCGAGTTTAGAAACGCACAGATTCCTTTGAGACGTGTGAAGTCGTACTATTGGACCAGCGATAACTGCCACACACGTGCCATTGTGTGAGTGTTCTAACATTAATTCATTATCAACTTGTAAAGTTAACGGGAACAAGTTTTTCTAAGACTTTATGTCTTTCTCTTCAGGTTTCAGACTGATAAAAGGAAGATCTGTGTAGATCCAAACACCACCTGGGTGACCAGCCATATGGCCAAAGTGGACAACAGAACATCTAGTGTAACACCAAAGACTCAAACCACCACAGTCTAAAAGAATCTGCTCATCTCTGCCTGTTTAAACTGTACATTTACTTCACTCATGTCCTCGTATTTATATGATATATGATAACATCATATTTTTGTTACAAAATATATATGATTTGTTCAAACTCTTTCTAATAAAATTTTAATAATTTCTACATCCATGTGTCGCAAAGTTTTTCCTCTCTTTCTTTACGCAAAAAGTGTCAAACAAAGTCAGACTTGTGTTAAATTAAACTTAAGTAATATTGCAATAAACAGATTCTAGCAAAAAAGGAAGTTTGAAAAGGAGAAAATGTAAAAACCCAAACACATGATGCAACATCAACATATTGAGAAACACAATCTTTTGTCCTGTATATTTCTCTTAAACCTTGTGTCATCATTCCAGACACTCACGGGTTGGTCAACAACATCAAAGTTAGGACACAACATTAAAAACTGTTTTGCCTTGCCTACACTTCACTCTAAGGGCCCTATCTTGCACCCAGCGCAATTGACTTTGTACACCGACGCATGTGTCATTCCTATTTTGCACCCGCGCAGAGCGCGCTTTTCCCTCCACAGAAGCACGTCGCTAAACTAGTGAATGAACTTGCGCTCCCGGGGCGGTTCAGCGCAAAACAGCAGGCGTGTTCCGGCGCAAACAATCCCTGGTGCTATTTTGCTTTTACATTAAACAATTGCGCCACTGACCAGAAAAAACCTAGTCTAAAGTCAGTGGCGCGTTGCGCGTTGTTCATTATGCTATTTTAAGGGCGCATGCTTGACCATAATGTATAGCGTGCACAACGCGCATACACTTTGCTCATGTAATCTACACAGATGCAACAGTTATTTTTGCAAATCATAAATTGTTACACTAAAAAAATATTAACACATGAGATGACGGAAATCATTGTGGTGTGCCACGAAGATGTGAAAAAATAGGCATAAATCTAGCTTACAAATTATTCAGGCTAATTGTAGTAATTAAGGATCAGACCTTTTTGCCCAATAGTGGCAAGACATATATGTATATAAGGACATCTGACAAATTGGTTTGTCCGTCAAGAACCAGGAAAAAAAAATCGACTGAAAAACTGAAAAAACTGAAAGACTGAAAAAAAAGACTGTGAAATCACCTTTACCATAATGTAAGTACATTAAAAACCTTAGTCTTCAACTTGAGTTGAGCGTGCTCATATTTTTGCGCATGGTAAATACGCCATAATAATAGCAATCCATAATGGAACTTGCGCACCCGCTTTTAAAGGGAATGTTGGATGACGCTCTGATTGGTTTATTTCCCGTTAGGCCCAAACCACACCTATGAATAATGAAGCTACTTCAGACCAACCCATTTTAGATTTGCGCCGGGCACAAGAGCCATTTATCCCGCCGGGAAAATAGCAACAGCGCCGAGACCCGCCCACAAAGTTACTTGCGCTTCGCGCTTTGACACTTGCGTTTCAGATCGTTAAAATAGGGCCCTAAAAAATAAAGGTGCTTAAACGGTTTTTCACAGCGATTCCATGGAAGAATAATTTTTGGTTCCACAAAGAACCTTTCAGTCAAAGATTCCTTAAAGAACCATCTCTTTCTCAGCTTTTATAATCTGAAGAACATTATTTTGAAACAAAAACCTTCAGTAAAACTAAGAAGTTATTTATTTAACTTATATGGCATTGTGAAGCACCTTATACTGCTCTCAGAAACATCAAACCTCTCAAAAAAAAAATATATTCTTTGCAAAACTAAGGGAAATACCTGAATACTTTTAAGACTTACACGGCCCACTTAAATTAAAAATCATCCATCTCTAAGTACATTTAGTGTTTTAAATGAATACATTGGTGTGTACTGTATAATCATAAAATAAGAAGTGTCAAGTTTCTCAGAATAACCAAAGACAGTTAAAAAAAATCACACATTATCGACAGGGTGACAATGATTTCTCATTGTCACATGATGATATTCATTTAAAGTAATGTCCGCACATCCAAAAAGTCTAAAAGTGTTCATTTGCATAAGCAAGACTTTTGAAAAACTTCCGTCTTTCAGTGAATCAAAGAACATTTTTACATTTCTATACAATATTAAAAAGATGTGCTCTAAAAGCCCAGACCCCTCTCCCTTATATGCTGATAACCGGAAAATGAATTCACTTTATGAACATTTATATGTAAAATATTCATTTTTTGCTGACTAGGACTTAAAAACCACATGATGTTGCACATCTTTCTTGAAAAACGCTTTCAATGGACTGGTCCCGTTCTTGCAACACTAAGAATAAAACAGAAAGTATAAAAGGAAGAGCTAAAAAACGTCATTCACTTCTCAGTGTTGATACTGAGAAATGGATTTACATGAATATCTGTTAAAGGAACATCTCTCCTGCTGTGTATATAAGAAGATGTTCAGACGATATTCTGTACACATCTCTTATCCAGTTTGAGATCATCATTTCTTTAACACATCATCTGGAAGAATGAGAAATCTGATGGCTCTGTTGTTTCTGGTGATCTTCTGCTGTCTGCAGCTGACTACAAGTGGTGAGACTTGTTCACGTATTGCATTTTTTTCAGCAATTCTGAAGGACTGAAAGGTTGCTGTTGTAAAGTTTAAAACATTATGCAATTACTAAAACATTTTACAAAAACGTCGTCTTGAAAACATTTAGCAGATTCCAGATTTGTGATATTTTGTAAATTCTGTTATTTCAGCTCCAATTGCTTCGGAGATGGCAAATTCAGAATGCTGTTTCAAGTTCAATAATGCTATGATTCCTTTGAGACGTGTGAAGTCGTACTATTGGACCAGCGATAACTGCCACACACGTGCCATTGTGTAAGTGTTTTGTCATTTTTTCATTTCAACTTTAAAGTTAATGTGAAAGAGTTTTTCAATAAGTCTTTATTTATGTTTATCTCTTCAGGTTTCAGACTGCTAAAAGGAAGATCTGTGTAGACCCAGAAACCACCTGGGTGACCAGCCATATGGCCAAAGTGGACAACAGAACAACTAGAGATACACGAAAGACTCAAACCACGAAAGTCTAAAAGAATCTCTTCATCTATGTTTGATTTATAAATTTAACATTGTACATATGCTTCACTCATATTATGTTCTCATGTTTATGTGGTATATGATGACCATGTATTTTTTACAAAATATTTATAATTTGTATAAGCTTTTTCATTAAAACATAATATAAATACAGCAAGTTTTCCTCTTAAATTTCATGTGTAAATGCAGCAAGGTTTGTGTCTCTTTTCCAAAGATTGCTTATACAACACGTTCACTTCTTCAAAAAACGGGAACGTTTGAATATGCTGAGGCTGTTATTAAAATCCTAAATATGGGATTGATGCAACACCAACATAAACAAAGAAACATTGCACATGGTTTTGAAAACTTCTGACACGTTTTATTCTCTCTCCACATAAGTTTATACTATGTTCCTGTCACAAACTTTCCAGCGGACATTGTCTAGGCAGATTTAATTACATTTTCCTTTAGATTTTTGTGTAAAATAATGAAAATGGACTTAGAACATTGTACCACACTGAAAACAGATATATTACAAGATGACTTTTAGGTGAAAATAAACATAAAGACAATGACAATTAAGTAAAGTATTATCTATCCATCTTCTCAACCAGGCAGGCAGAGATACACAGACAGAAAACAACCCTGAGAGGAAGTGAAACAAAGCAGGAAAAGGACCATTTTAAAAGTAACAATTTAAAAACACCTGGACCAATTTGACACTTGGAACTGTATTTTCAATAGACGGTTTCATCATACCACGTGCCTGGCCCGAAGTTAACTTACAGTCTTGGTTTGGTTATCATATAACAATTAGTTTTATTTATATTCCATTCCATTCCATTCCATTTTCTACCGCTTATCCGAACTACCTCGGGTCACTGGGAGCCTGTGACTATCTCAGGAATCATCGTCCATCAAGGCAGGATACACCCTGGATGGAGTGCCAACCCATCGCAGGGCACACACACTCACTCATTCACTCACGCACTCACACCCTACGGACAATTTTTCCAGAGATGCCAAACAACCTACCATGCATGTCTTTGGACCAGGGGAGGAAACCGGAGTACCCGGAGGAAACCCCCGAGGCACGGGGAGAACATGCAAACTCCACACACACAAGTCGGAAGCGGGAATCAAACCCCCAACCCTGGAGGTGTGAGGCGAATGTGCTAACCACTAAGCCACCGTACCCCCCGATTTATTTTTATTAATTTATAATAATAGTTTATTGTACATTAGGACATGAAACAACATGCTAAAGTAATTTTGGATCTATTTGTCTTTCATGCATTTCTCAGATATTTTCATGAAACATCTACACTTTTGAACTGCTGAGACCGATATGAGACACGAGGGTTCTTAGAGCATGTTTTCCATTTAAGGAACAATCTCTTAACTTTGACCCTGGATAAATGCAGAAGTAAAAATAAAGCATTGCATTTACTGTAATTTAACGTAATATATAGACACTGGTTCCCGTTTAAGATCCTTTAAGAACTGTGACAGTAACAGTATCTGTTTGCCATTTTGAAATTTCCTTATGCTGTTATTTTCTTTTGTGAAATTATCTTAGAAACACTGTGTCGGCATGCCGTATCATATGCTTACACACATTATATTCCACACAGTTGCATTTCATGCGCATCTGCCAAGAGGAAAAATGTCTTTGGTATAAAAGACTTCTTTTACGACATACTGTACACCAAAATAGACAAAGTAGATTTTCACAACCATAACACCCATGAACCAGAGGAAGTCATAAAGAAGGTTTGATAAGGACGCTATTTCATTACCTCATTTCAATACATGGAAATTGCGGTCCACATCATGTCTAAGAATAGCTGTCATGTCCTATAAATCAGAGTACAAGCACAGGCTCTTAACATTCTCAAACCATAATCTCTTTTTGACGAAATATTCCTGAAGAATGGCAAATCTGATCTCTCCACTGCTTCTGGGTCTGTCCTGCTTATTTCATCTGACCTCAAGTGCTATGAATTGTATATACTGTAAATACTTTACATTTGTGCTGCTATTTGGGCTTTAAATATGACAGAAGATATACATTGCAACAATGTCATATTATCAACTGCAGGTTAAATGGCAAATCTTTCATTCTTTAAGGTCCTGTGGCACTTGATTTTGCTAAATCAACATGCTGTCCTAAAAACATTCCTAATAAGCCGATTCCTGTGAAGAAGATCGTGTCTGTTTAGTGGACCAGTAGCAGTTGTCCCACAAAACGTGTTGTGTAAGTGTTTACAGTGAATTAGTTGTTTTCAGTATTTCAAGCTGAACTGAAAGTGCCAGCTTGAGAAAATCTTCCACTTATGTCTCGTTGTCATCCTTTTTGCTTTAGGTTTCGGACAATTAAAGGCAAAGAGATTTGTGCAGATCCAGTAAAGGCCTGGGTGAGCAGCCATATTATTAGAGTAAACAAGAAAAGAACTACACAACAGCAAATACTCTATGGACGGGTCTGAAAGACTAAATAAAATGTGGTGAAATATACATTATTGAATATTAATATTTTGACCTCTTGTTTATATTATGATGGTGCACATTAAGTACTGTATATAGGCTATACAGTATTCATTTAAAACAATATATATTCTTATTAATTTTTGTATTTTTTATATTTAAATTATCTCACACACTATATCTGTTTTTAACCACCCCATTTTGTATCCATTGTATCCATTTTGTCATTTATTTGTAAATAAATGCTTTTATAATTAAATTAACTTGTTATGCAGGATTCTGAACTTTCGATTTCTATAAACCATTTCAAACTTGGTTTCCTCCATTATTTCGTTTTTATGGCAGGTTGTAGGAATTGCAAATATCAGAAAATACATAAGAACAATAATACACATGAAGAATTACAGTTCACTAAAACATGTGTGATGTTTTCAATGCTTTTTATTGGAGATTTTAAAAAGACAAATAAATAATAAATAAAATGGCGTCCTGTAAACCTTTTCTGTAAAATCTAATAAGTTGATCTTACTTAAAAAAGCATGCAAACCGATTGCCTTAAAAAAAACTAAGTAAAGTGAAATGGTATTGCTGAGTTCAAGTAACTAAAAAGCTCAGTTCAGATGTACACTTGACTCAGTGGGGAGTACTCAGAATTAACTATTATTACCAATTTAAGAATTTCTATTGGATTTATTGCACTGTAAACCCGGACAAGTTTGCAATACTAAATTTTGATTACTGTATAGCTGAATAAAATTTAACTACAGTTTAAATATTTAATTTATCCATCATTGGAGTTTAAAGTTCACTAAATTAAATTCTTTATTTCACATAAATATTATTGTAAAAATGCACAAATCAAACACTTTGACTTGTGCAAAACAAAATGAGCAAGAGGAGACTGATCTCAGAACTGTATGCACAGACTATGCTCATTAATAAAAAAAAGCACAAGCTTTGCAGACCCCAATCACATGCACCTATCTTCTAAACAGTGGTGATTACAAAACTGAAAAATATGTCAAACTTTTCTAAATATCTAAGAGAAGTGAACATTAAACACTATCAAGTCTTTAACTTTACTAAAAACATATAAAATAATCATATTTTTAAAAATGTACTCTCCTGATGCAGTCTGGCGCAAAGCATGCTGGGAATCATTTCTGCGTACAGGCAGGATCTGCTCTCCACCGCCTCTCGCTGGTGTAGTAAAGTAATTGCTTCGATTGCCGCTACTTGCTTGATTTAAGTAAAATATACTAAAGGCGAGAAGTAAGTTGTTTTATTTCCCCTGCAAGTAATCATAACTTAATAAAACTAGTAAAATGTATACATTTTGACAACTGAGTAAAGTTAACGAATAATTTGTAAGTAAGGACAACAATTAGATTTGACAGTGTTTCATGTTTATACGACTGCACAAAATTATTTTTAAAGAGATAGTTCATCCAAAAATGAAAATTCGGTCATCATTTACGCACCCTTATTACATTTCAAACCTCTATAAATTACTACTGTTATGTTGAACACAAAGAAAGATATTTGGAAGAATGTTGGACATTTTCAGTTCTGGGACATCATTTACTTCCATAGCAGGAAAAACTAAATGCTAATCAAAGGTGCCCCAAAATAATTTGTTTTCCTTAATTCTTCAAATTATCTCACTTTGTGTTCACAAGAACAAAGACATCTATACAGGTTTGAAACAAACCAATTTTGGGTGAACTATCCCTTTGACATAAATATATTTAATGGTACATTCCAGAAGATGGCGCACGAACATTACCAGAACACAAGATTGTTTGTGAATCGGCCTTTTTCGTAGTCCGTGAAACTTTCTATTTAACTTCTTTGAGTCGGAGGAGTTTTTCGCGTTTTCTGTGTGACAATTTGATGCTGACATAAATACTTGAAATACATCATAGCTATATTTGCGATATCATATCCGTACCTTTCGAAGCATTCGCACAGCTGTCCTGCGTCTTTTTGATTCGAGTCCTCTTGCTTCTCACTACATATACCACAAAGCATTGCGTCTTCCATCAAACCAATCAAACGCGTGGGCGGGTCTTGTTGCATGACATCACAATAAACGGTCGGTCTTTGGCCAATGAGTGTTGAGTTCTGTGAGAGAAGGACAGTCGCCGTTCATGCGCTCGATGCATTGTACCTATTTCCCCGGCCGATGCTCACATGCTGGTTTTTGTCCTACGCGCGAATACTTCGATTTAAAGAAAGTATTGTAATCTGTTGTATCGAATTTTAAGTCAGGGTTGACCAGTGGCTTTGCACTGGACCTTTATTGAGTCGACTCATCTTTTTATGCCTGATCCATTTGGATTCGAAGTGGGTGTTGCCACAGGACAATGATCGAGAGACCCGACGCGGCTGTTTCCAGCGTTGCAGTGAGTATATTTCATACATTTTCCTGAAAATACATAGATTATGAAACACATCCTGTAGATTTTGACCCTTTAAGTGTTATTCAATCTCGGATTCGAGCGGTGGTGGGCGATTTGATCCCAAGTCTGACTGCCCACCGGTCATCTAACGCACAGAACATCCGAAGCCCATTGGTTCATAATGTAGTTACTATTGACAAACCTAAGTACACCTCTTGATTCATATACAAATATAGCACGTTTGTATGTTTATTAACTGGGAAGGTTGGGCATTGAGATTGCAGCGAATCAGATGATTAGAAATGTGTTTGTGAACCTAGTAAGTTTAGTTTATTTAGCTTATTTAGGCAAATGTGAATGACAGGATCTTAGCAGGACGCAAAGCTCTCTTGTGGAGAGCAGTGAATGGTGATGCATTTCAATGGGGCGAGAATGGGAACCGCAGCCAAAATCTGTCACTATATCACGGTTCCCATCTGAACAGAGTTGACTGTGTATTCACAGTATATATGTCCACATTATAGAAACATTATTTTCAAGACAAAACTTACACACTTAGTGTCTTTGGGAAGGACACTTGTGTATTGACGCGTATGAAGTCACTAGAAAGAATTTGAGATCAAACAAGTCCAAAAGGTATTTGACTGGTTAGCCATATCTACACCTGTGTGAATCTTCATCTCCAAAGATGGATAAACGCAAAAAGAACGGTCGTTTTGTTTTCGACGTACTATCTGAAACGCTCAAATAAATGCTCAAAAACCTTCTGGGGCACAAATTGTGTTCGTAGTATGCTCGTGAACACCCACTTAATTTCATATTTTCCACCTACACATACTCTTCAACATGTCCTTCCCTCCACCTTGGTCTCCTATGTTATATTATTAATACAGAGAGTGGTTCGATAATTATTTGATTTACCCCTTTGGCCAGATGTGGTTTTGTTTTCCCAAAGTTGGGCTATGACATCAGTTTAACTGTTACGTAAGAGCAGTTGAAGAGTCAACGCGTGGAAAATGCCCTGAGCGGTTCACAGAGCAGAGCTAGTTATAGATTGTTGTATAAATTATGTTGTATAGATTTCGATAAGCTGCAGAATGGTCTGCATGTGTACTTTATCTGTATATATCATAATAATTAGGATTCTGCATTATTTCTAGATCGCGTAATGTCAGGTTTCCAATTTGCATGCTTTCAATGAGGCGAGGCATACGCAAGATGCTCTTTGGAATGTACTTGGATCACGCTGGGTTGAGATTGATCATCGAGTTTTGAACAAACTTGTGGAGTTCATGCCTGCTCAAATGCACACTGTCATTAAAGCAGAAGGGGGCAAATTCTACGAAATTTGAAAAAAGTAATTTTTTCATTTAAAGGCGTAGTTGACCTAAAATTCTGTCATTATTTACAGCTCTGGGGCACCATTGACTACCATAGTAGTTACACACTTTGTTTGGGTTTAGCAGAACAACAAAATGTACACAGGTTTGGAACAACTTGAGGGTGAGTAAATGATGACAGAATTTTCGTTTTTGGGTCAACTGTCCCTTTAACTTAATTGTGTTCCAACAAGTCGATTAGCCTGTAACTGTGCATTGAATCCATGAGCTGTCAATCGTTTAGACCAGAAATGGTTAACAGGACTGCAGCTCGAATGATCTCTCTCTCTAAATGATCATCATGGCCCCTTCTAGTTAGTTTTCCATTGGCCTGGCACGCATGAGAAACTCGACGCAGCCAAAGCAAAGCAATCAATTGTGTTTGCCTCGCCTAGCGTGTGCTACATCCTCGCGCTTCCGAGAGCATGAGATTACGGGAGAGAGAAACCGGGGAAGAAACGGAAGGAGAGAAAGGGATGGAGGAGTTTGAGAGACAGAGGGGGAATTTACTGCTGGACAAGGCGCTTGCTGTCATATGGAACGAAATCCACTGTCTCCATGACGACATCGAGTTCATGATGGATTTGATACGAAACGTAAAGAAGCATGTGGATCAGGCTTTACCTTCCTTCAATCTGTCCACCCCCCCTCATCTCCCACGTTAATGTATCAGACCCCTTTGTTCCACCTTCCCCAGGTTCTTTCAAAGTTTGCGTTAAGGCTAGAAAATCTGCCTTTGGCTGTTTTCTCGTTCTGTCATTTGTAACTGATGCAGTTTTGTTGGCTTATCCTCAAATTATCAACACAAAAATTCCATGTCATCCTCTGTTGTGGGATGCTGGCATGTAGGATTAGGAGTTAGACCGTGCTAAGTCATTATCCACTGTAACTAATGTTGATATTAGCGAAGCCTTTATTATCTTTCCTCTGTGAAGTGTTCTTTAGCCTTGTTTAGACGGGGATGACGGTAATGGAGAAGCTGTTATGCTCTTTAATCAGTGGAATGTTGAGTTAATCTGTGTTCTCCTTCAGCAGAGGAATCTGGAGGGTTATGTCGGCTTCGCCAACCTTCCCAACCAGGTGTACAGGAAGTCTGTGAAGAGGGGCTTTGAGTTCACGCTTATGGTTGTCGGTAAGTCGAAAAACAGTTTTTTTGTTTACCT
This sequence comes from Triplophysa dalaica, assembly GCF_015846415.1. Lineage (NCBI taxonomy): Eukaryota > Metazoa > Chordata > Actinopteri > Cypriniformes > Nemacheilidae > Triplophysa > Triplophysa dalaica. The sequence continues at coordinate 5,224,948 of NC_079565.1, read as the reverse complement.
GCCTCGGATGAGAATGTGGTTTGCCGTTTGATACAGTGATTTTTTTTGTTAAGATAAAAAATATTTATATTGCATTACTAAACTTCAGTAGTTTTCTAAACACATGTTATTGTTTTTACTTAATTTTCCTCAAAAAAATATACATAACAGGGTTGACATTTTTACATCGATGTTGTGAAACTCTGAAGTGTTTCTTATTGTCCACACCAGACATGACATCTCACATGTATTTCCTAGAACTACGTTAACAATTTTAACCTAATTACCCTTGCGACAGGGTTAACATTTCAACATCAGTGTTCTGAAACTATAAAGTATTTCCTGCACAGTTTCCACACCAGGTGTGACGTGATGTCACAACACCTCAAAAAGCCATGTTATTTACATTTTTTTCCTAACCAGCTGTGGTGGCGATACTCGACAAGTTACAATGAAGTCTGTATTAGATTTTTTCAAATGTTGTGACGTCCATCTGGAGTGTAGACAGTGTTAGAAAATGTACTGTTAGTATTGCCAAAATCATTCATATTTTAATTAGTTTACTCTTCAAATTCATGCTTTAACAGGGTTGACTTTTTAGGTTTCTTCAGACGCTTCTTACAACTAATTATTCCTTCTGCTTGCATAACGCAAAACATAAATATGAAAAGAACAAAAAGATGTTTAAAAACCTTTTGTCTTTGTATATTTCAGATAAGTGTTTTTATGACGACCCTGTAAATACGTGTTTCTGTTGTTTTCCTTTACTTTTACTCAGAAACAGAATTCATCTTTTTTTTTATATTGTTAATCCGTGCCATTGTTGTCATCATCACACACACACTGCAGTTAGGATGATGTGACTAATGGAAATATGTATCTGAGTTACATAACGGCTGCTGAGAACTTCACCATAGTAACCGGGTGTGTGTCTGTGGCGTCGCCGTCCCGCTATAGTGTGAAAATGATCAATCTGATCTATTTATGTCTCCCCCCCCTTTTTTTCCTTATCCAAACTGTTACTCATTCGTCTCATTATGAGTCTTTGTCTTTCTTCCTCTTACAATGAGTTAAAAAAGGCTGTTTGTCTATTTTGAAGTGTCTTCTTTGGCACACTGGACTATTTAGATAGCTGTGCTGGTGCCAGGAGCAACCCTTTATATACTGTTTGTTGTATGATTTCTAGTGCATGACTTACAATTGTTGTCCTCTCTTATGACAGTTTTGTCATTCTCTAATACTAAAATGCAAACTCACTGAATTTTACTTCAGGAACAACATTCCGCACTCTTTTTTCTTTTCGTGTGTTTTTCAGTGTTTACTGAGTGCACCAAAAGCGTCGCCACACTATTTTCGTGTAGAATGTATGTTGTACATTTTGTTTTGTGTCTAATCGGTCTTCGGGCAAATCCAGTGGCCACACTGAGAAGGGTCGTCTTGTTCTCGTGTCACTCAGCCCGACAGACACCACAGGGCTTTGGCCGTGTACTCTGTTTTTCCCTCCAAAATTTCAGGGAGGGGAAAATCTGTTTCCTGTCTTTCCTCTTTTTTTTTTCAAAGCTGTCGTACTCTTTTATTCCACAAGCATTTCCTTTCTTGAGCTTTCTTTCTCAAAGCAGCTGAGAAAATGTTTCTTCGGGTGGAACTTATGAGTTTAGTGCTTCATGATTCAGATTGAGTTTTTGAAATAAGCCGTGTGCTTCGCAGCATACTTATGCTGTGATATTTTGTTTGTGGCGTCTCTCGGTAGGTCTTAAGCTTTCTTTAAGTTGTGTTGGTCAAGAATTTCGTCTTGGGGACACCTGCAGCCCCCCAAGGCTCAAATACTCCAAATCCTTTGATACTCAAATGATACTGTAAATTATTTTGCTATAATGACTAAATTGCAGTGGTTACAATAATTCACTTTGAACTGAACAACCAATACGGTTGGGGAAAGAACGAGTGGCGACGTTTGAAAAAAGAGATTATTTCGTCACTGTTCGAAACCTCAGACGTCCAAATTTAATGATTAATTACTTTTTAATACTTTTTATTTGTTCGATATTTGCAAAACCCAATGCAGACATAAAATGAGACTAATAATAATTATTAACGTCAAAAAATAAATGTGGAAATGCGAGATTTCAGAATGACAGCACCGATTTGTTAGATTAGCTGAGACATTTAATGGTTCAGATAATTTTATTTATTTACTGTGGAAAAGACATACACATGTTTTCCCTGAAAGGTCAATTTATTGAATCGTTTTAATCTTCAAACACCACTGATATTATTTAAAAGTAGTTGTTTTACTTATAGTCAATGTGTCTCATGTACAGCTGCTTTGTAACAATGAAAACTGTAAAAAGCACTATATAAATAAAGTTGAGTTGAGTTAAAGCCGTCATGTCTTTACCTTCTATAGAGTGAAATGGCAAAAATTAACCTAACCTAGTAACAAATCTTGCCTTCTTTGATACACATGCCGCTTTTTGGGCATTAGTTTTGAGGTTTTACAGCAACAGATAGCAAAGGAACGTAGAAAGTGGCAGATTGTGGTAGATTACTGTGTTTACATTCCTTCACAATAACTTTGACAGCTGTGTTTGGAGTAAACTTCCCGATGATTTTTCCACTTGGAAGTCGAAGTCCAACACGATGTCATTCCACGTCTTTCATTTCTAAACTCTCCAACTACTAATCTAAACTTGGAGAAAGACGAAATTGACATGACAGCAATGTACATTTGGCGTGGCTATGCTAGCATTGATGACGCTAGCGAGTTTTGTTACTTTTCTATTGTGTTAGCATAGTGTAGGTGGGTTTACAAGTCCCTTACGGAGAGGATCTAATCTCTTGGATTATGAAGCCAAAGCTTCCCCTCTTTCACCTGCCAGCAGGTCATCAAACTAGTCGGTCATGAAGATAATCCTGTCAGATGCTCTTAGCAAACATGGATGCTAATGCATCCCAAACAAAGAAACACTATATATGACTAGTTCCTCAACTGTCATACATGATTGTTGAGAAATTTAATTTAAAATATTGAATTTGCAGACTGGAGTGGTAGATGCTAAGAGAAGGGAAAACGTCTGTATACGTTCTCATCACAGGTAAAACTATTATAGCTGCTCTAACATCATCTTATTTGTTTTATTTTAGATTATAGGACTGCGCCCTTGAAATCCAAGCAGTTTTGGTGTAGATGGACCCAACTTTTAATGTAGTTTTATAAGGATTGGGTGTGATATGTTGATGTCATTCGTCAGGTATGACTTTAAAATGAAAGGTATGATATGACAACCTGATCTCACGGGAATTTGTGACATTAGATACTAGAAAAAAGCAATACCCTCTAAACCTAACGTCAATGACTCGAAATCAAATCGTTCAAAAATGTATGAATATGATCGTACAAATTCATACGGATTTGCCACATCGTGAAAAAAGTTAAATTTGTGCTGTGAGATTGTGTCGTATATTAATATATTTTAAAACGGTTAGATGGTAAGAAGAACAATTTATTAAAGAGGTTTTGTCTGATGGTTTCAGTATGCTCATTTTAACCACAGGTTCTTCTGAAAGGAAAAGGAGCAAATACTGCTGGAGGTTAATTAAAGTCATTCTGTTTCCTGACACATACAGAGAATTAAAAATAAACCGTTACCTTCGTGAGATGAGTCGTGTAGATTGTCTTGGATAGCAGAGTCAGACCCTTCTCATGAAGTGCTATAATCGTTATAATCAATCGATAATCTTTTATTTTTAATCTTTCATTTCATGACGGTCGGATCACACACAATAATGCATCTTATAAAAACAAAACGAGGTAAACTGATGCTCATCATGTAAGAATGGTACTAAACTATGAGCTGAAGACACTGTGTGTGTTTGTGTGTGTGTGTGTGTGTGTGTGTGAGAGAGAGGCCCTTGCATTGTTCAAGTCTAGGGGAACCTATAACTCATGTCTGCTTAATATTTTGTGTGTGTGTTGTACACATGCTGATACTGTCAGATTGTGGGATTCATCATCTCTATGGATTTCAATTTCCTGCCCCCATCCTTGTTGTCCATTTGGTCTTTCGTTTTGAATGTAGGACAGACTGATTTGCTTAGTCAAAGTTATTTTTTTCTGTGTTTGTGTGTGTGTATCACACAGTTGCTGATTGTTATCTCAGCCTGCTCACAGAGGAACTCATGACCTCTCCTGTAGTCGCATATCACAATGAATCTGATCACTACAGAAGCCTCCCTGTGCGATCCATGCTTTTTTTGTTCAAACCCTCCAAAATAAGATTAAATTTTGGAAAGTTACAGGTTAATCGGTTCTGTGCTCCTGCTTGTCTTCCGGACCTGTAGCTTAGTCTGTTTATCTGTTGAGTGGTTGGGCCTCTCTTTTTCTCCTCCCTGTGTGTGAAAGGGTTCAACTACTTGTATGGCTGAGGTACTCAACATCCTTTTATGAGTGGAAAAGCGAGAGAGCAGGAAGGAGAGAAAGGAGGAGAAGAGGATAGATGTTATTGGACAGGATGGGGGCAGGGCTGTGGAAAGGGCGTGTAGGTGGACGATTGTTAGGATATCTGAGCTCGTTTCGCCCCAGGGGAACTTTTTGGACCATTGAATGATTTCAGGAAGAGGTAGAAAGATGAAAGATAATAATCTTTGGAATCTCCCGGATAGTTTGCCCATCTGTCTGTTTATCTGTCTACTGTGGAAATGTCTACATTGGTCCCAATACTTCTCAATAAAGAGATAACTTACCCAAAAAATGAAAATGATTTCATTGTTTATCCACCCTCCTTAACAACCTGTTTGACTTTTTTTTCATGTCCAGAATACAAAAGAAGATATTTTTAAGAAATTTGGTAACCGAACAACATTGACTTCCAATGCATGGACACTAAACCACTCGGACATTTCTCAAAACATCATTTTTTGTGTTTCACAAAATTAATGACCTGAAAGTGAATAAATGAGTGTGTTTTTATTGTTAGGTGAACTAATCTGATCATTGAGACCCGGATGTTATAAAAGCAAGATAGCTTTTCTTTTTGTGACTTGATGTTTTCAACAGCTTTCATCCACCATCAGTATTGACCTCTTCAGTGAACACACAGTTAGGTTTTGAATGCCACTTCCTCAACTTTGTAAGCTAAAACCGTATCAACTTTGTCAGGAAGTGATGCTAGCTTACACCTTTTATTCGGCAACGTCTGTTCCCCGGGTGACCTGTCTGGGTCTAGTTTAGTGTGCGGTGGAAATTACGCCCTATTTTTCCACGCTATGTAGTTGTACCAGTTTATTAGCACAAATATTAATGGTTTCTCACTCCAGTGACTTTGTACTAGCTGGACAGGCACATATGAATGGTCTTTGGATAGGAGCTTTAAAGGAAAGACGAATAAATAACACAATGGAGACCAAAGCTAACTTATGCCAGGTCATCCGTAAGGTTGACGAAGGTCACCCATCTGTGAACTAGAACTGGATCCATGCTGTGTGACTGAAGCATCTCGTTCTCAGAGATCATGTGGACCGATATTTAATTAAAAGAGGGGATGAGGCTAATTGGGTCTGGCTTTTTCCTCGGGGGGTGAGAAATGGAGCGATGGAGAAAGTTGGGCTAGCTACAAGCTTCTGCTAATCTACTCATTCTTGCCCGGTAAAGCAGTGACATCAGGATTTCACAACACATCCTGCTGTGTGTGTGTGTGTACATAAGCATTCTTGTGCATTGTAAACACACACAACCTATACAAATGGTTGGATTTGTAGTGTATTTTTGGATGCATTTACATGAAAGTGAAGTTTTGCTGCTGTTTGGTTGTACATTGTAATACCAATGTTCTTGTTGTTATGCATAATTCTTCTCAATTTTTTTGTGATTTAGTTTTTTATTTTGTTATTTGTTTGTATGTTATCATCGCTGTTGGAATGAAAACTCGTATCTCAATTTTTTATTATTTTAATTTTTTCATACATCATGACAGCTGATCACCCTTCATGTTTTGGGGGGGTTTTTCAAATATTTATTCAGTAAAAAGAATTAAAGTATAATCAAATTGGCTTTTAAGTCACATCAGTTTACTATTTTAAATTGTAGGAAGTGGTTAGTTGACGTAACTCATAAAAACATGTTGATATTGCTTATTTTGATGAGTTGATTTTAAAATGTATGCTGCCAGCAGTGGTGTAGTCTACTTTTTGTTGTGCGTATACTCTGACCCCCCCAGCCTACTCACCCGTCCCAGATTGACAAACCATGAGCACTACCACACCCACGAATGCATCTATATGTTATCAAGAGCATTAATTGCAAGTAAGATTTGGGGACTTGCTGGTTTTGTAAATCACTGTCTAACTAAGCCAGTATTGAGTTACATTTAGCCTACATTCTGCCGAAACCAGTTCTTAAAGTCCCTGTGAAAATAAAAATGACAATTCTTATTTTTTATGAAATATATAATAGCTTATCAATGTGGTTCATTTTCGTCTTAAAATACATGTACTGTCATAATAAAAAGACTATCCAACTCAAATGACGTAAATAAGATTGCTTGGTCGGAGCATCCGTTAACTCCTCCCCTTCAACTGTCAGTCTGCTGCCAGTTTCATTTCAAACCAAAGCAACAGCTGTTTTTACACATCCAATCAATTCGCAGTGTAAACCGCAAGACACCCCCACTAATTTTTATCTTTTTCATTTGGAAATGTGTCAGAACAAGGAACTAAAAACGATCGCAACTTCCGGTTCACGGGGACTTTAAATTTAATTAATATTTCTTAACTTTCTAAATGTTATTAGTTCCAATAATAACTATTAATATTGAACATTAAACTGGTGATGTTTCTTTTCTATATACGGTGCACAAATTTATTGAATTTTCCTGTCCTCTTTTGATTGATGGGATACATCGGCATTAATCATCGGCTGTTTCTAAACTATTGTCCAAAGGCTGATAGTGTGAAAAATTGCTTTTATCGACCAAAATTGATTATTCGGGCCATCTCTGATCATTATTATCAGTCACCCTTTATGTTTCTCTCCGGCTTTTCTAATATCTAACCAATGAAAAGTATTCTAAAGTGTTTGTCAACTTATTTATTCATTTAAAAAGTAAAGTGTTTTTTCCATTTCCTGAAAAACGGCAAAGTTGGACTGCAGGACAGCGACAACATAAAGGCCATTGTATGTTTCTAGGACTTAAAGTTTACAAAATATCAATTGAGGAGAATGTTGCGTCTTGCTGATATACAAGCACCGGGAGACGAGGCAAAAAGAGAGGATGCTTCTTTAAAGTGTTTGTTCGTCGCTGTTGTGGCTTCAATTAAAATGCCATTGTAAGTGTAGACAGACCAAACTCTCTAACTGTCGTTAAATCTTCTGCCTTTCCCTCTCTTCCACTGGTCGCCTCTGTCTCACATATGCTCCCAACTTCACACAGGAGCTTTCACAGTCCAGTCGCTCTGTCTTGTTTAGGTAAGTCGCTACTAAAGAGAAGTAAATTTACTCTGCAGACTGAGGGCGTGTTTGATGTGTGTGTGTTATCTCTGGCATAGAACCGAGAACTTTAAAATGTGTATTTTAATGAGTTTCGGTTGAGAACTGGCTCTATATGACACACTGGAAAATGCTACTCTCAAAAAAGAAACGTAGACCAAGAGGGTCAGAAGATGGTGGTCTGGGTCAGAAGTAGAGGGCTAAACAATAAATAATAACCATGAATGTCACAGCCGATCGAATCAATTGAGATGAGTAAAATCGGATTCTTCCCTATTCTTGGAAAGTTTGTCACATTATTGTGTTACACGAACGGTTCATCTTTGATTGTGTCTTCCGTCTTGTATAGAAGTGTTATTCAGCCATGTGTCTTGCAGATTCGGGCCTGTTTGCCTTCACTGCAACCTACTCTCTCATGCAGAGCCTGCTGTATTGAATGAGGAAGGCATATTTGGAAAGATACTGTCTACAGGGAGATTGTTTATTGAGGGAAGAAGCTTTCAACACCCCCCAAGATCAACGTAGAGCGCAAATGTGGTCTGAATGTGTGTTTGAGTGGGTGATGGTGCTGTATACTTCAGTAAACCATTGGTGGTCTTCTTTGCCAGATGATCCCAAGTGTTCCCTTCCCCCTACCTTTATCTGAGATGACAAGACACTGCCTATCAGTTAAGCATGGAGTTGAGCTAGCTGGAGGGAATGCAGCAAGAAATATTTTATTCCTTCAGAAAAAAAAGAGAGAAAAGAGCTTTCTTGTGTTCTTCATTGCTCCCTCTTGCTCTGTTTTGAAAATCAGTCCCAGCGCTTTCCCAATGTGCCCATGAATCGTCAGTTTTCAATACAAACAAAGATCTGGCCAGCATCCCATTTGTGCCATCGGTTGGCTTCTTAACAACAAAGTAATTGTGTGTTTGTTTTTGTGTGGGTGTGTGGATGCGAGAAAGCTTGAAAATCTGTGCAGTATCTCACATTTACAACCTCCTGTTTTTGTTCACGGGTTTCTCGGTCCGTTTCTTGTATTGACAGCGATTGAATGTGGCCACTTAATATTTTTGTCGCTTTCTTGTTATAGGTGAATCCGGATTGGGAAAATCCACGCTGATCAACTCCCTCTTTCTGACGGACCTGTACTCCAAAGACTACCCCGGCCCATCTCAAAGGATCAAGAAGACTGTTCAGGTATGTTGTCATTACCTGACCTTTAACCCTTGATACCGATCCAGCGGTTTAACTTTTATGGCTGTCTTGTTTTCCCTTCTTTCCCAATGACCTTTGACTCTACACCCATCATTGCAATGTCAAAAGTCTCTCAATGAAACGTGACCACATGTGGTTTGTGGTTTGTTGTTACCTCCCTCATGTCTTGAGCTGATTTTGTGTCCCCATCTTAAACTAGGGATCAGCAACCCTTTGACATGAAGGGTCAAAGTGCAAGACGAAAGCCTTCATTGCATTATGCATTTGGTACATGTTTTATCCAATCCTACTTACAATGCATCCAGGGTACATCAGTATGTGTGTCCCTTGGGCAGCAAACGGAACCCAAAGCACCATCGTGATCCCAAATAGTACTTTACAAACACATCTAAAGTTGAGTTCAGTTGTAAAGACCAAGTCCAAATCCTTAGTGTTTAGAGTCAGACGACATCAAGCGGGGGTGTTTTTTGGTGCCTTCAAGGAGCATAGGTAGTCTACATGGTAAGTGTAAGGCTATCGTAAGACTCGAAACATCAAGGGTTTTGTGAGAGCCCACCTAATTGCATTCACGGCTGCAGCTGGAATGTAGAAAATCAATCAGGCTAAAGCAATCGCAAACAGATAGCTCATGTTCTAGACTCCCAGGCCAGAGCAAACACTCTCAGACTCGCCAAAAGAAAGAGACAGTCAAGTTTTGCCCATATATGGATTTGATAAACACGAGTAGAACAGATGCTGAAAGATCATAAATGGGAGGGACACTGACATTCTGGTTGGATGGAGTGACTCAATTGGAGTGTTTTTTGAGGACGACGGGAGGGGTCTATATGATGGGGTCTGGATTCCGCAAGAGGCTGGAAGGGTTTCAGTGGTAGGTCAAGAATTTTCCCACGAAACCCAACACCCGGCAATGACTTTCCCACCACCCTAGAGGAGTGACGTTTTCTGGTGATGGCCCAGCCTTTTCTGGCTTGTAAGAGTAGACCCTTTTAAGTCCTTGAGCATCATGATGGACAAAATGGACAAACAAATAAAGAACGTGTTTTTTCTGCACTCAATTTCGGATCCAAGTGGTTTTGGCCATTGCTCAAACCTGGATAATGACAAGTCCTTTTTAAAGCAAGTCAGTCAGATTGGCAGCCATCTTGGTAACGCCCTGGGCAGCTATATCCACTCATACAATTATAGCTTCACTCTGCTTAATGGGAAATGACAGATCTCTAAAGCTGTTTCAGAGGTTTTAATGTCATCACCAATCAAATGTAACGTATGTTATCAAAAGCGCTACTTGTATTCAATACAGATTGAGACACAATGTGTAGAAGGTTTTTTTCCGCCATTTATTTTTCATTGTTCTGTTTGTGATCACATAGATCATGTTTCGGGTTCAGTTTAAGTTGGTTGTTTGGTTTTGTTTAGGATTTCGCTTTTCTCAACACTGTGCAGAAACCTACCAATCTCAACCCACACATCATCTTTCAGCTTGAATCCAGTGACTGTGGAATCTAACACCCAACATCTAAACAAATCCCTCCTGGTTTAGTGAGATGCAGTAAAACCAAGCTGACTGGAATTCCGTGGAAGTTTCTTTAAGATATTACATCTGATATTGACACAGATTCATATGGACCAAAGGTGGACTATAGTGAATCATATTTTTGCAGTACATGTTTTAAATGTCTGAACTTATTTTTGAAAAATTGTACTAAATCATTTATCATACTTTTAACTTCACTACATTTTGTTTTAGTTTTCATACTTCAATCCATTAGAAATCTAGTACTTTCTCACTTTGAAACTACTATTCACATAAGAGCCCTCCCCAACATTTCAAACTTTCCCAAATTCCGGTGTTTTCCTCCTGAGGCCCCATTTAACCTTCTGTGGCACTTTTGCCTTGTGGAAGGTTACAGTTGCATCTTTTATTCTGTTCTGACAAGAATGCCAGTTGTATAAATATGTTGAGATGCGTGGCTGTCTGGTCTTCCGTGGTCAATTCAGGCAGGACAAGGAGACGACGGCCAGAGTATTTATATTCCAAAACAATCTTCTGTGTTTGTAATAACAGACACACGAGGGCCGTTCGGGTTGGGTCGAATGACAGTCTTGACATTTTTGTGGCGTTATGTTTTTAGGTTTTAATGTCTTTCCTTGTTTATGTTAGTGCAAACTGAAGTGTTCTTGATATGCCTCATAAACGTAGCGTTTTATGAAGGATCACAATGTTTTCTGTTTTTGTTGCTCCTCCTACATATTTTATATTTAAAATGTGCAGAAAAGAAGTTGACAGAAGTTGTGGTTGTTTTTGTTAGCTTGAATGTCTGAGCGTGTTAGCAACTAGCATTAGCATATGTCAATGGGAATGAGAAATAGGGTCAGCCAAAAATAACCAGACCTGTGAGAATAAGCCTTTTTACTGAAAGCAGCTGAAATAACTGGAGATGATGAAGCTGCATCATATGAAAGCAAAGATGACAAAGAGGTTTTTTCGGGTATGTCGTAAACTGATCTGCCATAAAAAGCAACTAATACTGGGTAACATCTACCTTGTAGAGAATACGTTAACTCTTACCAGTTTAAGGTAAATCATGTTATTATAAAAATTTACTTGGACAAGGTGAAAAATATGCCAAGTGTACGTTATCTGTCAATTTTGATGATCTCAAAATAGCCGACTGATGACGAGTTGGTCATCTTGAGCTAATCTATCTGTCTATTACACATTTTTGTCTTTTGTCCTGAGTCCTTAATGATGTGACTGTTTGTGGTTTAAAGGAATACCCCACCAAAAAATGAAAATTCTGTCAGCATATTCTCACCCTCAAGTAGTTCCAAATCTGTATAAATTCTTCCCGATTTCTTCTTTGTGTTTAACAGAAAAAAAACCAATTCTACTATGGTAGTCAATAGTGCCCCAGAAATCTCAGTTGCTACCATTTTTCCAAATATCTTTCTTTTTGTTCAACAGAACAAAGACATGTATACAGGTTTGGAACATCTTGAGGATGAGTAATTCATGACAGTGTTTTCATTTTTGGTGGACTATCCCATTAAGGGTAGTTGGAGGTAATGTTGTACTTTACTCTGCTTTGATGATGTGAACAAACCAGGTTGTTTTTTCAGTATTACGAGTGACAAATTGTGGGTCCTGTTTTCAGGTGGAACAGTCCAAAGTACTGATAAAGGAGGGGGGTGTACAGCTCACACTCACTATTGTTGACACCCCAGGCTTTGGGGATGCCGTGGATAACAGTAACTGGTAAGAAAATCGAGTATAGTTTACCCAAAAGTAACATTTCTGTCATCCATGTGTAACACAATTTTTTGGGGGGGAGAAATGGATTTGTGTCCGTACAATGGAAGTCGATGGGGACCAGTGTTATATGTGACCCGGACCACAAAATCGGTCTTAACTAGCAAGGGAACGTTTTTAGTAAAAGCCAAAAAAACATTGAATGGGTCAAAATTATAGATTTTTCTTTTATGCCCAAAATCATTTGGATATTAAGGATTGATCATGTTCCAGGAAGATATTTTGTAAATTTCCTACCTTATATATATAAAAACTTTATTTTTGTGCGAGGATAGCCTGCCACAGTGCCCCTGATTAACATCTTTAAAGGCAATTTTCTCAATATTTAGAATTTTTTGCAATTGTATCCCAGCCAGATATTATCCTATTCTAACAACTCGTACATCAATAGAAAGCTTATTTATTCAGATTTCAGATTATGTAAAGATCTCAATTTCGAAAAATTGACCCATAAAACTGGTTTTCTTGTCCAGGGTCACATATAGTTATTTTTGTTCTTAGGAAAAATAGATTTAAAATGTCTTTGTTCTGTTGAACATAAAAAAAGATATTTTGAAGAATGAACACAGCAAAATCGACAGTGTAAAAAGGTCAAATTAACTCGTACAGTTTATATATAATCCACACTTTGAGAGCAAACAGTTCTGGTGCTAGTTCGACTAGCATTGTATTTTTTTTTCTATATACTGGTCAAAAGTGGCCAAGAACGGTTTGGTTACAAATTTTCTTCCAAATATCTTTCTCTGAAAACAAACTTATACAGATTTTGAAAAAAAATTAAAGTGGGGGATGACAGAGTTTTTCTTTTTGGTTGAACTGTTCCTTTAAGACATTTTGAAGACCACCTGTTCATTTTTGATGTGCTCTACAAAAGATTTATGTATCATTTTGGCATCTCTTCTTCTTTCCTCAGTTGGCAGCCTGTCATCAACTACATCGACAGTAAATTTGAAGATTTCCTCAATGCAGAATCACGAGTTAACAGGAGGCAAATGCCTGACAACCGGGTGCACTGCTGCTTGTACTTCATCGCCCCCTCTGGCCACGGGTGGGTACTGCGTGCTCAATGTTGAAACCTGGCATGAATTAACCATCTTAAAATAGATGCTGCATACACATGTCCTGATTTACAAATTTTGCACTGCAGTGTGTCAGCGTGGGGAAGATGTTAAGATTTCATATGTGAACACTCTTTAAATGAGGAAGAATTACGGTCAGGATGCGTGACTATGCATTGATTTAAATGCAAATTGGTGAAAGGGGGAGAGAGAGTGTGTAGCAGCACAGATGGAGATGCATACAACCCAGATCCAGAAGTCTTACATAATGCCCACTAATTTGACGTATGATAGGCGTTGACTCGCTCGAAATCCAATCAGAAGCCGATGAGAACCACCCAAAGCCCTTCATCTAAATTCCCAAAACTGCTCATATAAACCACAGGCATATTTTTAGCAGAGATGCAGTGAAATTATGGGGAGTTTTGTCACCACGTAGATTGCTCATTGAATATGAAGCATTTTAACAGCTTGTGGTTTCTTTGCTTCAGGAAATTTCTATCACAGGATTAACATATACCATTTTTATCTTCTGTTCAATGCATATTTAAGTTTAGTTGTCTGCATTTATTATGGTTGTATTTATGATGTAATTCTTTGAGGATAAGCAAAGCGTTGACGTTACATTTAGAAAAGTTTGACCATTTCACCCCGTGTGTTCACACAATCTGTCGCTTTTTCTTGCATTTACTATTTGATACGCCGCCATGAAACATTATCCATATCTCCGTGACCTTTGCGTTGCATCTTAAGTCTTGACATTCCTGAAATGTATAAACAACCCCTCAGCTGGCCCCGGCCACACACACATACACACACAAGCCCTTCTCAGTGTAAAGAACAGTCTCTTTGTCTGGATTTTCAAATGAAAGTGACATAATTTTACTGCTTTGGGAGGAAGCGATGAGAAACTGTGGTGTGTTGTGTAGCGGCTCTGTGCTGGCGGTCTTCTCTGCTCGCCTCTGTTTATTCATCACTGCTTCTGCAATCCCAGTTGTTTGGCTTCAGTTGCGTCACTTCAAAGGTTCTTGTTTTTGCATTTGTTTTATACATTTTATTTGGTATGGTCAAGTGAGTAATTTGGAAATAATAATAATACATTTATTTTATACAGCCCATTAAAATTTTCTTAAAGCGCTGCACAAAAATCGAAACAATACATCACACATTGATGAAATAAATCGAAACAATACATCACACATTAATAAAATAAATCAAAACAATACATCACATATTAATAAAATAAATGGAAACAATACATCACACATTGATGAAATAAATCAAAACAATACATCACACATTGATGAAATAAATCAAACAATACATCACACATTGATGAAATAAATCGAAACAATACATCACACATTAATAAAATAAATCAAAACAATACATCACACATTGATGAAATAAATCAAACAATACATCACACATTGATGAAATAAATCGAAACAATACATCACACATTAATAAAATAAATCAAAACAATACATCACACATTAATAAAATGAATCAAACAATACATCACACATTGATGAAATAAATCGAAACAATACATCACACATTGATTAAATAAATCTGAACAATACACCACATATTAATAAAATAAATCAAAACAATACATCACATATTAATAAAATAAATCGAAACAATACATCACACATTGATGAAATAAATAGAAAACAATACATCATACATTGATGAAATAAATCGAAACAATACATCACACATTAATAAAATAAATCAAAACAATATATCACACATTAATAAAATAAATCAAAACAATACATCACACATTAATAAAATAAATCAAAACAATATATCACACATTAATAAAATAAATCGAAACAATACATCACACATTGATGAAATAAATCGAAACAATACATCATACATTAATAAAATAAATCAAAACAATATATCACACATTAATAAAATAAATCAAAACAATACATCACACATTAATAAAATAAATCAAACAATACATCACACATTAATAAAATAAATCAAAACAATATATCACACATTAGGAGCATGAGCACCCATGGAGCCGAGCTATATCTAGGGAACATTTAAAAGACCATACTGTCTTAGTAGTGGGGTTTAAATAGTGTATTTGTATCATATTATACCACATTTTCTGTCATGTGGGATTGAGGATCAAACCTTATAAGTGTCACAAAATATTGACAGATAAAATGCATGTAGTCGTAGTTTAATAATAGCACCTTTTCACAGCACCATTAACGCTGTAATATAAAGTGGTACGGGAAATCTCCCTTGAAATTGAATACACTGCCGTGAATAAAGTCGCTTTAACTGAGAAGCTCTTTGCAGATTGAAGCCTCTGGATATTGAGTTCATGAAGCGTCTACATGACAAAGTCAACGTCATCCCTCTCATCGCCAAAGCCGACACTCTCACACCAGAGGAATGCCAGCTGTTCAAGAAACAGGTGCGTGTGTGTCTGTGTTATTTTATTTTAGAAGTGATTGTTCTTTGTTCTTCTAAAGATGTCATTGTGTCGTTTTTAGATCATGAAGGAGATCCAGGAACACAAAATCAAGATCTACGAGTTTCCCGACACAGAAGACGATGAAGACAGTAAACTCATCCGCAAGATAAAGGTACAGATACCGTCCGCTCGATAATGTTTGTCATTATTAGACGCACCATAAATGGCAAAGTGGAGTATTAATACCCTCTGCGTGTCTTGTACTCGAAATATTACCTTAAATGTTTGTCTAAATAAATCAAATACACAATAGACACAGAATTTCTTTCTTGGGCCAGTGGACATGAATTATTGACAGACTTCTAAAGTTGTTTGCCAATAAATGCAATACAAGAAATAGGAATTTTAAGGTCTGTAAGGTCAGCAGTCACTCTACGTCAACTTGGGAATCCAATATTGATTATATGCAGCCTGCTACTAAAGTCATTTATTTGTTTGATCCAGCTCTTCAAAATTCAATGTGAGCTTTCGTCAGATCCCCGCGTCCGTTGTCATTCTCTCTGTGTGTGGTCGATATAAGCCGTCTGTAATTAACTGTGTTTCATACCAACAGGAAAAGATGCCTCTGGCCGTGGTCGGTAGCAACGTGGTGATCGAAGTGAATGGCAGGAAGGTCAGAGGTCGTCAGTACCCCTGGGGCGTGGCAGAAGGTGCGTGGTGCATCAGCCTGACCCGGTTGAGTTTATTGTGTGGAGTGTACCATTTTATAAAGGCAATAGGGACGTTCCGATGCAAAAGTGTGATGCATGGGCCTGCTGCTGGACGATCTCCCTCCAAAATCGAACATCCCACCTGAGGGATTCTGGAAAAGGGAGGGGGACGAGGTGTATCCTGGAAACGGTAGTTTAAACAGCTTTGGAACGCGGAAAATTGTCACCCCCCTTTTTCATCACAGGCCACAAATTACTTTTTTGAGTTTTTGTGGTGACGTTCTCCCCACATTTCTTTTATCCTTACAAAGCTCCTCCCTATGACTTTATTCATTTTGAAATGTTGTTCTCTGGCGAGTGAGTGAATGAGAGAGTGAGTGAGCGAGCGAGCGAGCACCTTTTTTCCTCGGTTGTTTACGTGTCGTTTTCTTTTCTCTTTTTATTCTTTCTGTCCGCTCTTTTCCATGACTGACAGAGGGCATTATTGGTAAACAAAACCATTTTTTTCATTTATACGCTCTTCTTTGTTTAAGACTCCCTCTTACTTTTCCACTTTTTTGCTGCCCCGAATCTTTGCTGATTGTCAAATTCGTCCTAAACAAATAGTCATGGAGAAACATAAGCTGCAGCCCCCATAGAACATAGAGCAACTGATATTTAACATGTTTATTGGTTCTTATTGACCCCTCATGTAGGGCTGGGTGATTATATCCCAATATTTCATACTTTAACGTGATAGATTTCGTGAATTACGGCTGTACACTGTCAAAGAAAGATTCGATAAAAATATAAACATATGAATAAAATTAAAATACGCATGTAATTATTTCTGTTTTATTTTGTAATGCTTTGAGTTCGTAATATCGATTTTAATTATATAGCAAATTAAAATACGTTTAAAAACTAAAACCTGCATGATTTTACATAATTTTTTAATGATCATTGTTATTTTGAAATAGACTTTTGCAACATTACAGTAATTATATTTTGCAGTTTTTAAAATCGTATATAGTATAGATTGTGCAGCCCTATTGCGAATACTGAATCTCTGATGTTTTTTTTTATATTTTTAAAGAAATTTCAAGCCGAGGGTCACTTGCCTACTTGCATCATGACCCCCATAAGAAATCACACCAATACGCATTGCATTAAAATCTCCAAAATATTCACAGCGTTAATTTTTTTTTTTTATTATAAACAAATCCATCGCGAAGAAAGTTAATACGCGATGTATCGCCCAGCCCTGCCGTTACATTTAAACAAAACCTTGCATCCAGAAATGCATGCCATCCATTACTTATGTTCAACCCTTATTTCCGATATAAAAACATGAGAAAATGTGCCTTGGGTCAGGGGTCAGAACATAGCTTTAACATACATTTTTAGTTTCAAAGTTTGACATTGTCCGTGAGTTGTGAGGTTAACTGAGTGCTTATTTTCCCATTTTAACCTAACATCAATCTAAAAGTGACCCCATAAATGGGACGCCAATTGAAAGCAAGTCACCCTCCAATCCTCTAAGGATTCATCTTTTGGGAATTGTGGCCCCAGAAGGAAAAACTACAAATCCCATAATTCCTTTTGCCCTTTGACTCCATTCCCTCCCCAGCTCCATTTGGCTGGTTTTGCTCTGCTTATCATCACTGTCATGTAACCCTTCCTCGAACACCATTCTTAGTCATAGTAGCTCATGAATCACAGGTTGAGTGAGGGTTCCTACAGGAGAGACTTTTGGCTCCTTAAGTCCCGCCCCTCCAAGCGCTCTCTCACAGGTAGGTGGTAGCAGATGGTTGACACATGAGGTGGACAATCGGCATGAGTTCTCCTCATAGGTAAGGAACTCATTTGGTAAAGCAGTTTGGACTTACTGGAGAATAAAACCAGTTTCATCCTTTAACCATTTTGTCAGAAAACCGTGTCTCTCTTTAGTCCTTTTCCAGAATCCCATGTGATGACAAGTGTTTGATCATAATTATGATCATAACCGCAATCTGAACTGCTAACATGACGCTTTATGTATTTTTGTTTCAGACCGTTTAACATTTTGGCATTTGCAGTCCTTTTTTCTAATGAGCCAACCACCTGTCCTTTGGTTTTCATTTGTCTGACGTTTGTACTTGTATTGTTGCGTAACCCTTTCATGCATAGACATCAGTACAGTTATCAAAAAGCCATTTCTTGCTTTTGCATGATTGCACATGAACCAGTGTAGTGGACATATGCATCCTTCTATAGACTGTCACCTCTTTAGATGTCCACTTAATGGAAAAGTTAAAAAATAGTTTCAAAAAGTTAAAATATATATTTTTTTGTCCTAAGAGCAAAAAATCAGGAAACTAATCTTGAAGGTCATGCATGAAGGGTTTAATTGTATGTTACGTCTACAACCTCACTGTCTGATGTTTGCTTATAAATGTCTAGTTTGTTGTGACATTATTTTTAATGCATATTATAAACTGTATTTTACTGCATTTTTTTAAAGAACTTTACCCACATCATTAAATGATAGTCATGTGTTAGCTTTTATGTTAAAAATCAAATGTAGTTCAAGTACTTTATGAAAGCTTAAAGAACTGAAATACTATAAATTGTATGTACAATTCTGGCTATTTTATTAGTTTATTGTTATGAAGTGTAATGTAAGTGTTGTTGTTTTAAAGTTCTCTGTGTTTTCCTGTTTTAGTGGAGAACGGTGAGCACTGTGACTTCACAGTCCTGAGGAATATGCTTATCAGGTGAGAAACATCTTGTGTTAAATGTGAATAAAGACCCGACAGGTGACCTTTCTCTCTACATTGAAAACAATATGATGCTTTTGAAAGTACAAAATGACAGCCAGTTAGACCAAAATTTGATATTTATTGTACATCTATGTTTGACATGATTTTAGAAAACATTATAAATACCTAAACATGTCCATTGTAAGTGATTTTGCATCACATTTAGAAATATAACATTTTTAACCCGTACCACCAAACTTTCCAGGACTCACATGCAGGACCTGAAGGACGTGACGAATAACGTTCACTATGAAAACTACCGAAGCAAGAAACTTGCAGCCGTCACTTGCAATGGGGTCGACTCTACCAAGAACAAAGGCCAGCTGACGAAGTACGACATTTTGAAGTCGTGGATAGAAAATTAAAATCCATGTTAGGTTTTAAAATCTGAAATGTGTGGTTGTCTCCTGACGGTTCTCGCTCTGTGACTCTTTCAGGAGTCCCCTGGCCCAGATGGAGGAAGAGAGGAGAGAACATGTGACGAAGATGAAGAAAATGGAGACAGAAATGGAGCAGGTGTTTGAAATGAAGGTCAAAGAGAAGAAGCAAAAACTGAAGGACTCTGAAGCCGAGGTTTGTATGATCGATCCATTCTATCACCTTTTTAAATTGATTAATCTCAATAATAGTAATGTGCATAATACATGTAATTTTGTTGCTTATTCCTTCGCATTTCGTGTTGGATGCTTGACTGATGCAATTCTTGTTTCAGCTGGAGCGGCGTCATGAACAGATGAAGAAGAATCTAGAAGCTCAGTATAAAGAACTTGAAGAGAAGAGACGCCAGTTTGGGGAGGAAAAAGTCAACTGGGAGACTCAGCAACGCATCCTCGAGCAACAGAAGCTGGACTCATCAAAGTGAGATACGCTCAGATCTTTATTCTTTGAGTGTTCTTCTCTCTCTTTCATTCTTACTCGTTCTTTGCATTAGTCACTTAGAGATGATTCGTTTTGTAGTATGAATGCACAAAGGCATACTAAAACTGACTGTCTGAATCCATTTGGGTAATGTTTTCGTTCATATATGTCTTTTGTTTTACAGGACAATGGAAAAGAACAAGAAAAAAGGAAAAATCTTTTAAAGAGCCAAGAAGCTCCATTTCTTCTCAAACCAGAAACTTGTTTTTCTGTTTGCATCTATTGATGCATTCATGTGCCATGACCCTCAAGAATCACACACACACATTGAGTCAGAGTGTGTTTTTATTTATGAATTTATGAACAGAAAACTCTATCGCCCCCTTCTGGTCGTGACATATCACGTCTTTAATTTGTTGTGTTATAGAATGCATGCACTCTAGTGGTTAATACCACTACAAAAAATTTTAAGTTTATTCAAGGACATTTAAAGCAAAGCTTTGCATTTTTGAGCTTTTACCAGAGGGCGGACAACTGTCCCCATGTATTTAGGCAGCTGTTTTTGTCCGAATACACACGTTTTTGTTTGGGCTCATTGCATTCACACACCTCAGTGTTTTGAAGATTGTCTCACGGCAGGTTTAATGGATGTGATGGAGGATGTCGAGAGAGGTGGAGGCGAGTTTAAAGATGTACACGTACTGTTTCGTCCAGTAGCCATAGGTGACAGATGGATTTTATACATACTGTATTTGTATACGTGAGGAATTCTTAATGGTATAAGTGTGTTTGAGGTTTTTGGTGGCTCTGGTTTGTGTGTGTTTCTTTGGGGGTCATAAATCTATTTTAACCCATTGCACAGCTAAATTATGACAGTAACATTTTTTCATGTTTTTAGCCTGTTTGGCTGTGTAGGTAGATAAATGTTTCCCTACCATAGATGGTATTATACAAAATGGCATGGGTGTCCGCATTAATAATAACAGTTGTTTTTTGATATTGTTATGAGAAATACTATATTGTGGGATGTTCAAGCAGTTGCTGGAACTTTCTGCGCACAGACTGTTTCAGTAATTCTGTCTGCTCGTTTTTTTTTTTACATTCCTTGGTTTTCTATTTTGAAAAGGTCAAATGTTCCTCGGTTTCCTTTCCCAACCTGATCTGAGAGCAGTTTTGTGTAATGGTTGGGACTTGGACTTATGCCTGTTGGGCTGGTCCTAGATCAGGGTGACCTAAGTGAGTTCTGAATATTTTGCCAGAATTTCTTTTAGCCACATTTACCTACTCAGAATACCCTTCATGATAATCCTACATAGTTCTTGTATGCAAATGACAAATGAAGTGCTATTTGATTCTTTAGGACGGTTTAATCGAGGTCATTACATGATAAATAGCGCAGATGACTTACATGGATGCGCAGATGCGATCTGATGCATAAAGAAGTCGTCGCCTTCACACTAAAAGCAACAAACTAGCTTCAGCTCTGGCCACAGTTTGAGCATCTGTCATGTAGGAAGAGACATCTGAACAAACTCTCACCAATGCTGTATGGCTCATTCATGTGCTGTATGCACATTCATATATATATATATATATATATATATAGCAATTTTGCTATAATGCAAGTTCTTGCTGTTGTGGATTTTAGATAAACAGTAAAGAAAAACATTCCTTAAATTTAACCACTTGTACCTTTTTTTAAAGTAGACACGAACATTCTCAAAATTATTTCTTTATATGTTGTTTTTATTGTTTTTATGCGTACGGTTTTCAATCTTCAATCGATTTTCCTTATTTTATCGTCTTTTTTCTGTCTAACCGTACATTATTAAACAAGATGTTATGCTAATGCAAAGTCTCTTGTCTTTTTTTAATTGAATTTGCACACATTTTGTTTGCCTCAGAATTATTTTTTGTATTTATTTTCAATGTTTTGGGCACTTTAGGACAATTAACGCATAAAGTTGGGAGAGTCGTTGGCCATAAGGCATGGGCAAAGGTTGGCACAACGCTATGAACCTCGATCAACAATATCAAGGTGATAAATTGCAAACAATTTATTCTCAAATGGTGTTGGCAAGGCAATTAAATTGAGAAATCCATGAAATCAGGTATGCTAGTGGCTCCTACTGTATTTATTGCACACAAGCAGTTGATGTACATCACACTTGAGCTGTGTGTTTGGTCATGGGGTGCGATTACATAGATTTGGCTATTGTGAGATTATATTAATTTATACATTTATTTAGCTATATTGTTTATTAGCCTTTTCATCAAAATGAACATAAAGCAGTAAGTTTATTGCTCGTTTGTATAACCTAGAGTATTAAAGAGGAACAGCAAAAACATAGTTTGGGATGCGGGCATAAAATATGAAGTGATTATTAAAATAAACAATTTGAAGCCGAAGCTCATCTGGTTTTACACAAAACTTGTTGCTCTTTTCAGCTGTAACCCTGAGGAGTGGAGAAAAAAGGTGTGTCATCATGTTGCTGCTGTTGAGTAATAAGACATTTTCTTTTTTAATAATTGCTTCCAAAGTATTCCGAAGTCCTCTTCCAAAGTATGTTCATTTCAAATTTATATAGGATGTCAAACAAAGAAAGTGAATCATGATTTTAGAAAACCATAACCAAAGTTAAAAAAATAATAATTGTGGCCTGCTGTTACTTTTGAGATTTTTCTTGTTACCCTTCAAGTGCTTTTCACATTTCCAGTAAATGAAGCTTTAAATGAAGTTCTAAACGTGTGTTCAGTATGAGTCTAATCATTCGTCCTATTAATCATCATTAAGGACGTATATAAGCGACAGTCTCTGTGCCACCCTAGTGGTTGTTCACCCGGCATCCCTCCTCCTCCCCATCTCCACGTGTTCTTCCTCTGTGCAGTTTTATGACAAGGTTGGTTTAGCATTGAGCTCGAGCGGACCCTCGGGTTCGAGCCCCCTTTCGAGGAGAGTAAGCCAAGTTTGTTTACCATTATCTACAAAGAACGAACAGGCAGGCGAACTTGTGAACCCATGTCAATAAACTTTCCATTACACAAATGTAGGACCTGCCAGATTTGACAAATAATATATTCAGCAGAACAAAGAAATGTGCAGGTTTGGAACAATCTGAGGGTGAGAAAATGATGACAGAATATTCATTTTTGGGTGAACTATCCCTTTAAGACCGTTTGATCGGGGCCATCACATGCCAAATAGTATAGTTTTGTTAGAGATTTGATGTACAAAGTTGTCACATCATGCTGGTATTCTCCAGATTGAGTTTTGCTGGCTTGCATGTGGGAGGAGACGGATCTTCATTAGATTTTTAGTTAAACCAGAGGAAAAAAGCTTGAACATTCTCAGTTGTTTTGCTTTTCTCATATTGTTCTTTGTACATGTACACAGCCTAGTTCCTTAATTTTTATTGTCTGTTCTTTTTGCCCAACTGTACATTATTAAGCAAGATGTATACTAATGCAAAAATCTCTTGTCTTTATGAAATTAATTAATAGGCACACAATAAGTTAAATAAGTTAGACACAAATACGACACACCGTTTTAAGCTTCTGTTTTAATATTCATTAACAGCAAATTTGTTGATTTGAGCACAGTTTGAGTACAATATCATTTATTGCATCATTTAGTGAAGTGTATTTTGTAAGAAAGGGCAGGTGTACAGAATAAAGTGATCATTCAAACTGATCAAAGTTTATTTTATATTTATGAATCTTTATTATTGCTTATTATTGCTTGCAACCAAGGCTCGTCTGGTTTCACACAAAAGCTGTTGCCCCTTTCAGTTGTGACCTTGATGGGAGAAATAATTAATATTTCATTTATGTAGCAGAGAAAGACACATTTTCTATCAAAATGATTGTGCACCTAAATTACAAAGATAGCAACTATTAAACATATGTATTTGTTAGGTCTATATAATAGTTATAATTATATTTCACATTTTAATACTGACACTACAGCTTCTTTTACACAATATGGGTTTGTTTTCACAGCACTTTTAATTTTATTGGCTGGAATTGAAAACCCAATGAAGGAAAAGCAGCAGATAGCAGGGATTGGAGGCCCAGGAGCTGTTAAGATAGAAATATTAATATTAAAATATTACTGCAGTAGAACAGTGGATTCTGAATGAAGACACAAGCAAGGCTACACCCCAAATAAACTTACACTCAGCTTCAGAATCCCAGATCCCCATCAGCACCAGCCCGAGGAGCAAATACACACAAGTTGTCTTCATGGTTTCAGAGTTGATTGTTTGAAAGTTTAAATTGGGGCTTTTATATTTACCATCTGTCTTTTTTAAACAACTCCTCCGCCCCAAACTAAAAACACACACACACCTCCCCTTGCAGGCCAATGCATATCATTACAATTTCATTACAAGTTCCAGGGTACATCTGGTGACAGGTACACAGAGTATAAAATATGTTTTTGTAGTATTTCTAACTACGTAATTATGTAATAAAAATCAAATCTTAATCATTATACTTCATCTGAATTTTATGATAATTAAATCTATTACATCTTGTGAACAATAATATAATTCATACTATATTTTAATCATCTTTATTTTATGATTCATATTTGCTTTGTAATATTTTTAAGGTTGGATGTGTAATAATTTGCTCTATTTTATAAATATGTAAAGTCTGCTGTGGTAAAATGAGAATATAATGAGCAGGTTTAAAAAATTTGTGCACTAATTTCTGCCTACTTGACTTTTATGAGAATATATTCCTACATTGATTTCATTCATATTTTAATAGTATTAATAAAAAGTATAAATGTGTGCATTTTTGGGTTATAAATTACCTGATAAATGTTGGGTTGGCAAAACCCAGTTTGGGTTGTTTTGTGACCTTTGGTTTGGGCAAATATGGAAAAACCCATCAGAGTCACAGTTGGATTTGTCAATATTTGATGAAACCATAGATCGAAAAACAACCCAAATCGGATTTAACATTGAAAGTTGTGCATCCGACCTGTGTAATGTTTAAATCTGTGCATGAAGGGCCCTATTATTTTGCCTCCTTAAGTCCCAGGTAGGTTGTAGCACATGAGGTGGGCAATAAAAATGAGTTTTCCTCATAGGTAAGGAACTCATTTAGTGTCCCAAAATCTGACTGCTAGTATAGTGTCATTTATTTAAACAAAACCAGTTTCATCCGTTAACCATCTGTCAGAAAACAGTGTCTCTCTAGTCTTTTTACCAGAATCCCATGTGATGACAACAAGTGTTTGATCATAATTATTACAATACTTAACAAACATCTTTATTTATTTATTTATTTTATTTCACATTGTTTAAACATTTTGGCATGTGTAGTCCTGTTTTCTAATTGCCACATGAGCTAACCACCTGACCTGTCCTTTGAAAGGGCTCCAATGATGTTCACAAGGGGTCAAATGGCGAACTCTACCGCCCCTTGTGGTTGCTTGTTGTATTACACCTCATCTCGTTTTTGTAATGTTGAATGTATGCACTCAGGTGGTACATTTTTAAGAGTTTATTTCAAGCTTTTGTGGTTTTGACAAGGCTGTCATTAGATGGTCCCCATATACATCACAGTCTCTTATTATTTAATGCAGTTCACTGTTTGCACTCTTTTTTGTCAGAACAAGTCGTTCTGTTTCTTTGGTTAGGTCTGGTGTTTTCACACCTGCTTCGACACATACATGTCTTTTCACATACCTCAGTGTTCTGGAGAGTGTCTCACAGCAGGTTTGAGGGCTAAACTAATTCTAGCCAAAGTAACTCAGCATTTCCGACCTATAGAGTCTGTAGTCTGACCTTTTATAATCTACTTCCTACATAGATGTAAATAAAGTTCTATTAGTTTCGTTAAGACAGTTTGATCGGGTCATCACATGCAAAATAGCACCGTTGACTTTGAGATTTGATGCACAAAGTTGACGACACGCTGGCATCAGATCTCTAGATTGAGTTTGGCTGGCTTATTTATCATACCTAGACTGAACAGTCAGGGGACCACCTGAACCCATGTCAAAGATTGAGCTTCTAGGTTGAGTTTGGCTGTCTGGCGTGTAGGAGAAGACATCCCTTCATTCGACTTTTATGTGAACCAGAGATTCATTTTCTCATATTATTCTTTGCACATCTACAGCTGTTTTTCTTAGATTTTATCGTCTGTTATTCTTTATTCCTGTACATTATTAAATAAGATGTCGTGCTTATGTCTTTATAAAGTTAATAAACAGGTAAACTACAAGTTAAATTAGTTGTACACAAATACGACACACCATTTTAAGCTTCTGTTTTTATTATTCATTTATATGATTCATTAACAATTTCAGCAAGCATGTTGAAAATCTGAGTACAAAATTAGTTATTGCATCATTTATTTCATCACTTTGTAAAGTATATTTTCTAATAAAAGGGCAAGTACAGTAAAAAGCGACTATTAAAAAAATGAAATTCAAGAAGTTCCAAATGCAATTTTAACATTTATGAATCTTTTTAATGCTTTGCAACCAAGGCTCGTTTGGTTTCACACAAAACTTGTTGCCCTTTTCAGTGGTGACCCTGACGGGATAAATAATTCATATTTCATTTATGTTGCAGAGAATGACACATTTTCTATCAAAATAAATGTGCTCCTAAATTCCAAAGGTAGCAACTATTAAACATATGTATTTCTTAGGTCAATATAATAGTTATAATTATATTTCACAGTTAAATACTTACACAACAGCTTTGCATTCACAAGATGGGCTTGTTTCGACAGCACTTTTAATTTTATTGGCTGGAATTTGAAACCCAATGAAGGAAAAGCAGCAGGTAGCAGGGATTGGAGGCCCATGAGCTGTTAAGAAAATAAAACAGTATGTTACAGTTTTCACCACAGTTCTTCGATTCACACAAAAATGCTTGAAAATGCTTAAAATATCCTTATTTAGTTATGAATTAATACCCAAATACAGTAGTTTACAAAAGTGGCATATATCATGTAAACCTAAATTAAAATGTCATTAATAAGTTAAATACACAATTACAATTATTCAGGTTACGTAAAGAACCTTAATGGGTCTTTGCATAATAATACAAATTAATTGCACTACATTACAGATTATTAATCAGTAATCTGTGACGTAATGTCAGGAGTTGTTTTTAATATAAAATATAAAAAATAAATATTGTACACATATTAAATAATCTGAGGTGATACAAGATCTGTACAATATATATTTCTGAGATTTTACAATATCTGATTCTGTACAATATATATTTTTAAGATACAATAATAATAAAAATGATAAAATAAATGTTATTGAATTAATAATATAAATATAAACAAATTACATTTCTGGTATTGCATTCAATTTAATTGTTGACATTATTTAATAATATTAAAATTCTGGATTCTGAATTATCAACAAACAAACAAATAAATCCAGACCCCTAAAATACTTACGCTGAGCTTCACAATCCAGGATGCCCAACAGCACCAGCCCAAGAATCAGACACACAGTAGTCCTCATTGTTTCTGAAGTTGTTTGAGTTGCAGACGTCTGAGTCAATTACAGTTTGCTTGAAAGTCAGATCATTTTTCAGCCCTCCCCCACCACCTCTTAGAAACCTATGCATATCATTACAAGTTTCCTTGGTCGTTGCAAACAGAGATTGCGAGATGATAAAATGCAGGTGTGAGAAACATGCAGGACATACGAGCATCTTGTGACATTGCAAATTTTTGCTGATGCAGACTTAAAGTATTGAATGCACACAGTAAATGCAACATAAATTGGTCATAGGCCAATATTTAGATATGAAAATGTATTTCATATGTCAAGTTTTTATTAATGAATGTGTTAACCATTTAACATTGTACATTGATGTAAAAATATTACATCTAAAAAGAATTATGTCTATTGCATCTAGATAATATATTAATATTTCTACATTAATATTTGCTTTCCAATATATTTATAGTTGCAGGTGTAATGTATTGCTCTTTACTTATCATTGTGTGAGATCTACTTTCTCTCTGTCGTTGGTCAGATGATATGATCTGATTATTAGCAGCATCAAAATATTTACTTGCGGTTTTCTGCATACTGTATGTTAAACTTTTAAAAGCAGTATTTTGTACTTGTATAGGAATATTTTCATATATGCTATAATGTCATGGTATGTGCAATTTTGAGTTCACATTCTGCACTTGTTAACAAGAAGCCAATTTGGGTTGTTTTGCAACTTGGTTTAGAGGCAAACATGGACAAACCCAACCATAGTTTGCAAAACCTCCCAGTTGGGTTTTTAGGTTGTTCAACCCAGCCGTGTAATGTGTTTTGATCTGAAGATGAAAGGTTTAAATGATCTTTGAATGAGTTTTCTGACCTTTGGAGAGTAAACGTCGTAGTTTTAACTTATTGTTACATTTTTAGACAGCATATGTTCAAAGCATAATATTGTCAATGAACTTTAAAACTGCTTAATATTTTATTGTATTTGTATGTACAAATCTTAAAAACAGTGTTTAAACATTAACAATAAGGTCGACATAAAGTATCACATTATTTTTTAGGCTAGACCATATGCGACTTGACAGCATTGTGAAAATAGAGGGATCTGAAATTTGCCAAGCAGTTGGGGTCGAGGATGGAGTTCTTTCTGCTTTTTGTTCGAAATTTTGCACAACAGGAATACCCTGCTCTTTCTCCAGAGGCATGTGTTGAAGGTAACGACACTTGGTGACAAGTCATTGCCAACTGCTGTTGTCAGGATTATTCATCTTTTGTCTTAGACTCAGAGCATGCCACGGCCCTATGCTTGTCCAAAGTCTTCACATCGACATTTTACTGCAGTAAAACTAATTAAATGTATAGGCTTGATTCTTATTTATTAGCCTAAGTTTTCTATCTGCTGCGGACTTGATGAGTGTCAGCGTTTCTTTTGCAAAAACTAGTCTGTTGTTGTGACGGGGGTAAGAGACACGGCACAGACATGGCGGTGGTGTAAGCAACCCCAACGGGGATTTTAATGCACAACTCATAAATAAACATAAACAAAAGGGTATAATTCAGGGTGCTCTCCGCCACTCCGTTCTTGGGCAATCGGGTCCTCCGTGTCCCTCTCGCTGGGGACATCCTCGCTCTCACTCGGGGGTATGTGAGACACAGCATAGGGTGCTGTGTGTCCTGGGACCTCGAGTGCTGGCAGAAGGTGGTTAATATGCCCGGCAGCTAATCGGCGTCAGAGAATGACGACACAATTTAAATTTTTGCTTGAATCATAACTTTAAAGACTGGTCCCCATATGCATTTTGTCACAGTCTCTTATTATTTAATGCACATCACTGTTTGCCCTCTTTTTGTCAGAACAAGTCGTTTGTTTCTTTGGTTAGGTCTGGTGTTTTCACACCTGCTTCGACACATACATGTCTTTTCACATACCTCAGTGTTCTGGAGAGTGTCTCACAGCAGGTTTGAGGGCTAAACTAATTCTAGCCAAAGTTACTCAGCATTTCCGACCTATAGAGTCTGTAGTCTGACCTTTTATAATCTACTTCCTACATAGATGTAAATAAAGTTCTATTAGTTTCGTTAAGACAGTTTGATCGGCTCATCACATGCAAAATAGCACCGTTGACTTTGAGATTTGATGCACAAAGTTGACAACACGCTGGCATCAGATCTCTAGATCGAGTTTGGCTGGTTTGTTTGTCATACCTAGACTGAACAGTCAGGGGAACACCTGAACCCATGTCAAAGATTGAGCTTCTAGGTTAAGTTTGGCTGTCTGGCGTGTAGGAGGAGACATCTCTTCATTTGACTTTTATGTGAACCAGAGATTCATTTTCTCATATTATTCTTTGCACATCTACAGCTGTTTTTCTTAGACTTTATCGTCTGTTGTTCTTTATTCCTGTACATTATTAAATAAGATGTCGTGCTTATGTCTTTATAAAGTTAATAAACAGGTAAACTACAAGTTAAATTAGTTGTACACAAATACGACACACCATTTTAAGCTTCTGTTTTTATTATTCATTTATATGATTCATTATCAATTTCAGCAAGCATGTAGAATTTGCATCATTTGCATCAATGCATCATTTATTTCATCACTTTGTAAAGTATATTTTTTAATAAAAGGGCAAGTACAGTAAAAAGCGACTATTAAAAAAATGAAATTCAAGAAGTTCCAAATGCAAATTTAACATTTATGAATCTTTTTTAATGCTTTGCAACCAAGACTCATCTGGTTTCACACAAAACATGTTGCCCTTCTCAGTGGTGACCCTGAGGGGAGAAATAATTCATATTTCATTTATGTTGCAGAGAAAGATACATTTTCTATCAAAATAAATGTGCTCCTAAATTAAAAAGGTAGCAACTATTAAACATATGTATTTCTTAGGTCAATATAATGGTTATAATTATATTTCACAGTTAAATACTTACACAATAGCTTTGTTTACACAAGATTTGCTTGTTTCGACAGCACTTTTAATTTTATTGGCTGGAATTGCAAACCCAATGAAGGAAAAGCAGCACATAGCAGGGATTGGAGGCGCATGAGCTGTTAAGATAGTAATGTTAATATTAATATTAAAATATTACTGCAGTAGAACAGTGGATTCTGACCGAAGACACAAGCAAGGCTACACCCCAAATAAACTTACACTCAGCTTCAGAATCCCAGATCCCCATCAGCACCAGCCCGAGGAGCAGATACACACAAGTTGTCTTCATGGTTTCAGAGTTGATTGTTTGAAAGTTTAAATTGGGGCTTTTATATTTACCATCTGTCTTTATACAACTCCTCCGCCCCAAACTAAAAACACACACACACCGCCCCTTGCAGGCCAATGCATATCATTACAATTTCTACACCAAGTTCCAGGGTACATCTAGTGACAGGTACACAGAGTATAAAATATGTTTTTGTAGTATTTCTAACTACGTAATTATGTAATAAAATCAAATCTTAATCATTATACTTCATCTGAATTTTATGATAATTAAATCTATTACATCTTGTGAGTAATAATATAATTCATACTATATTTAAATCATTTTTATTTTATGATTAACATTTGCTTTGTAATATTTTTAAGGTTGGATGTGTAATAATTTGCTCTATTTTATAAATATGTAAAGTCTGCTGTGGTAAAATGAGATTATAATGAGCAGGTTTAAAAAATTTGTGCACTAATTTCTGCCTACTTGACTTTTATGAGAATATATTCCTACATTGATTTCATTCATATTTTAATAGTATTAATAAAAAGTATAAATGTGTGCATTTTTGGGTTATAAATTACCTGGTAAATGTTGGGTTGGCAAAACCCAGTTTGGGTTGTTTTGTGACCTTTGGTTTGGGCAAATATGGACAAACCCATCAGAGTCACAGTTGGATTTGTCAATATTTGATGAAACCATAGATCGAAAAACAACCCAAATCGAATTTAACATTGAACGTTGTGCATACGACCTGTGTAATGTTTAAATCTGTGCATGAAGGGCCCTATTATTTTGCCTCCTTAAGTCCCAGGTAGGTTCTAGCACATGAGGTGGGCAATAAGAATGAGTTTTCCTCATAGGTAAGGAACTCATTTAGTGTCCCAAAATCTGACTGCTAGTATAGTGTCATTTATTTAAACAAAACCAGTTTCATCCTTTAACCATCTGTCAGAAAACAGTGTCTCTCTAGTCTTTTTACCAGAATCCCATGTGATGACAACAAGTGTTTGATCATAATTATTACAATACTTAACAAACATCTTTATTTATTTATTTATTTCACATTGTTTAAACATTTTGGGATGTGTAGTCCTGTTTTCTAATTGCCACATGAGCTAACCACCTGACCTGTCCTTTGAAAGGGCTCCAATGATGTTCACAAGGGGTCAAATGGCGAACTCTACCGCCCCTGTGGTTGCTTGTTGTATTACACCTCATCTCGTTTTTGTAATGTTGAATGTATGCACTCAGGTGGTACATTTTTAAGAGTTTATTTCAAGCTTTTGTGGTTTTGACAAGGCTGTCATTAGATGGTCCCCATATACATCACAGTCTCTTATTATTTAATGCACTTCACTGTTTGCACTCTTTTTGTCAGAACAAGTCGTTCTGTTTCTTTGGTTAGGTCTGGTGTTTTCACACCTGTTTCGACACATACATGTCTTTTCACATACCTCAGTGTTCTGGAGAGTGTCTCACAGCAGGTTTGAGGGCTAAACTAATTCTAGCCAAAGTTACTCAGCATTTCCGACCTATAGAGTCTGTAGTCTGACCTTTTATAATCTACTTCCTACATAGATGTAAATAAAGTTCTATTAGTTTCGTTAAGACAGTTTGATCGGGTCATCACATGCAAAATAGCACCGTTGACTTTGAGATTTGATGCACAAAGTTGACGACACGCTGGCATCAGATCTCTAGATTGAGTTTGGCTGGTTTGTTTATCATTATCATACCTAGACTGAACAGTCAGGAGAACACCTGAACCCATGTCAAAGATTGAGCTTTAGGTTGAGTTTGGATGTCTGGCGTGTAGGAGAAGACATCTCTTCATTTGACTTATGTGAACCAGAGATTCATTTTCTCATATTATTCTTTGCACATCTACACAGCTGTTTTTCTTAGACTTTATCGTCTGTTATTCTTTATTCCTGTACATTATTAAATAAGATGTCATGCTCATGTCTTTATAAAGTTAATTACCAGGCACACTACAAGTTAAATTAGTTGTACACAAATACGACACACCATTTTAAGCTTCTGTTTTTATTATTCATTTATATGATTCATTAACAATTTCAGCAAGCATGTAGAAAATCTGAGTACAAAATTAGTTATTCCATCATTTATTTCATCATTTTGTAAAGTATATTTTTTAATAAAGGGCAAGTACAGTAAAAAGCGACTATTAAAAAAATGAAATTCAAGAAGTTCCAAATGTGAATTTAACATTTATGAATCTTTTTTAATGCTTGGCAACCAAGGCTCGTTTGATTTCACACAAAACGTGTTGCCCTTCTCAGTGGTGACCCTGAGGGGAGAAATAATTCATATTTCATTTATGTTGCAGAGAAAGACACATTTTCTATCAAAATTATTGTGCTCCTAAATTACAAAGGTAGCAACTATTAAAAATATGTATTTGTTAGGTCTATATAATAGTTGTAATTATATTCCACATTTAAATACTCACACTACAGCTCTGTTTACACAAGATGGGCTTGTTTCGACAGCACTTTTAATTTTATTGGCTGGAATTTGAAACCCAATGAAGGAAAAGCAGCAGGTAGCAGGGATTGGAGGCCCATGAGCTGTTAAGAAAATAAAACAGTATGTTACAGTTTTCACCACAGTTCTTCAATTCACACAAAAAATGCTTTAAATATCCTTATTTAGTTATGAATTAATATCCAAATACTGTAGTTTACAAAAGTGGCATATATCATGTAAACCTAAATTAACTATCACAATTATTCAGGTTCCATAAAGAATCTTTATGGGTCTTTGCGTAATAATAAAAGTTAATTGCACTACATTACAGATTATTACAGATTATTAATTAGTAATCTGTGACGTAATATCAGGAATTTTTTAATATAAAATATAAAAAATAAATACTGTACAGATATTGAAAAATCTGAGAAGATACAATATCTGTACAATATATATTTCTGTGATTTTACAATATCTGATTCTGTACAATATATGTCTTTAAGATACAATAATAATAAAAATAATAAAATAAATGTTATTGAATTAATAATATAAATATAAACAAATTAAATTTCTGGTATTGCATTTATTTGGTTCTAACAGGAGTTTTAATTGTTGACAGTGTTTTATTAATATTAAAATCTTGGGTTCTGAATTATCAACAAACACACAAATTAAGATCCCTAAAATACTTACGCTGAGCTTCACAATCCAGGATGCCCAACAGCACCAGCCCAAGAATCAGACACACAGTAGTCCTCATTGTTTCTGAAGTTGTTTGAGTTGCAGACGTCTGAGTCAATTACAGTTTGCTTTTCCTTTTAAATGCTTTCTATTGTGATAGAAAGTAAGATCTGTGGTTTGATAAGGACCTCTATTTTTCAGCCCTCCCCCACCATCTCTTAGAAACCTATGCATATCATTACAAGTTTCCTTGGTCGTTGCAAACAGAGATTGCGAGATGATAAAATGCAGGTGTGAGAAACATGCAGGACATACGAGCATCTTGTGACATTGCAAATTTTTGCTGATGCAGACCTAAAGTATTGAATGCACACAGTAAATGCAACATAAATTAGTCATAGGCCAATATTTAGATATGAAAATGTATTTCATATGTCAAGTTTTTATTAATGAATGTGTTAACTATTACACATTGTATATTGATGTAAACATCTAAAAATAATTCTGTCTATTGCATCAAGTCATTTAAATACTAATATTTCTACATTAACATTTGCTTTGCAATATATTTATTGTTGCAGGTGTAATGTCTTGTTTTTTACTTATCATTGTGTGAGATCTACTTTCTCTCTTTCGTTGGTCAGATGATATGATGTGATTATTAGCAGCATCAAAATATTTACGTGCGGTTTTCTGCATGCTGTATGTTAAAATTTTACTAGCAGTATTTTGCTTGTATAGGAATATTTTCATATATGCTATTATTGTCATGCTATGTGCAATTTTGAGTTCACATTCTGCACTTGTTAACAATAAACCAATTTGGGTTGTTTTGCAACCTGGTGTAGAGGCAAACATGGACAAACCCAACCATAGTTTGTAAAACCTCCCAGTTGGGTTTTTAGGTTGTTCAACCCAGCCGTGTAATGTGTTTTGATCTGAAGATGAAGGGTTTAAATGATCTTTGAATGAGTTTTTGGACCTTTGGAGAGTAAACGTCATGGTTTCAATTTATTTTCACATTTTTAGACAGCATATTTACAAAGCATAATATTGTCAATGAACATTAAAACTGCTTAATATTTTATTGTATTTGTGTGTACAAATCTTAAAAACAGTGTTTAAACATTAACAATAAGGTCGACATAAAGTGTCATTGACATTGTTTTAAAGGCTAAATCATTCATGCAGCAAACAAAAGCCAACAACGCTATTTTTAATAAGTGTTTGTGTTAGAATGATGTGTTGCTTTGAAAGGATGAGGGTTACACAAAACTACCCAACATTGAAATAAATAAACCCAGTAAAATAACCCAAATGGCTCAATACAATGAATGAGTTGAGAACAGCAGATGCATGGTGAACAAAGTTCTGCTCATCTTAATGCAAAACTAAAATTATCAAACCACTATCGCCCTGCAAATAAAAGGTGGTGCATATCAGGAAAACATATCTGCAGTCTTCTCTAAGTTGCATGCTCTGTAAACTAAAGGCTTTTAAATAGCCTTGTTTGGTTTTACATTATGACCCAGAGTCCCCGACACATTTAGATGCATAGCAATGGTTAAGCGTTTATATCTCATGACTTAATTTACATATATAAATGTATTCGCATAGAGGTAGCACACCTGTGTTTTTTACCTGGACTATGAGTGCATGGTCTCCAACATTTGTAGTCGTGTTTGTTTTAAGTATAATTTTAAACTCCCCTAATAAGTGAACAAATTATACACATTACACCAAATAAGAAATATATAATAATGATGAGTTGTGTTTCATGATTTTTAAAATCAGGTCACGTGGAACACAAGTTTACAAATTCACCAGTTTATAAAAATTTTAGGCCATTTTAACTAGTCAAAGAGCCTATGTCCCCCGCCAATCTTGTGGTACAGTAAATCGGTAAAGGATTTGGTCATAGAGCAGCATGAGAAATGATTGTAACTTCTAAGACAGTTTTATTAAAAATTGCATTGCAACAGACAAACAAATACTGTTAAGACCCATATGAGCACGTGAACGCAATCTGAAAATGTCACAGAAGTGCAATTCATAACCATGTTAGTATAAAGATTTGCTGGCACAAAACATGAATCAGAAAAATTCAAAAGAACATCAAAAAGTCCCCAAGAAACCACCAACAGTTTCCTTTGCTGTAATGTTTGACACCTAACCTAAGAAATGTTGATTTGCTTGAGGTGACTCACTAGCCTATATATTTGCCTTCTAGGTTTTTACATTTTACTCAGTGCTCAAGTTCACGTGCATCAAAGGTTGCACAATATATATAGGCCTTATGTTACAGTCATTTAACAAATCATTATTTAAAAAGTATAGCTTTTCTATACCTATAAACCAAATATTGTACGGAAAACTTTCTGTTTTGCATTAAATTAAGCATAAATTATCTTTAAATATGTTTTGTTAGGGCATTTTGCTTGCGGGGACCGTCCTCACTGTAAACATGTTAATGTGTGTTTTTCCATTACTCAACTTTATAAGTTATAGGAAATACAACTACACTACTGCAAAAAAAATCTATGAACTGTAACAACAGAAATACACCAGAAAATATTTTAATTGTATATTTTTTGACCGTATTTTAAAAAGAAACTGTAAAAACAAGAAATCTTGCAGCTGCGACGCCAGAAATGAACTGTAAAATAATGTAAATTTAAAATGTCCCCTGTTTCCTGTAAATTTACGCTTTTTGACTGTATTTTAAAAAATACATAGAGTCAGCATAATGTAATTTATTTTCAAGTGACTTGCAAAGGCAATTTGCTTTAACCAAAGTTTGAGCTAAAGTTTTTAAGTTAGGTGGAAATTTTTACAGTTTAGGTACAACCTGCCCTACCAACACCAGTGATCCCACACACACGTAAGCTTTTTCTGAGAATCCCATCCGTCCGAAACTGTCGCCTACACTTCACAACTTTGTGGTGGACTGTGTTGCGTGGACGTATAATATTGCAAGTTTTCATTGTTAACACTTTAAGGTCTCATCAAGATGGGTGAGCTTACGTGACTTAACAAAAAGCATCATCTGCATTTATTCATCTTTTATATGTAATATTCATAAATATTTCTTAATTTGTATATCTTTTGTTATCTTCTTGTTTGTCCATGTAAGTTCATTGTGCATTAACTAATGGGTTACTATTGTATGATTTAACAAACATAGTTGTTTAAACTTATATTATTGTTCTTTGCTATTTCATTTTAAAGGGATAGTTCACACACACAAAAAATAAAAAAGCGTTTCATCATTTACACACACTCGTGTCCAACCTGGACAACATTCTTTCTTCAGCAGACACAGAAGAAGCTATTTTGAAGACCGTAAGTAACCAAACCACGTTGGGCCCATTGACTTCTATTGACTGAACACAAAACCACTGACGCATTTCTAAAACTATATATTCTTCTTTTGTGTTGCATATAAAAAAAGAGTGGAGATGATAAATGATGATATGATTAGGCCTATTATATGTGGTGAACCTTTAACTTATATAATTAACTAATTTTAATGCTTAATGCTGCTGCCATAAATACAAAAGTAATACAGCATATAAAATATAGATTTATTTATTTAATACTTTTTTGTTTTAATATTTCTGTAAAATTGCTAAAATGCATGTGTACTATTTATGTATTTAATGGTGTGTATGTAGACTCCCGATCAAGATAAAAGTCCTCCATGTCAGCCGTACCAGCAGAGGGCGCCATTAAAATCTCCCTCGTCTTTGCGCGTCCCCCTCGAAGTGATTTGAAGCTTACGCGCATGCGCACCAGCGGCGCGCTTCTTCCCTCCTCGCAAAATCAAACAACCGCTCGTACGCCAAACGCCGAGCCGACAATGGCACAACTGGTGGGTCCTCTCCGCAAAGAGCTCGCCGACTCCCTCTCCTCCTGCCGGGTGCTGGTGGTCGGGGCGGGGGGCATCGGCTGCGAGCTCCTGAAAAACCTGGTCCTCACGGGCTTCAAGAATATTGAAGTGGTAAGTTGGAGAAAGGCGGACTCTCTTTGTGCTGAGTGCGTTAGGCCCCGTTATCACACGGTCCCCGTTTACAGTGAACTCATAGAGGAACAAAATTAATCGTGAGGTTTATATGTTTGCATATGCGAGTTGCGTTATGTGTTGAAATAGTGTAATGTCGATTGTATTGACGTAGACATTTAAATCAGATTTTTACCCCTCGTGCCATGTTTTAACACCTGCTGAAAGAAGTACATTTACATTTGTCTGCATTTGGCAGACGCTTTTATCCAAAGCGACTTACATAGCATGATTCTATACATTTATACATAGGTATTTGCAGTCCCCTGGGATCGAACCCACAACCTTGCGTTGTTAACGGAATGCTCTTACCACTGAAAGTAAACAAACATGAGAATTTCTAATAGATTTAATGGTTGTAGTTAGAATTATATTGAGTTAAATGAAAACTACAATGTTTTCTACTGGTAATGTTTTAGGTTGTTTTAGTGGGATGGTATCTGGCTGTTGGGAACCAATAGCACACTATTAAATCCTACTGGAATAAGACCCACAAAACATTATGGGTTTTAATGGTGAACGGTCAATGATTCATAATACTATCTGTAATGTAAACCCAAATCATGCGACGTTTATTTGTAAGAAGGTAATATATGTATTTTCAATATCCAATAGCTGTTACTTACTGTAGAATGTTTATTTGTAAGAAAAATGTGAAACCCATTAAGGAACATTTCGAACAAGATTCTTCCCATGGCACTTGACTATAAGAGTAGGGGTGTAACCTCTGTGTCCTGGCCAGATTCCCTCCCATGGCCCTTGTGAATCATGGCCGTCTGATATTCCCCACCCCCCTGAATTGGCTCTCCTCTCCATCGATAGCTGGTGTGTAGTGAGCGCGCTGGCGATGTTGTACTGTGGCTGCCGTCGCATCATCCAATGGATGGTGCACACTGGTGGTGGGTGAGGAGAGACCACCCCTCATATGATTGTGAAGCACTTTGGGTATACAGCAATACACAAAAAAGCGCTATATAAATGCCTCATTCATTCACTTGTAT
Source organism: Triplophysa dalaica (assembly GCF_015846415.1). NCBI lineage: Eukaryota > Metazoa > Chordata > Actinopteri > Cypriniformes > Nemacheilidae > Triplophysa > Triplophysa dalaica. The sequence goes on along the minus strand of NC_079565.1, from coordinate 5,186,166 downwards.
TTCATGTCAATGAATCAATTCTCATCATTCTCATCTTATTGTATCTATTAGATTGTATGAGCACCAGGTATTCTGTTTGACGTTTGTCATGTTTGCAGATCGACCTGGACACCATTGATGTCAGCAACCTCAACAGGCAGTTTCTGTTCCAAAAGAAACATGTTGGCAAGTCTAAAGCGCAGGTAAATGGCATTTCAACTGAGCTCAGCCCTCATGATATGTATGTGTCAGACACTAATGAATTATCAATGTGTTCCAGGTTGCCAAGGAGAGCGTGCTGAGATTTTGCCCGTCTGCGAATATCACTGCTTATCATGACAGCATCATGAAGTGAGTCCTGACAACTTGGTGTTATATTAACACGCATACTTTATCTGGAGCATTAAAATGCAGATGGGTGTGTCGGGATGCTGTTTAATATTGGTTTGTGTGCTCTTCACAGTCCAGACTACAACGTGGAATTCTTTAGGAATTTCCAGCTTGTTATGAATGCTCTGGACAACAGAGGCAAGTCATGTTCTCTAAATCCAGTCTTGCACATGTAGATAAGTGCATTTACATTCATACATTTGACAATCACTTTTTTCCGAAGCTTTTGAGCTTAATGTTTTACTACATTCTCTAGGCGTTGTATACGTGACCTTTGCATTGTTAAGCTTAACCATCAAAAATATTTTTGTTTTGCAGCGGCCAGAAATCACGTCAACAGAATGTGTTTGGCAGCAAACATTCCTCTCATTGAAAGTGGGACAGCGGGGTATCTGGGACAAGTTACGGTTATCAAGAAGGCAAGGAACATTTGTTAAAACGACAGTATGTTTTGAGAAATGTCACGGCGTTTTCTCACATTTCATTTGTTTTTAATTGCAGGGTAAGACAGAATGCTACGAGTGTCAGCCCAAACCCACACAAAAAACCTTCCCAGGATGCACCATTCGCAACACACCCTCAGAACCCATTCACTGCATCGTGTGGGCCAAATATCTCTTCAAGTAAGTTTACCGAAATCAATCCTGTCATGCTATAGTGACCGAATAGATTGTGATCCCAATCGAATTAGACCATCTGACATGAGCACCTGCTATTTGTATTTCAATATTAGTGATTTTACTCCTTACCAGCTTAAGTTATTATTGCACCATGTATTTAATTGCTATGACTTGTCTCCACAGTCAGCTGTTTGGCGAGGAGGATGCGGATCAGGAAGTTTCGCCCGACACAGCCGATCCGGAGGCCACCTGTGAGTTAGCACCACATTTAAACAAAATGATGCACTGTATCATAATCTATTTTATTAAAGCTTCCTGCTTAATTATGTAAATACATATCCCTCCCAAAAATATTTTCACAGACAGGACATTTAGGAGCTTTTATATATGCTCGAAAATATGGTGGGGTGCTATTTTTTTTAATGTTTGCATGGTTTGACTGCAGGGAATCCTGAAGACACAGCGGCACGAGCTACAGCCTCCGAGCAGGATGGAGACATCAAACGAGTGTCCACTAAAGAGTGGGCTCGCTCCACAGGCTACAATCCTGTCAAACTCTTCAACAAGGTGCACTTCAAATCCTTAGTGCATGCTTGACCCTTAATCAATAAAGTGATGAGTTTTAAAAATGGTCTAAAATCTGTATCTTCCTGTTCGCTGGAACATTTCAGCTTTTTAAAGACGACATCATGTATCTGTTGACAATGGACAAGTTGTGGAAAAAGAGGAAAGCCCCTTTACCTCTTGACTGGACTGAGATTCAGAAGCTGGGTGAGTTTTAATTGAGGTTTTATTCACATTTAGTTACAGACTAAAGGGCATCACAGTGAGCTCTTAGTTTAATAATAATTAGTTTGGGTTAATAAGGTTGTTTTGTGGCAGGATGTTCTAAGGACGACGTCTCGGGATCTGGTCTGAAGGATCAGCAGGTTTTGGGCGTTCAGGGTTATGCTCAGCTCTTCCAATGCAGTGTGGAGACTCTCCGATCTCAGCTCAAAGATAAGGGTGACGGTGCAGAGCTGGTTTGGGACAAGGTGAGCTTTTACATGATGGAAGGACAAGCAGTATCAAACATCTAGTTTACAAAGAACCTGACCTTTTTTCTGACACTAGGATGTCTAAAGAAAGTAGTTACATTGGTGACCATATTGTTTTTTCATGTCAAAATGTGTAAGATGAATAAAAAAATGTCTCTCCTTTAGGATGACTCTCCAGCCATGGACTTTGTAACGGCAGCTTCAAACCTTCGTATGCACGTCTTCAGCATGAACATGAAAAGCCGTTTTGATGTCAAATGTAAGCCGTTGAAAAGCAAAAAATATATTTATAATTATAAACAGCAAAGTCATTAAACAATACAAACATTAAAATTGATTTTTCTTAAACATGAACTAAGAAAAAGCTTAAAGATATAAATGAAGTAAGGGGATGAAATAACATTCTTTGTATTAGTGATGTTGTTCTGATTTATTTATTTATTTATAAAAATGCACTACATTACACTTCAATACACTATGGCTGTAAAACTTTCGGAAATAATTGGCGTTTTAAATCTTTTTGTTATGAAGCCATGGCTGGGAACATCATTCCAGCGATTGCCACAACTAACGCCATCATCGCCGGTCTCATTGTTCTAGAGGGGTTGAAGATTCTCAACTCAGACTTTGATCAGTGTCGCACGGTAAAATGCTGCAGATTACAGTCAGTGTTGACCAAACTATCAATAATGCAATACGTTTTTGTGGTGGGGTAAAGCTGGTACCTTTTCTATTTAGTGAACTTTGGTTCAATCCTTATATTTTTAGATCTTTCTGAACAAACAACCCAATCCCAGGAAGAAGCTCCTGGTTCCATGTGCGCTGGACCCTCCCAATCCCAACTGTTACGTGTGTGCCAGCCAGCCCGAGGTCACTGTCAAACTCAATGTGCACAAGACCCTTGTGCTGGCCCTTCAGGACAAGGTAGCAAAATCCCTAGTATACACCATAATCTGTATCTAATAATGTCAAACTTTACTGTTAACGGAAACGCGTTTATAGTTTCGTTTCAATATTTATATAAATATAAAAATAAATATAACAAAATCCAATATATAAAATGACTAAATAGGAAAAAACTTAAATAAAGACAGATAGCCTACATACTTCGCTCTAACAGATGCTTGAAATGAGATGCGCAAGAAAGTAGTCCTACCATTAAAAGCATTTGAAAAATGATAACATGACAAACTATGAAATTAAAGATTTCAAAAAGTCTGGTGGTGTGTTAACCGTGGTATAAACAAGGGCTAATCCACGGCTAGCTGTGCATTAAAGGATTTTCATGCACGACGTGTAGGCGAAGAACCACCTGTCGCAAAGCACGGCTAGCCGTGGATTATACCGCTTAATTGGATATTTGCCAAGTTAAAGCTTTTATTGATATTTAGTGTCATTTGAGATCAAACAGGTGAAAATAATGGTTATTTTGTCGGGAGCTACCCATGCATTAAAGGCTTTTAATGCACAACTTCCAGCCAATCAGAATCCAGTATTCAAACAGACGATGCTATAAGCGGAATAATTGTCTCCGATCTGTTCAATTATTCGTGGCCACATTACCACTTCGGGTGTGCATAAATTAAAAAAATATTCAAAAAGTTTTATTTTTTTCCCCATTAAGATGAAACACCTTTTTTTATTTTTGTGTGGATTGGCACACTCTTATACCTAATCTATCTGCATCTTGGCCTTTTCAGATATTGAAAGAAAAATTTGGCATGGTGGCACCGGATGTGCAAATTGAAGATGGAAAAGGAACTATCCTCATCTCTTCTGAGGAAGGAGAGACTGAAGGTTGTCATTTAGTACATAGGTGCACTTTACAAGTCTGCCACTAGAGGATGTTCTTGTTATAACCTAAACTCTAAACTCTGATCTTGATTTAATGTTTGGGTGTCTGATTCTCTGTAGGAAACAATAACAAGTTTTTGTCCGACTTCGGTATTCGAAACGGAAGCCGTCTTCAAGTGGATGACTTCCTACAAGATTACACACTTTTGGTCAATGTACTTCACAGGTCAGTGCGTGTTTATAAAGCTACTTTATACCTTATTATTAGTCTTCTTGAACTTGATTTGTTATGTTGGTTGTAGTGAGGACTTGGAAAAGGATGTGGAGTTTGAAGTTGTGGGTGATGCGCCAGAAAAGGCGCCAACCCCAAGTGCCCCAGAGGAGGGGAAAAGCATCGCCAATGGTAGCAACGATTCTGCCCAGCCTTCTACCTCATCTAAAGGTAAACCTTATGCAGTTCCCACACATATGATAGACTAAAAGACTTCAAGTAATGTACTGAGTTGATTTGTATTTTGAGCTAAGCGATTTATTTATGGCTCCTCTTCTGTTTGGCATTTGTTAGTAAGACAGAGTTTCTCTCTTATAGCCGCTGCAGACGACGATGATGTCCTTATTGTAGAATCCGATGAAGAACCATCCTCGAGCACCATGGAAACCTCCCCGGACACCAGTAACCGCAAGAGAAAGCACCATGATACAGATGATTCTGCGTCTAAGCGCAAACGCGTTGACCAACAGCCAGCCGAGGACGATGACGACATCATTGCTCTAGATTAGCACATTTCCTTTTGACTCCCAGCAGAGGATTTTCCGCTATTGTATTTTCGTATGGATTCTCTTACCAACATGTAAATATATCTGTACAAAACGGTTCAAGTTCAGTGGATGTCTTTTTCCTTCTGTCCTTTGTTGAGAACAGAAAATGAGTTCTGAACTGCACTTGGTTCGATTTTTTTTCTCAGATGGATAAAATGCTTTTCAACCTTTTTACAAATGTGTGTGCCTCCCGGTGTTTCAGAAAAGCTGGAGAAAAGTGCTTGCTGTATTTCAGTGCTTTTTGTCATCTTTGAAAACCATATTTATTACAGATTTTCTGCAGCCAACCTTTGCTATATTTACCATCATTTTACAGTATAGTGATATTACTGTACGGGACTGTATTATCAACTTTTACATTGCTTTAGCACCAGAATGAAATCGTTTTTTTTTACAAAAAAATATACTTGGATAAATATTTAAACCTTAGTTTTTCTTCCTATATTTACTTTTTTTACCCAGTAAAAAAACAATCCCTCACTTTAGGTCAGAGTTGGGAGATGAATAAAGGGTCCGAAAACGTGTCGTTGTAGGGGTACAGTATTTTGATTCCTCGTTGTTTGTTCGTGTAAGAAATGAGAACATTGTTTTTCTGTTGCGGTCACGTAGAAATCAGAGTCCACTGGCCACGTTGTGGTTGTTGACAAACAAGATGCTGCCAAAGACTAGATGTTAAATTGAAGGGTACAACGTTCGTAAGGTCCCGACTTGGCGTGTAATGCACAACGCACGTGTACACGTCATCCTTGCGCATGTGTACTAGCTAGAACACCCGGAAATGGTTATTTTCTAGCGTAATCCGAAATTACTAAACCGTTTATTTCAGGTTTATTAATTTGCTGCCTGGAGGCGTCGCGAATATGGCCGCCTAGTTCGACGACTTTCTTAAAAAGCGCTTTGGTGATGCTGCTTGACTCAGTTCCCTATTTTGTAGTTGCCAAGGAAATGTAAATGTTGTGTCTTGACGTAGGTCAACGTAAAATACCACTAATCCAGTCTGGCGAAAATAATTTAAGTTAAATATATGTAAATATGTTTGTTTGTTTGAAGTAACCGTTACATCATTTATGAATAAATAGTTGATTTATAGAAAAATTATACATTTTTGAAACGGGTACGTTCAATTCAACTGAAGCCACTCCCACTTTTAATATGACGATTACTAACAACAACAACCATTTTCCATTCTTCCATGAATTACGTTTTCATTACAGAATTCCCTAAAATAAGTAATGTGACTTAAAATTTCCATTTCATTGTCCGGCCATATCCCTCCTCCTCCCTTTGGATGAAGTTGATTGGATTGAGCTGTACGACCCCCCCAGCCTGACACACTGGAGACTGGACTTCGCCCTCCATTTTATTCACCTTTCGCTGGGGTATTTAAACCTGCCCGTCCACGGACGACCCATTTGTGAGCTTTTGTTCCGAGCAGAATCAGGTTTTGGAAACATTTAGCTCCTCTTTGTGTTTTGGTGGGCGTTGGAGCCTTTTCATTCATCAGCCAATCAACGACAAGCTGTTTGTTGGTACAAGTTTGGCATTAAGCTCGCGCTCAAAGGACTTGTTTTTACAAGGCTTGCATTGACACCACCTATTAATCGCGTTTTGAGCAAAGGGTTTGGTCTGTTTAAAGATCCTGCGCGATTCATTTATCAGAACGGAAGACGGCAACATGGTGACACTGACAGCTATCGTATCTCCTCTCGGTCGGCATATCCACAGACATTTAGTGAGACAGGTTAGGAGCCAGCGTTGGATACCTGCTCGGAAATGCAACCTGTCTCTCTGCTCCAGCAAACTTGCTTTGAGCCAATGTAGGTTTTTTATGTCTTTAAATTGACTGTTTTGTTTTAGTCAAGAGGCTTGTTTTGGTTGTGACCTCATTTTGAATCTTTTAATATGCAAATTTCCAACCCATAATCAATACGTTTATTAGTGTTGTTGTGATGCTATCTATGACCGTGTTGATGATTATGCAGTCAGTCACATCTGTAATGTTTATTAGAGAAAACGCCTTCCTGCAACGATTGTTTACACTTCCGGGTCTTGCGTAACCAGGAATGTCTACACGAGACTTGATGGTAAATGATCAGAATGACGAAAGATTGATGGTACCAGCACAGATTTGGCATATTAATTATTTTCCGTTGTAAAAGCTTTACATGTTTTGTTTTTTTTAAGTAATTTGTGTACGTTTCGTGTGTTGATGTGTTCCCACAAGCCCCGCCCATTGGCAGAAGGGTTATGTTTATGATATGTGAAAAACACTTGAACGAAACCAGCCGTGAGGATGCAGTATGTCAAATGAAAAACATTGTGTCAAAGCGTTATTAAATTCATATGTAAAAACAATTTTAAACCTGAGCAATTTTGGGCATACATTTGACTAAAGAATCAATCAATTTAAACAATAAAAATAGGACATTATAAATAATAATTTGTGCTTGAAGCTTTCCTGCAAATCCAGTAGCTGTTTACAGCACAATCTTTCTATTGTGTGTTATCTTATCTAAACCCAGATAATCCGAACAGCACACACAGTCAGATTATAATGTAATGGTGTAATAGCCTGTTTGCTGAAACAAGTGAACATTTACAATAAAGTAATATAATGTTTATAGATGCAGTATGACAGCTCCATGTCTGTGGTAAACATCATAAACTCATTTCATGCATTTTGTTCCTATTTAACACACTATTCTGTAAGGGTATAGTTAGATGTTGCGTTTGCAGTCTACAAAATGGGTCAACTCAGTTGTAATCTCCCAGACCACTTAAAAAGCGGTCAGGAATCATTGTAAAGGGCCTTGTGTAGTATTTTAATCCAACGAAATCCCTGCTGGTCACATTCCCTGGCAGCTATAACATTTCATTCCTTTTGTTGACCCGAAAGCATGTGACCGTAATCTTAACTTTTCCACTTGTGTTTCATGTAGTATAAAGCACCTCTTTCTTGTTTGCTCAAGGATGTAATGTCTAGTGCATGCCCATTCATAAAGATGCTTAAACCCGGCTGAATGTCTTCATGTTAGTTCACTTAAGTTTTTTCCTGGACATTCCGAGTGTCAGTTTGTTTTATTTGAGTCATCAAATCACAGGAGGAAGTCTTTTTTTCCACTTGACTGTTTCTTCCGTGAGGAGATAAGCACAGCTCGTTGAACAAGTCGCTACATTTACTCTCTGTCGTTTTCCCTCGCTAGCTGTTCAAGTTTTTTTCTTTATTTTTTAAGCTTTTTAGAAAAATGTGTAATGTAATGCACGAGACGGCGTATTGCTCTTTAAAGTGTGAGTATCTATCTATCTATCTATCTATCTATCTATCTATCTATCTATCTATCTATCTATCTATCTATCTATCTATCTTTCTATCTATTTTTCTATCTATCTGTCCCTCTATCTGTCCCTCAGTCTGTCTGTCTGTCTGTCTATCTATCTGTCTGTCTGTCCGTCTGTCTGTCTGTCTGTCTGTCTGTCTGTCTGTCTGTCTATCTATCTATCTATCTATCTATCTATATATATATCTGTCCCTCAGTCTATCTGTCCGTCAGTCCGTCTGTCTGTGTGTCCGTCCGTCTGTCTATCTATCTATCTATCTATCTATCTATCTATCTATCTATCTATCTATCTATCTATCTATCTATCTATCTATCTTTCTATCTATCTGTCCCTCTATCTGTCCCTCAGTCTGTCTGTCTGTCTGTCTGTCTGTCTGTCTGTCTGTCTGTCTGTCTATCTATCTATCTATATTTATATCTGTCCCTCAGTCTATCTGTCCGTCAGTCCGTCTGTCTGTGTGTCCGTCCGTCTGTCTATCTATCTATCTATCTATCTATCTATCTATCTATCTATCTATCTATCTATCTATCTATCTATCTATCTATCTATCTATCATCTATCTATCTATCTATCTATCTATCTATCTATCTATCTATCTAGTACTATACTGTACTGTACGCCTCCCATACAATAACGCGTTTTACCGCATTGATAATTATGTCAAATTTTGGGGGGGGGCTGTTTACGTAGCAGCATGTATAGCGTCAAAGACGCGCAACGCCAAAAAAAGATGTTTCAGTATATGGATAGACGCAGGGACACCGTTATGCTTGTGACCGAAAATGATCTCCTGGCCGATATTTTTCCATCTTTTTAGTGCATCCGATGTGGCAGGAGCCTCTCGCGATTCCCGGTGGAGACAGACAATCGCCGATTGACATAATGGTGCGCAAAAGCGTCTTTGACTCGCAGCTCAGGCCCCTGAAAACGCAATACGACCCGAGGAGCTGCCAGCAGATCTGGAACAACGGCTACTCCTTCCTTGTGGAGTATGACGACACCAATGACAAATCCAGTAAGCTGCGCAATAATGTTTCGTCTAAAACTATGATAAAATGTTATTTAGTTATCGTTTTTTATTTTTATGCCTCTCGTTGGAACGAAATCTGATAATTGACTATTGTGTTGGTTTTAATGGAAACTATAATGGTCTCTACTAAATGTGTTGTGTTTTCTTGGTAGGATGTTGTTATCTTAATTTTCTCAAACATTGACACGTAGTGATTTGGTCAAATTGTTCAGTAAATCAACCATAACAAGATAAAACAAATCTGTGAGATGCTGGCCTGCGAGAAACTGTTTACTTGGTGAATTGTCCTAAAGTAGACTTGCTTCAGCTTTAAAGGGAGGACCATTGGAGGACCAGTTCAGACTGTGTCAGTTTCATTTCCACTGGGGGGAGAACAACGCCTGGGGCTCAGAGCACTCCATAGATCGACGCCTTTACCCTGCTGAGGTACCCTTTACCCACACCCCAAAAAATGAACGTAACGAACATTGCTCTTTCTGACTAAACATTGCATCATGCATCAGGTAATTAAAAAAAATATATATAATCATTCATATTTATTTGATATTATACCATGGTCTGTTTGAATACTGGATTCTGATTGGCTAAAAGGCGTGCATTTAAAGCCTTTAACGCACGGGTAGCTCCAGTCATTTTAAATTTAAAATGAACTGACAAAATAACCATCATTTACACAGGTTTGATCTAAAATAATACCGTAAACATCAATAAAAGCTTTATCTTGGCATATAACGGGATAATCCAAGGCTAAAGACTAAAAGGTGTGGGGTTTTTTTCCCCAAATATCTTCTGTATTTTTTTATTTTAAACTTTCTCTACAACCAAAATGAAATATGTAGGGGATAATCCACGTCTAGCCTTGCATTAAAGAATTTTATTGCAATAAAGCACTTTAATGCACAACGTGGAGGCAAAGAACCACCCGACCCCTCCGCCAAATGCATTAAAATCCTTTAATGCAAGGCTAGCCGTGGATTATCCAATTCATATTGCATTTTTGTTATAGAGAAAGTTTCAAATAAAAATATTTAAGATATTTGAAACAAAACCCCACACCTTTTAGCCTTGGATGATCCCGTGTATATATATATATGCCAAGTTAAAGCTTTTATTGATATTTACAGTATCATTTTAGATCAAACAGGTGTAAATGACGGTTATCAAACTGACTGGAGCTACCCGTGCCATAAAGGCTTTAAATGCACACCTTACAGCTTATCGGAATCCAGTATTCAAACAGACCATGGCCTTATAGTCTTAATGTCATTTTTTTTCTGAGAAGGAAATAATCCTCTCTTGCGACACAGATGGTTACAGAGGGCGGAGGCATTATAGTTAAACTTCCTTCTATTTTTGCTGCTTGACTGTAAAAGACATTTGGATAAGAGTCTGGCACTGAACCGGCATATGCACTATTGTCACTTAACCTGATACATAATTTAAAGACGGTGTTTGAGAGCAGACAAGTTTGCTCACTGGTGGTGAGAACGTGACCTTGTGTAAACTCTCAACACTCTTGTAGCTGTTGTGATTTGTGTGTGTGCGTGCAAAAGAGCTCATATTTCTTTCCTGTAAATGTATCCTCTATTGCGTAAAGTGAATTTTTTTCCACTTCTGGGTTAAAGGCAATCATTTGTTTTCATTATTTTCTCTGTGTCCAAGCCATTGTGCTTCGGAAGACAAAGTCCAAAAAGCCAAACCTTGACTGTGAAGTTATGAAAGAAGGACTGAGTATAGTTGTAAACTGAATCAAACCAAATGCATTATGGGAAAGGAATGCAATATTTATATTCACAGTAGTATGGGTGTGTATCTGTGTTCTTTACAAACAGCTTCACATTGTTCACTGGAATTCTGACAAGTACAGTTTGTTTGAAGAGGCCGTTGTGGAAGAAAATGGGCTGGCTGTTATTGGAGTCTTCTTGAAGGTACTTTTTTATAAAATAGTTAATTTAAAAACTAAATACAGATGGAAAAGCAGTAAGGACCCATACTAGCCGGAACTGAAATATGCGGAAATATATGAATATCAAATATAATAAAAAGAGTTACACTTGGGTCGTTCTACTTTTGTTCTCAAATAAGCAAAACTTTTCATAAATTACAATAAAGTTTTGTACTCTAGTGTATAAAAAAAGCATATTTTTGTCTTCACAGGTTGGAAAGAGGCATGAGGGTTTGCAGAAACTGGTGGATGCCTTGCCTGCCGTCAGACACAAGGTAAAATTAAGAAAAACAGTGCAAAGTAGATGTTTGGTGCACATTGAGCCATGCCTTCCTTGTGACTTACTGAGATAATAATCTTGTTGCAAGAATCATCTCTCATTGGTAGATGTGAGTTCACTTTTAGAAGCATTAGTAGTTACAAAATGCTTTCTGAATAGTATAATATCTCCGTCTCAACTAGGACAGCGTGGTAGAGTTCAACAAGTTCGACCCCGCATGTCTTCTCCCAAAGAACATCGATGACTATTGGACCTATGCAGGCTCTCTGACCACCCCTCCCCTCACGGAGGCCGTGACTTGGATCATAATGAAACAGCATATTGAAGTCAGTCATGATCAGGTAGGAGACTTATATTTTTGGGGAATTTGAGACAGGAAATTGAGGAGTGATGTTTCCATAGAAATTAACTTTCCTCGCCGGACAAACTAGATTAAAACTATATATTTTGGTTTTATAAGCGAGTTATAAATTTAGGCTTTGAGAGCTTTCTGACACTGGCTGTTTACTCGGCTGGTGGGCTGTTCGTCATTTTTTCCACTGCTCCATGGTAACCTGGGAAATGGAATGGAAAGCTCGTCTGGTTTACTGCTGACGTCTGTTTATTCATCTGTCTGAACCCCCCTTAAATGGGCAAAATTACTTAGAACCATTGAAAACAACACATTATAAAAAACATTTTTTTGGTAATAATTTGAAAGATATAAACTCACCTAAAGGACTATTAGGAACACCATACTGATACTGTGTTTGACCCCCTTTCGCCTTCAGAACTGGCTTAATTCTACGTGGCATTGATTCAACAAGGTCCTTGAAGCATTCTTTAGAAATGTTGGCCCATATTGATAGAATAGCATCTTGCAGTTGATGGAGATTTCTGGGATGCATGAAGCTCCCGTTCCACCACATCCCAAAGATGCTCTATTGGGTTGAGATCTGGTGACTGTGGGGGCCATTTAATACAGTGAACTCATTGTCATGTTCAAGAAACCAAAATGAAATGATTCAGGCTTTGTGACATGGTGCATTATCCTGCTGGGAGTAGCCATCAGAGGATGGGTACATGGTGGTCCTAAAGGGATGCACATGGTCAGAAACAATGCTCAGATAGGCCGTGGCATTTAAACGATGCCCAATTGGCACTAAGGGGCCTAAAGTGTGCCAAGAAAACATCCCCTACAGCATTACACCACCACCATAATTGCTTTAATGAGAAATTGAACAGGTGTTCCTTATAATCCTTTAGGTGAGTGTAATTTGTAGTAATTAAAACAATATGAAAATTATATAATACTTTATAATATTTAGTTTACCATTGCATTAAAACAGGTCACGGCTGAGTTTAAGTCACTTTAAAATGGCTTTAAATGAATCCCATTCAATAAAAATGTATATTTCAAACTCTGTGTTATATTGATTATCCTATTCTCACAAACTTCTCTCGTCCTCTCAGTTGGCAGTGTTTCGCAGCATGCTCTTTACATCTGCAGAGGAGCAGGTGCAGAGGAGTATGGTCAACAACTTCCGCGTCCAGCAGGCTTTGAAAGGACGGAGCGTCCGTTCCTCTTTCACCCCCTTCCTACAGGACGCTCCTTCGATGGAGTAACACAAATTCACAACCTAACGTCTAAAAGAAGCACAATCTCAGCAGTTACTTTTACCGCATACTCTGTTCTCTATCAAGGTCTTAAACTGGAATTTCCAATTTACCCAACAGGTTGAAAGGGATTAGAAAGCTATTGTGTTCTCAAATGTGTGCATTATCTGAAGGGTGTTTGTTGCTGTATTTGTACAAGTACTGAGATTTTTGGTCTATACATTGGCAAGTTTTTTTTCCACTTTTGAGGATAAAACGCCCCCTCTTGTGGATAACTGACAGATTACAACACATGCATTGTCTTGTTAATTTTAATTCAGTACTTTTAGTTTAATTGCAAACTTGTTTACTGTCTGAGGGAATTTCTTTTAAGCATGAAACTGCACAATGCGTTTTAAGATGTTATAATCGTTTTAACGAAGTATTTTCTCTAGAACTCGTCTACATCTATTTTCAATATCGTAGTATGATTTAGACTAGACAAATAGTCTTTATAAAAGGTGCACTGGTAATATGAGATGTAGAGTGAAGTAGATTTATACGCACAATTCTTTAAATAATTAGCATTACTGTACTTTCAATATTATCAGAGCAGTTTATTAACATTCATAGTGCCTTTAACGTTATACGATGATTTATTCTCCATTAATTTCATGTAATCAACAAACCAAGCGCACAATTTCTTTGGCCACATTTGCCTCTGAGTGAAATATGTGCCTGCAGTAAAATATTTTTTAGTATTTGTTGGTCTCATCGATTAAGCTCACGTTTATTGTTGTTACGCTGTTTCTGGGACTTCAAGTGCATTTGTAGCGGAGATGAGGTTTGTAGAATGTCTTGTAGATTTATTCTGGGTCACTTGGACATGTTTCCACTGTATTTCATTATACAAATTTTAAAAGAGGGACCTTATTTCTCCTCTAGAGGCACATGTAAGACCACTCAATAGAGAATTGAATCTTTGTGCATTCGTGGCATTCCATTTCTAAAAAATCCAGTAAATGCAATAAGGCAAAAAATATTAAAATATGGTACTGAGACATATGTGACCCTGGATCAAAAAAACATTCTTAAGTAGCACGGGAACCTTTTTATTAAAAGCCAAAAATATATTGTAAAGTGTTTCTACACATATCGATTTTTTTAATACAAAAAATCATTAGGATAAGGTAAGGCTCATGTTACATGAAGATATTTTGTAAATTTCCTACCGTAAATATGTAAAAACTTTTTTTTTGTGATTGGAAGGCCTGCTACAGTGCCTCTGATAAACAACTTCAAAGGCAATTTTCTCAATATTTAGATTTTTTGGCACCCTCAGATATTGTCTTATTGTCAATAGAAAGTTTTTTATTTCAATTTTCGAATGATGTAAAAATCTACTTTTGAAAAATTGATCCAACATCGTCCAGGGTCACATATGTTTTTATAAGTTGTGAGAATTCCATTGATGAGAGATGGAGTTTTCATGCTTGGTATTTAAAGATGCTTTAAAGTAAAATTGCCAGAGATGTGCAGTTTTTTTTTCATTGCCAACAGACACTGGTCTTTTGTTATGGCTGAATAACAATGTTCTTGTATAAACTCTCCCTAAAATGGCCTCCCATTTGAATGGGCCACCTGCTTCTCTCTCAGAGATGCGGAGTAGATTGGAAAGCTGGATTTGCACTGTACAAACACTGGGTTATGGACGGCTGGGAGCTCTTCCCTGCACCTGCACAAGTTTTCAGCTACTCTGTGCCCCTAGTCTAAAAAGTAGGGAACATTCTTTCACATCAGGAGGGAGGCACAGTGTTTTCCTATTGAAGCAGGAGTGAATGGCTTGTGAAGGATCTTTTGTTTGGGTTTAAATTATGCATTGCCGTTCTTAATATTTAAATGAACATCAAATTGATATTCTTGTTAAGATTGCGTGGCTGAAATCTTTCTGGTATGATTTGCTTTCATTAGCTACCTTGAGGTCTTCATTCAATTAAAAAATAACACTAAAACTTCGCTTACAACTAATTTGTAAAATTGTCACTTATGTACTTGTGGTAACTGTTACAAATGTTATGATCTAAAAGTATGCAAAGGTTAACATGATTGGATTACACCGTGTGCGAAAAGTATTGTTGTATTTACTATATAATCGAACCTTCACTTTTCCATTTTATATGGGTCACTATTTGTTTTACTTTTGGGAGGATACAGGAGTGTGCCCTGGGGTTTCAGACAGGGTAAGAGGGTGATGCCGGGGGTTTATGGAGGCCCCATCCCTGCATTCACAGCATGCACCAGATGCTTGTCCGGTTCAGCTGCATTTTAAAGGTGCATGTTTTGGTTGACTCCGCATAGGAGGGGCCTGAATGTCAACAACTGCATCGTAACCTCCCATTCATACTGTCTGAAATGTTTGAGTATTATCATTTTATGTGTAAAAAATAATAAACAAAAAATATTCTGGAGCTACATGTGTGTTTTTGCTATGTTAGTAACACGAAACAATGTGCATTTAACTTTGAGTTTTTTTTACTTTTTGAAGCGACAAGAATACTTTGTGAGAAAAACAAACCAAACTAAGGACTTAACAACCGTTGGGTGTGTTTCAACACCAAAATTCTGGATGTGAAATATAGACCATTTGCTGGGTTAATTTAATCCAGTTTTAGTATGTCCCTTTTTTGACCCAACACGGCATTTTTAACATCCTTCTTCATTTTACCCCTTTTTACATTGAAGTTATAGATTGTCTAACAGTATCCTTAGATTTGTATGTTTTGTGTATCCCTTAAGTCAGGGGTGTCCAATGTCGGTCCTGGAGGGCCACAGTCCTGCAGAGTTTAGCTCCAACTTGGCTCAACACACCTGTTTGGAAGTTTCTAGTCTGCTTTGTGAGACCTTGATTAGCTGTTCAGGTGTGTTTGATTAGGGTTGAAGCTAAACTTTGCAGGACACCGGCCCTCCAGGACTGACTTTGGACACCCCTGCCTTAAGTGAACAAGGCATCTTATAAATGTATATTAAATTATTCTTAATAATAAAAAAAACACCTGGAACATTTTCTATAGTGCACATCACATTTTATCTTAATTGATTTTGATAACATAATAGGGAGGATTCTTGCAGTGACTCGCTTTATAATAATGACTGCCGTCCATTGTCTTCTGAGCACTGGAGAAGGTTCCAGGAAAATATACGAACCTTTGGAATGCAACGTCTAAACTAGTTAGGACTAGATAGCACCTTTAAAGACAAAACAGCGAAAGGGGCCAGGGTGTGGGTGTTTGAAGAAGCTGGGGAACCTGTATTGAATTTTGTCTCAAACTTGGTTCAAAAAGATTCAGTTCCATGTTTGTTGTTCTTGGCTCCGTGACTTATATAATGGGATGAGACGCTGGGTTTTTGCGTATCCCAAACACACCATGGCTTCCCATCATTGTGTGAGAGAGTTTGGGAACAAGGTCTTTGAGCACTACATGATAAACAAACTATAGATGTAAAGTGATTGAAGAGCAGCAAAACTCTTCTCAGCTGTGATGAAGAAGGCGCCCGAGACCTTCTGCAGCTGTGGAGTACCTCAAGAGATGGTGGACACTTTCTGGGGTCCCGACCTTATCCAAAGAGTCCAATACAGCTGTTTCTGACTGATAATCAGGCAGAATAGTGGACGAGGATGAAAGCATCTAAAATTAAGCCTTTTCCTCTTGCCTCTTTTGTGCATGTTCAATGTTTTTGCAGGTTATTTTTAGACAAAAAGAAAACTCCATTCAGTCCCATTGCTCTTCTATAAACAGGAACCAATGACTTTAAGATGTTTCTCAGGACTTTAATCCAGCTGTTTTCCTCTTTAGATCAAACAGATTTGTAGTTTACTCTTTGTTCTGTTAACAGGCCTCTTATACGGTTCTGTGCTATAATACAAATTTCCAACTTGAATGTTGCGTTCTAACAAGTCTAATGACATTGGTTACATGATTACCTCTTGCCTTATTTTCTCTCTATACTTGAAGCTCTGATTTTTTTTACTTTTAATAATAACCTTGTTTTTTACTTTTAATGATAACCAGCCCTTGTGGTGCCAGAGAACTGAGTCATCCACGCCCACCTCTCCCGTCGAGGAAGAAAACCGAACTCTTACATCTGCAAGCTCGACACAGCATTACCCACAAGTTATTAAACACAAAGTCCCCTGCTATCTCCTTCCTCTTTAAGCTGAAATAACAATAAACCACATATTTAATTTACTTCTGTAACAAGGGAGGCTAAACTAAACAATATGGAAATGAGACGCACAGAAAAGTGCAGGTGTCAAACATTGGTCGGACTTTTAACATAAATCCAAAACATGCCTTGATGTGAAACCTTTGACCGTATAGTTCAAAACTATAGTCCTCCCCTACAGAGTACCAAATTCTTCTGAGAATGATACCTTGTAGGCAAGGTCCCACGCGTCTATGAAAAACAAAAGCTGGAAAAGAAGAGATGAAATTTAAGATGTTTTGTTTAATTTGAAAACTAATATCTTTAAAGCCCACTGGGAATCCGGCATAATTTGTAAAGCGCATTTACCTGAAAACAGGAAATTAGTCTGGAAAAGTTTGTTATTTTTTCATACGTTTTCCAGACATTATAAACATGCAAATGGTTTGAACAAGAAATTTATTTGAGGTATTCGCTTTTATTTTTAAATGTTTCATTTTTATGTAAGTTTGAGTTTCAGCAATTATTTAGTTTTTCTCAATTTAAAATGTTATTTTATTTATTTTGTATGTTGCTAACAGCAGACTTTTGCTCAGATTTTTGCCCAGATTTTCAGGGTGGAGTTGTTGGAGAAAGTCTTTGGCAGTCTGCGTATTTTATCACGTATTGTTTTCTATGCAAACAGTCAAAGTCTGCAGATTTTATCATGTTTTGTTTTCAATGCAAACGTTAAAAACGTCTGCAAGGTCTAGTTTTTAAAAAACCTGTTCGGATTTTGCTAGTCTTGTGGTGTATTCCAGCCTGAAGTAGATTTTTGTGATTATTATTATTTACATTATCATTTTTATAATCATTTCTGTGCCTGAATGTGAAATTATTCAGATTATTCCTGAGGCAACGTTTCTAATCTTCGTTTATAAGTGTTTCATAAAATATTACATTTACATTAAGCAGACGCTTTTATCCAAAGCGACTTACATTGCTTTACCCTATACATTTTACAGGTATTTGCAATCCCCCGGACTCGAACCCACAACCTTGCGTTGTTAATGCAATGCTCTCACCACCGAGGTACAGGAAAGCTATATTAGGGCCAGTATTTTGTAATAATGTTCTATCCAATAGTTTTTGTCTGAATATTTTGTAAAATCGTCACCTCAGGATGAAGTTCAGATCTATTTTCACAACCTAGAAAAACTTGCGCAGTGTGAGAAACGTGCTCAACCTGCTGGACCACTCGGATTTGAAACTCTAGAGGGCGATAAACACCCCACTGAAACTAGAGCAGATTGCATGACTATGTGGAGGAAAGAGGAGGAGGAGGCCCAAGAGGAGATGCTATTGTACGTTTCAACACACATTGACACGCTTCAGAAACCACGTTTCTGTGAGTCGCAGCGGACCTCGCGGTGTCGCCGTACAACAGCCGAGCCCAGTCTTACGTGTTCTCCAACGGGTCGTTTTCACCATCCACACAGTAAAACAAAGCGTCCGGCTTTGTTGAGACAGAGGAAGAAATGTCAGGGTTGAAGAAACGGAGTTCGAACGCATCGGCGGACCGAGATGAAGACGACAAGCAGGTGACGGAGAAGATGCTCTCCGGCAGAGGTGGAAACGGAAAGCAGGCAGCTACGCAAGAAAGTCCGACATCGGACATCACCACTGCGGAAGGAGAAAAGACAGTCGAGCTCAAAAGAACTATAACGCTTGTGAACGGCGTGGCCATCATTGTAGGCACCATCATCGGCTCGGGTATCTTCGTGACACCCACCGGAGTGGTGAGAGAAGCAGGTTCGGTCGGGCTGTCGCTGGTCGTGTGGTCCGTATGCGGCGTGTTCTCCACCATAGGCGCGCTGTGCTACGCCGAACTGGGGACCACCATCACGAAGTCCGGGGGCGACTACGCGTACATCCTCGAAGTGTACGGTTCCCTCCCTGCGTTTCTGAAACTTTGGATCGAGCTTCTTATTATCAGGCCGTCCTCGCAGTACATCGTTGCTTATGTTTTCGCAACCTACCTCCTCAAGCCCATCTTCCCGGTGTGCCCCGTCCCCGAAACGGGGGCCAAACTGGTCGCCTGTCTCTGCATCCGTAAGTAACCTGTTACCTCATTAATTCACATAGTTATCAATTTTTCGCTTTTCTATATCATAAATAAGTGATGGTTTGAGTAAGTCTATAGATTCACGTTAATAATCGTTCGGTTTTCGTTAAGACGTTGAACTCAGCTGTCACTCCACGTGCCTATCGCGCTTCATCGCTACGCCTCGACCGCTGACAAGTCCCTCACATGAAACTCATGCTGTGTATGTAAACATTTCTTTCGTCATCTCGTTGATGAATCTTGTAAACGTGCGTTTGTGGGTAAAATACGTAACCACATGCACGAACTATACATGTAGATACAAAGTGTGTAAAGTGATGGGAGCGAGCATGCTGAAAGTACTACGAACAATTTCATCATCCGGATGGAAGGACGTGTCATGCGCAGACACACCTTGCCGGGTTTTATGCAAATCGTGTCCGCTTTTAATATCAATGATATAGTGTAGAAGTTAGAGCATTAGCCTTACATCATTATAATGTGAGGAGATATAAATGAAAATAATGATCAAATAAATTACATTATATACTGTTTAATAATTATAATTAATGACGTAAATGACGTGATATAATGAATGATGTAATTCATAAAATATTGAATAAAAAATCTAATGCGGAGACTCAGTATTTTCTCATTCTGCTAATTGTATTTCTATAATAGTTTGCCGTAAATCATGAATAAAGACTGATGTTGATAAACGCACAGTCGTGGATCTTTGACATGCATGCTCACTGGCAATATGTTGAGGGGGTGATGTGGCAGCCGTCCGAGCAATGCAGCCCTCCCGCAGGGTTTGAACCAGCCAGGATTAGCAGAATAAGCCCTAATCACCGATTGAACGAAAAATGTAAACTCATATTTCTCTCTTCCTCTTGTTGGATTTTTTCTTCCCACTTAATTTCGTACTCCAGACCTTTCTCATTCATCGCAATTGAATGCTTGATTTGGATACAGGAATGCATCGTCTTTGTGAATGTGGGGGAGTGAATAAGTGCATCACCTACTATCCGCCGTAATCTCGCCCTGTCTAATCCTTTTATAAGAAACCACATGACGAGACAGAAAGGGCACTAAAGACCCTGCAAGCTCTAGCCGAGTAACAACAAGTTGCAGGTGTTGAAAAGAAACACTCAGAGTTCAGCCCAGGTACCCAGTGTTAAGACCCATAGACAAGAGTCTGTTGGCATAGATACTGTTGGCCATTGTCCCGTGACCCATTTCTCCATTGTGTTGTGGTTATGATTGAAAAAGGGACTCCAGGATTGGCGTGTGCATTATAGGACTCTACGTATCCATGGCAGCGACCCCCTGAGAGGTAGCGCATACTTGCCTTTGGGAGGTTCGGGAAGGAACATCTGCCTGATGATCCCTAGTTTATTATGCAGACTACTTTTCCAGACAGTGTATGTACAAGAGTGTGTGCGTATATATCCTACTGTCCTACCCGATACAGACCCCCTTTTGTATTCAGGCCTACACAAAGGGCGCCAAGCTTTGCCTCTCAGTTCGGTGCCCTGAACGATTTACAGCTAATGTGTCTTTGAAGTAATCATTTAATAACTTATAATAGGGTGCTAGGAGCCCAAAGAGGTAGGAGTTCGGGATTTTTATGTATCTGTTTATTTAGTCTGTAAAATACCACAAAGGAAGTCATACCTGCTAATAACAACAAAATAGAAACGTTATAAAAATGTATTATTTTGTAGATTATAATAATTGTATTTATTTTGACTATATTTGTTTTTATTACTTTATGTATTTAATCATTTTATTAATAATCATTTTTCTAATGGCACAGTCAGTTGAGTCATTTAAAGTCCCCGTGAACCGGAAATTGCCATTTTTATTACTTCCGTATTCGTCTGATGCATTTCCGAGCGAAACAGAATTTTTTCTCAATGCGACTTGATTGGATGTATAAAACATTATATGCATTTTGAAATGGAACTGGGAGCAGACTGAAAGTTGAAGGGGAGGAGTTAAGGGATGCTCCGCCCAAGCCGTCTAACTTGCATCATTTGAGATGGATAGTCTCTGGTTCTGCTCTTTAAGGTTCTGCTCTTTAACATTTTAACTGACGTTTATGAAGGCAGATGAATTTTATAAAGAGAATGAACGACATTGGTAGGCTATTTACAATCAACGCTACGATATTTAATGAAAAAATGACTAAATGATTCAGGTAATAACCGTTCGGAGATTTAGCCCTTTAGCACTTAAATAAAATAACAAATTGAGTTAGTGCTCATTTAGTGTACAATATAAATTGTTTTTTAAATAAACTTTATGTTTTATGGGTTAAGTAATGTTTTATTTTCTCATAAGAGGAGATCAAAACAACTTACGAGAAACCAGACTCAGGGAATGCATGCTTACCTTGCAAGTTACATTACAATAAATGTACATCAGCCGAATTACCTTAGATAGTATGTTTAATATTATTCATGTTATTCAGACTTTGTTTAAACACATACAATGACTAATTTAAGGTGTAGAAGCCAAACTGGTACTGAAATGCATTTCCCTTGTATTTCTAGTCGTTCTGATTCTGTCAAACTGCTTGGTTCAAATTTCTTAAAACATATCAAACATTTGATTTAAAGGGCTGGATTTGCTTATATTTTCAACACAAGTCTGATATGACTAACCCCCCTGTTCACATTGCATTACTTAAAGTGATAGTTCACCCAGAAATAAAAATTCTCTCATCATTTCAAATCTGTATGACTTTCTTTCTTCTGCTCAACGCAAAAGAAGATATTTTGAAGAACGTCGGTAACCGAACAATGACGTATTCACTTCTATTGGATGGACTTGATTGTTTTGATTCTTCAAAATATCTTCTTTAGTGTTCTGCAGAAGAAAGAAAGTCATGCAGGGTCAGTAAATGATGGTTAAACTGTCCATTTTTGGGTGAACTATCACTTTAACTCTGAACAACAGTACCTTAAAACCATCAAAATGTGGGTGTGCAGAAAACCGTTTTTTTTCTTCAGGCGTCAAACGAACCCAAGTGCCCTCGATGACACGCAGACACACTTTTTGAAACACTTGCAAAGTAATGCATGCGCCAATGTAAACATCACTTTGCGTGAGAGGCCTTTTGAGTTTAAGCGTGGCTGACAAATTCTACCGTAATTAGTTTACCAAGTATTTAGGTTAACTTTCTCTGAGCCACTGTTGTGAGAGACTAAAAATAACAAATGATCTCCTGTCACTCTCTTTTCAGTGATGTTGACTGCTATTAACTGCTACAGTGTGAAAGCCGCCACAAGGGTCCAAGATGCCTTCGCCGCTGCTAAGCTACTTGCTCTGGGCCTCATCATCATTATTGGCTTCGTGCAGATTGGCAAAGGTGGGTGACACAGAGTAACTACATGAACACCAAAAGTTCATCAATTTTTTTGTGGAGTATTATTCAAGGTCATGGGTTCGATTCCCAGGGAATGCAATAGTGTATGATGGTACGTTGTCGTTTAGGCAAAGGATATGATATGAATAAAGATTTGAATGTGGTTGGGTATACCTTGGCAATGGTGACATCATTTTTGTCTGTTCCCACCTGTTGTGATTATGATAATCAAATACTAGAATTTAGTTCAGAGTAAATTCTTTCATTCTACATGAATGTGGATCTGAAGTATTTACCTGGTGAAAATTGTCTAAGTTGCAGAACAATTTATAAAATATTTACATTTTCAAGCTCTGCTATGCTTCATACTCATACTAAAAGCACCCTATAATGTACATACAATATTTATTTGAAATTATATAATATAAAATAGACTGGTTCCTCTGTCTTTGTTACTTATCTTAACGTTTTGAAATCCCTTTGGTTCACCTCATGCATCAGAATTGTTGCCCAGTCATGGCGTCGCGTTGCCCGGGTTTAGATTCAGGCCTAATAAAGGGAATGTTTTTCACACCAGGACAAGTTTTGTGGCTGAAATGTTGCCCAATCATGCCGTCCCGTTGCCCGGGTTAAGATTCAGGCCTAATAAAGGGAATGTGTTTCACACCAGGACAAGTTTTGTGGCTGTTCAGTCAGGTCGAAAGTAATTGAGTTGTCTGAATTGCCGACCTACTGCATGTGTAGCCAAGAGAGGTTTGTTTGCCATTACGACAATTTAACGCAGACACCAGACGTCTGGAGAAACAGTGAGCGAATAAAAGAAAGCAATTGAACGGCAGACCTGCTTTACCAAAAGACTTGAGCTACCATGAGCTACGATAATCTCTGTTTAAATGTTCACAGTCACAGAGTGGAATTAACTTGAAAAAAAGTAGCCATGAGGTCAGAAAGTAAGAGTGGCTATTGAAACGGGGAAGTAACTAAAAATTCCGACACAATCTCATAGGAATTCGTAGTGGCTAATTTGTATGAATTTGTACGATCTTATTCGTGCGGTTTGTACTATTTGCTTTCGACCCAGTGATGTTAGGTTTAGGGGTGGGGCCCCAGTATTGCTTCTCTCAAATAATCGTTCATTTTTTGGGATAGTTGATCACAAATTCCAAAACAATCTCATTGGAATTCGTAACAATTCAATTTAAGTACCTAATACGTATAAATGTGTACTTTTTTATTTAACTACGATTTGCCTTCAGCACAGTGATGTTAGGTTTACTGGAGGGGCCTTGGTATAGCTTTTTTCTAACAATCTTGCATTGTTGTACGAATTAGTTACCTCGTGCTAATCCATTAGGATTCAGACGTTTTTTTCACACCTTGGTGTTGTTTTAAAGAGATATGACCTTTCAGTTTTGTAACACAAAAGCAAACATAAGACTTATTTTTGCAAAAAAGAAACATAATTATTATCTTTTAGTTACTGAATATCTGGTCCTCCCTTAAAACCAAACTAAATTTCAACAGTTTTCAGATATAAAATTCGGCTACTAGTAATGTTCTGTGTGTAATTTTTTGCATGATCTATTGAAAGAAATGCAATCTTAATATACATAACTATGTCTTCAGAGGTGTATAAAGACTTGTATAAGACGTATAAAGTGTTATGTATTTATAAACAGCGGATCCCCTTGCAGGGAATTCACCGTGTTGTTTCTACAGTAGCCCTAACAGACAAACTGCTACACAAAACGTTGTAAATATGTTACTGTATCTCATTCGGCAAAGAAGGGGAAACCGTGATGACGTCCTTATCTCCCTCCGCAGTGCTTGGAAAGGGAGTAGTGGAGTGAGCTGTCGTTTGCAAATCGCAACCTCACCACTAGACGCGACAAAATTTCATACACTGGACCGTTAATCAAATTTCGGTTCTGCGTTAACATTTAGTGAAAAGGGGGATTTTACAGTCTGAGATGTAGATTTGGAAATGTCCACACAAAGGTCCTGTCTGTCAATGTCTACTGCACAAACAGAGACCTGAAGCGAAAGCATTGCCTTTAATGTATATGAGTCAGCCGGTGGAACAGGTTAATATGATAATATGGATTGTTAGTTGCTCTTTTTATCTCCCCACCAACCACTCCATCCACCCCCGCTGCCCACACCTGTGGACATGTAGGTACAGAGAGTAAGTGGGTTATTGAAAGAAATTTAGGAGTCATCATCAATCTTGTAGCCTGGGAGCAAGAATTTTGGCCTTTTCAATTGGCTCGCCTCACCCAAATTCTGTCAAGACTGGTACATTTTGGCTTTGATTTTGGGTGTGTTTGAAGCCTATTTTATGTTGACATTTAAGTACAATTTTTGGCCCAATTGGCGCCATGCAAAATTACTGTATCAGCTAGTGGCATAAACCTACTCCTGTCCAGACACATTGCTTTTTAAAATCAGTATGTTCAGATGCAACAACAAACCATGATGTATCATCATTCCTTATAAATTTACAATTTGAAAATTGTGTTGTTACTGTATACATTATAGTAATGATAATGAGCTATTCTATAATAAAACTGTGCCAATAAATAACACATTCACCTCAGGTTTTTCTGGGCATTTTCTGACTATTTTGACGTGTTTTTGAGGTAGATAAGCAGGTAAGAAGCTTTTCTGGTAAATGCTCTGTGTATTGATTCCTGTGAATTTGACATTACAACTTGGTCTCGACCTAAGACGCAAAGAGTAACATTCAATACGGTCATTGTAGCAAACATGCTCAGATGTCTAAAACCACCCTATTTTACTCATGAAGTTGTGCTGTGAGAGCTGTTTATGTTTGATATTTACTTGCTTACTTTCTCTCCCTCCGCACGAAGTGTCTTCTGTTTGACTGCTTAATAGTAACCGGTTTATCTCACTTAAACTTCCAGAAAAGGTCTTACTGAGTTACTGACTTACTTTTGGAACTGTGCCTGTGTTTGTTGCTTAGACTTTGAGAAAATGAAACACGCAACAGAACGCCCTTGTGGTTATCTACAATCTTAAACTCCCAGCCATGCCCACAGACGGGAAGTAAACCTGTCAATTTAGGGCCACACCCCAGACCCCCGCCATTCATGTACAACATTATTGCTAGCAATTATTTTCTTTTAAAGTTTTACCTTTACGCCAATTTAGTGTTAAAGGAACAGTTGACCCAAAAATAAAAATTCTGTCATCATTCACCCTCGAGTTGTTCTCAACTTGTATACATTTCTTTGTTCTGATGAACACATAGAAAGATGTTTGGAATGATGCTTGTAACCAAAGAGTTCTTGGCCACCATTGACTACCATAGTAGGAAAAATTACAATGGTATCAAAAGTGCCCCAGAACTGTTTGCTTTCCTACATTCTTCAAAATATCTCATTTTGTGTTCAACAGAACAAAGAAATTTAGAAAGCAATTTTTCCTATTATGGCAGTCAGTGGTGGCCAAGAACCGTTTGGTCGACCACTATCATTACCTTTGAAATGACCTTTAGAATTTGTATTGATTCCTTTGACCAATCAAAATCAAGTATTTCTAAAAGCTCACACTCGACTGCTTCTGTTCGTTTTGTCTGTTGTGTTTTAGATTTGCGTGTTGTTTTTCTGAATCCCTCAGACTGAAGGAGGCTTTGTAAGCTGAGATCTGCTGTCTACGCATTTCTCTCAGGCAAAGATCAGGGCGCCTCTATGCTGCTGTGGTCCTCTCGAGTTCAGTCTCGGCCTGTAATACTCAAGTTTATACAAAGAATTTAAATAGGCTTACACTCATACCACGCCTGACTGCCTCAGGCATACAGTCACACAAACATTTGCCCGGCTCTTGGGTCATGTGGCAGCATTGGCCTCCATTGATCGGCACTGATCTGTCACATGAGTTCCCCTTGGGGTGCAGTCATTCTAACACGCATACAGACATTCACAAGTACCTGTGAACTGATAGCTTTTCATTTTTTTAATTCCATTAAATTCTTGAATATAAATAAGCAAGTAATCCTGAACAGAAATGCTTGGAAGTGATAAACGAATAGACCGGCTTTTACACAGGGACCCTTAGATGTGCCCCAGCTTGATTTTTGTTTAAGAGCTTTTTTTCTTTTTCTGTATTTATGCTCTATATGTTTGATTTCTTAGCAGGCGTCCTTGAACGAGAAGTCCACGTCCTTACATTGAAGCCCAATCTTGTTTGTTCCTGTAATGTGAAATCGGGAATAATATAGTGTGGGAATTGCTGAGTAGTCTCTGGATATTATGTCTGGCTCTGGTTGTTTATTTTAGATAATGTTCTTCACAGTCAGTGAAGACTGGACATGTTTTAGATGTAGTAATCTTTCACATTTATTGTTTTGGTTACAGGTGACACCGTTGAGCTTCTTCCCGCCAATTCATTCAAAGGAAGCAATTGGGACTTCGGCAAGATCGGATTGTCTCTTTACAGTGGACTGTTTGCCTATGGAGGATGGTACGACCAAAGAACTAGAGATACATTTTTGCATTTAGCACGAGGGTTAAAGAATTAATTGCTTTTACCATCTTTTGCTTTTTTTGCCATGATACAATAAAAAGATGTTGGCCAGAATGAGTACATCATGTAAATAATCACATTATATAATTTTTCATTTGTTTTCTAATTCAGTTTCTCCTTTTATCAGGAATTATTTGAATTTCGTCACAGAGGAGATGATTGACCCATACAGGTAAGTCAAACAAATGAAAACGGCAAGAGTTGATGTATAGAGTTGTAGATGTTTTATTTATATAATAAAATATTGTTATGTTTTGAAAGTGGTGAAGAATGTATTGTAATATCGGTTAACGTTACAGAAATCTCCCCCTGGCCATCATCATATCCCTTCCTATTGTCACCGTCGTCTATGTTCTGACCAACTTGGCCTACTTCACCACGCTGAGTCCAGATCAAATGCTCTTATCTGAAGCTGTTGCTGTGGTGAGGGATGCTACACAGACATCAGTTTCAGATAGTAAAACAGAAATCAAACAAAAGTTATATTACATTCTTTACATGTTATTTTAAAGATCTAAAGAGCTCTATTGTTTGTGATTCAAAATCACATTGTAAATTTGCATACTTAATTTGCAACTTTTCTGCATACATTT
Organism: Triplophysa dalaica; assembly: GCF_015846415.1. Lineage (NCBI taxonomy): Eukaryota > Metazoa > Chordata > Actinopteri > Cypriniformes > Nemacheilidae > Triplophysa > Triplophysa dalaica. The sequence continues at coordinate 5,158,561 of NC_079565.1, read as the reverse complement.
GCATACCGAGTTTTGATCGGTTCACTGATGGCAGAGAAAGTCTGTTATCTGTAGAATTAAGTGTTCTTATTTCTGCCAAAAATCTTAAAATGAAAAAATATTTTTTAGGACTTTGGCAACTACCACCTGGGGCTTATGGCTTGGATAATCCCCCTGTTTGTAGGATTGTCGTGCTTTGGTTCTGTGAATGGGTCCCTTTTCACATCTTCCAGGTAACATTCACACCAACACGCACATACATGTGCTGCGTGGAAGAGGTTTCATTCATCAGATCTATTTCCAACGTTTATTTGATAGATCTATCTCGTAACTGTTGTTATGAAACACCCTGCAACCTTTTCCATGGCAAGCGGTGATCGGGTTATCTGGGAAGGGTTTTATCCGGGCAGTTCGTTTGAGGTTTAATGTACATTTGTCTTTCACCTCAGGCTGTTCTTCGTCGGGTCCAGAGAAGGTCATCTTCCCAGTTTGCTGTCGATGATCCATCCTGACCTGATGACTCCACTTCCATCTCTGATATTTACCGTAAGTGTCTGAACACCTACTCAAACTATTCACAAATAAGTTTTTCTATGCACAGATTTTAAAGATTTTTGAGGACGTTTTGAAACCCGGAAATGCTCAAAAATCTGTACTGAACTCACTCAAATTAAAATCTTAATCTTATCATAATTATAATAATTAGAAATATTAGCGTTATACATTTAACTATTTTTATAAACTTCCTATTATTCTTTTGAGGCTTGTTTCGGTCATTTTAACCACAGTAATTATCGTTTTATTGTAGTTTTAGTAATATTTTTATAAAATAAAATATGTTTGTATTTTTATTTAAAAAATAATGTTAATTTAAGTTAAAGGTTAACCCATATTGTTATGTGCTTTTATTATTTTGCTATTTATTTATTTTAATATTGCATTTTTTATATATGAATAAATAAACAATTCAAATGTATTTTTATATATTTTTTGGTAAATTATTTTTATTAAAATTGTATGTACTTTTACAATATAAATGATTTGACTGTAGCTTTTATTTTTTCATAATAATAATTTAGTTTAAAATGAAAAATAATAATTATCCCAGTTTTGCATTTGATTTAAATGAACATACATTTTTTCATAGTTTCAGGTTTTGTTTTAATAATCTACAATTATATTGATTCAAACTGGTTCACAATTTGGTTTGAGTGATCTACTTCTAAATGAATGAGAATTGGAATAATGGCAATAAAAATATATAAATGTAGTCCAGAGATATTGGATCCTCATAAAATAATGTTTATAATCTTTCTGGACTTGTTAAAGTAGTTCAACCATCGTTTCTTCCCTTTGTTTTACAGTGCATGATGACTCTACTGTACGCCTTCTCCAACGACATATTCTCTGTCATCAACTTCTTCAGCTTCTTCAACTGGCTCTGCATCGCCATGGCGATTGTCGGCATGATGTGGCTACGCTATAAAAAGCCAGAGCTAGAACGTCCAATTAAGGTGAGATACAGGTCCGAGCTCATTAACTGATCGTTCCATATTGACTGCACACTTAGATCGTAGAGCACGGATGGATTGCATGAGGGTGGACCATGTCATTTTTCTTCATTCTCAGCCTGAAACGAGGCAAAGCCAGTTAATGACGGGTAACACACAGACCCTTTTGTACGCCCTGTCCTGCCGTCGCTCTCTCATTCATTTATATTCTATCTCTCTCTTCTCATCAGTAAACTCACTGGCCTCAGCTCATCAGCTGGACACAGAGATAGTTTGGAAGCACTGAAGTGAAAGAGTCCATTTGCTTAATGCGTATAGTCTTCCATTCTCACTCTCTCTCGCTCTCATTAGAGATAGTCCATTATCTGTCGCATTGACTGCACAATGTAGTCTGTGACATTCTGTGCCATTCTTATCTGGATCGTTGGTTTCATTGATAGTTTAATGGCAACTCCAGTCCTGTGTCTGTTGAATGTCAACAAAATCAAACCTCAGGAGTGACATTAAGTCATCCGACAGCATGATAAGACACTTGAAAACTGAAATGAAAATTGTGGTTATGACTTTCCCTAAATACATGCACACATTTAACTCTTCTATTGCTTAAAAGTGAATATGAATGTTTGAGGTCTAAAAATACGGAGCATCTTTTCTGTTTGTTGATCTGTTTCCTCCAGTATTCATTTTATGCAAATAAATGCAAATCGAACTTTTATATGAAATTTGGGAGAAATACACAGAATGGACCAAAAATGATCACTTTACCTCAACACATACCTGAAAATAGTAAATTCAGACAAACTGAAAATAATTTTGAGTTAGTCTTTTATTACCCTCAATTTATTGACACATGGCTTTATGTTTATAATTATCTATTTGCAAATGATTCAAAACCCAATCTACCAAAAGAGACCAAGGAGCTGCCCTGGAGAACTTTGATGAACTTGTTAGGAACAAAAATAGCAGGAAAGGGTTATAAAAGCATCCAATGCTTTGATCCGTTCTTGGAACCCTGAGAGGTCCATTGTATCCAAACACATCAAAGATCAGGATGTCCTTCCAACATTATACAAACCAAGAAGAATAAGACTCAGACACGCGACATCGTGAAGGATTCATCACAGCGGAAAATGTCTGACAATCAGCAGATACAAATGATCTGATGAAGCACATGTTATTGTTGTTTAATGAATGTGTGAGCACTTCGAATCGATAGACCAACTTTTATCTTTGTTGTCTTGTAGGTGAATATTCTGCTGCCCGTGTCCTTTGTGTTGGCCTGCATGTTCCTCATTGTGGTGTCCATCTGGAAAACACCTGTCGAGTGCGCCATTGGATTCGGCATCATCGCCACAGGAGTTCCGGTGTACTTCTTCGGCGTTTGTTGGAAGAGCAAACCCAAGTGGCTGTTGCAGTTGATCTGTGAGTGCCTTCCTCTTTGTGCAGTTCTGTCATGAAGCTAAAGCAATTTTTCACAATCATTTCCTTTTTAAAATCTCACAGAGGCATTCACAAAAATGTAAAATGTTTTACAAGCATTTAGCTACAACCTTTTTTTGCCAAACATTCACATCTCCATTTTCAAACCCTTGAAATAATAATATATATATATATATATATATATATATATATATATATAAGGAAAAATAAAAAATAATAATACGTAAAATAAAAAATAAGAACACAATATAATACAGTCCAATACATTGCCTCACAGTCAAATTCAATCTAAAAGAAATAAATTAAACACAAGCATCTCTTTCTGTCATTCATATATTTTCCTTACAGAGTAAACATTAATTCAATAGATAATAAACCTAAGAGATTATTAAAACAAATAACGTGTTACATAGATTAATGTCACATTAGTTTATCATAGTTTTAGTTATGTACCCAAGTATATTATGATGTTTTTCCATTTTTGCAAAAAAATCCATCTTCATTTGCAAGCAAGCCGTCATTTTTAACTGAGGAATTCTTTTCTACGATGTCTGACAAACACATGTTGGTATGTGTTGAAAAACGCTGACTAAACAAAAAACTGGACTTGTTGTTTGCAGTGCATGCATTTATCACTCTGTATACATGTATTGACAAAATGTATAGGTTATGTGTAAACCGGACCCGTTGTTGAGTTGCGACATTGCCTGAAAGGCATCATGTGATGCCATGTAGCGGTAACATTAACAGTCTTAGCACATGCAAGGTAAAGACACTTATGACAGAATTCTGTCAGACCCATTATAGAAACACTGCAAGTATTTCACACGTGACCACATGTTTTTGCACACGTGAAATTCACATTCCTTTACTGTCAGTGACTGTACAATAGTCAATCACAACGATCTTAGCAATCTGTCGTAATGTGGATAACTTATTTGGAAAGCCCTTGTTTGTACTTTACGTCAATGCATTATTTGTGAAACCGGGTATTAAATGTCTTTCAACAGTCTCCTCCACGGCCATGTGTCAGAAAATGATGGAGGTGGTACCTCAGGAATCCTGAAGACCACACAGACTGACGGATTCCCCCACGACGCACATGCTCAGAGTCTCCTCGTACCCCATCACTGTATTTCCCCTTTGTGTGAGACAGAAAAAGTCTTGATCTGCTGACGTGGGCAAAATCTGAAACAAAAAAAAACGAGGCAAGAGGCATGTGGACTTCAAGAGTCCGTGACCATTTCAGTTTGGATGTAGATCTCATCGGCCCTGAATCAAGTGTATCATACTGTATACATTTAACATTCTATGACTTTTCAATCAGAATTGTCCTATTTCAATTTATATTGTATTTTATTTGAGATATGTGTCATAACGTTTTCTTGATCGTTCAATTGTGTGCATGTTGTAGTGATTGTTAGCTTCCTATATTGTGCTTTAAACCTTAGTTTATGCGAGGAAGAACGTGGACCGGAACACCTGCCGGTATTCTGTCGAAAGGCACCGTTGTCTGTCAACTCCTATTCCTCTATTTACAGACATAGTTCATGCATGTTTCAGTTATTCTACAGATTATTTGATCCGTTCGCTATGCCTCGTCTGTTGTGTTTTATTTCTGAAGATCTTGTTGATACGACTTTATACTTCAACAGATTTATTTTTGATAGGTTCACGCAGTGATGATTTTTTATGCAGTTACTAAGAATCCAATCTTCTTATTTTTCTTATTGTGAAAGGCGTATACGTACAGTATTCAGACATTTTTTCGGAATACCTGTCAGGCCCAACCGTTACTGTTCCTGCCTTGTGTTACCTCAGTTAGAACCTGATTGTATATTTTCATGACTTATAATTTTAGGTAGCAGATGTGCTGACAGTAGTAAATATACATCAGCACTTAACACTGGACCCTAGCACATCTTTAGATTGACTGCTATTTTATTTCATTTCACTCCGTTTGTATTTACATTTTTTTAGTTTTTTACACAAAACACAATCAGTTATCTGGTTGCTTCTGACATTTTTTTTATAAACAGCAAATAGCAGATTTGCTATAAATTCTGGAAGAGTTGCCAGCTGGTTACAATAATAAATAGGTCTTAATATTGCACTTCAATAAATCATCAGAATTCCCCAAAGTTTGATCATTTAGTGCCTCGTCAGCTTACGGGACGATAAACTGGATGGATTGCTGTGATATAAATTTATGTGCGCAGTTATGTTTCAGTTTTGAATCACTTTTGCTGTGTTTTGGGGTAATCAATGTTTTGCTAAATGGTCAAATGATTGTTGGTTAGCTTCTGGACCAAAGTCATCTGTGCGCATGTGAGAATGAGATGTTCGAGAAGGCTGATGTGAGGAAAGTTTATTGACCGGGAAGTTGGAGTTGCGTCGGGGGAATAAAGTATTTTGGGTGAGGGTGGGGAGGTTCAGGAGGATGAGATAAAATCATACTTTGATATTGTGAATACAGAAACAATTTCGAGGTTTCTGGTTTGAGGGATTTTGAAGATCTGAGTGGATCTACTTTATTATGATTTTAGGTAATGAAGCATTGTATCATTTAGAAAACTACAGCAGTATGACTAACAGCCAACGAGACCTAATTTAAATAGACATGTTGACATTTACTGATATGTATTTATTTATTGTTTGTAGGGTTGCATTGAGCTAGTGCTTTAATAATGTTATAGAGCATTTTTAAAATGCTTAATATAAGCTGTTACTGATATTTTTTTCTTGTTTGTATTTTTGTCTTTTTATGCTTTCGGATTCTTTGTTGCAAGTCTTTTAGTGTTTTTGTAACTGATGGTTTGGTTTACCCTCTACTGTTGGCTATTAATATTTAATAAAAGTGCAGATGAGCCGAGTCTGCCCTCCATCGTATAGAACCAGACAACTGCGCAATGACATCACAGCGACTGCTGTGCACATAAATTAACTACACCTACAACATTACAACACTTCAGTGAAAAAATGTATTAAATGTTTAATTTGTCTTAAAAATATTATTTTATGAATAATCATTCCTCGTGCATTCCAGTTCTGCAGTGTGAAACTGGCACTCTCCATCTTTTTCTACCAATGCAGTTACACCCACAAGGCCACTACATTCCCATGCGACACTTACCTAGCCTGTCATCAGTTGGGTTTGACAGAAGAATATTTCTTGTATAATCTACATGCGACATACCGTCTGTAAACTCTCAGTACACTATTCAACAATCTCTCTTGTCTTTTCTCTGATTTAGAGACAAAATACTCTATGAACCTCTAAAGCAGTTCGTATTTCTTGTTCTTTTGATGTAATGGTTATACTGTATGTCTACTGTAAAAAAACTCTTTTATTTCATTTTTTAGAAAATAAACATTTTGTGCTCAGAAGTGATTTTTGCTTTGTTTCAGACGGTTAAAATATGACTGCATCCAACTCAGGGCTGGGGTTGGGGGGGGTTCATTGCCTCACATATTTTTCTTGGGCCCCTGCAAATATCCACCTGACAATCAAAATGATTAAATACTTATATGTATTTTCTATTAAACAATAATGTGTCAATTCAATCACAAAAAAAATGATGCATACAGTGATTATATATCTGCCCAACCCGACCAATGTAATCGCCCCCCAGTTGGACCAGGTCCCCGGCCTGTGTAGTATCTGTCTTCTCCAGACAGATGAATATTTGCTTATATAAATGAGAACTCTTTCCACATTGCAGATAATACCTGCATATAAACACTCTTGCTTTGGTTTTCAAGAAAAACTACGAATACATTTGAAGCATTATTTAAGCCTGGAATGCAGGTTTTAGTTGAAAAATATTGCTTGTGGCATCGTGCATGACGTGACTAAACATGACCAGTGACTCGTGGCCCGAGTAGAGATTTCCCCTTAAACTGACGATGATTCCACAAATGTGTGCTTGTGATCTTGGCCCATGCTATTCTGCCTCTCCTTCAAAATACATTTTCTCTTAAGGATTACTGTATTAGGACTGGTGTCGGGTCAGCTGCCGCGGCCCGAGGAAGACATTGGGGTCATGTGACCTGCCAAAAAAAGATTAACATTGCTCAAGTTTCTTATTGTTCAGGATTCAAACAGTTCCTTCATCGTTGGTTAAACAGTCAATGAGCTGTTTACTGTGTAATACAAACAAACTAATGACCAATTTAAAGGTAAAAAATGGTACAAGCCAAACGGTCATAGTGTTGGTGTATTTCATCGTATGATGAAACATGCCACAGTGTTTTCACAACTTTGCATTCTTGTAACACACATTTTTGTTTGATGGATGTGTATCATTCCTGAGGTTTGTTTCTGTTGAAATTCAAAAGACGTTATACTGGAACTGTCGCGCTACACCCAGAAATGCTGAAGGCTAAATATTTTATATTTTTTCTGTGGGTGTATGTGTCTACTACACTGTGCTCAGTAGTCAACAGAAAACTCATCCATTTCATATAACTTGACTGTCAAATCTAACATGTAGACACTGAATGACCCTTTAACAGTACGTCTGGTGTGTAAAGACATGTCAGCAAAGAGTAGCACATTGACCCGATGGAAAATCCAGCTTAAACTGGTAGCTGTGTTTAGGAACATGATTGTTGATTCCTACGTGGTCCAAGTCTACAAACCATCTCGGACCAGCAACACCAGCAACATTTATATTCTGCTGGTTCATAGATTATTGTCTGTTGAAGAGAAAATTAATGGTGCCCAAGCCAAGAACGATAACCAGTTTAACAGCTCCTGTGGGTATGTGCCATTTGTATAAAGGTTAAGTTGAGGTAGCATGATAGACAGCCACTTAAGTTTCAAGTTAAAGCAACACTTTGTAGTTTTCTGCCTTAAAACAATGTCTCTAAAGTTATTTCAAAAGTTGCATTAATTCTCATGAATACTGATAAAACTGCATTGATGTGCGTCTTAAAAAACAGGCAAAACACGAAGCATAGTTTATCCAAAGTGACTGGCAATGAATAAAACCCAGAAGCTTAACACATTGGCTAATCCATAGAAGTGAAAAGAACTGCTTGAGATTTGAAGAGGTTTGGTGCCGTGCTCAGGGTCAGAGCCACGTCAGTCCGCCTGAGGGTGAAAGGATGTTTTGTTCCTAAAATAAAATCGAGGACCTCCTATTTGGATAGGAGAAACGCACGTCAAACATAACAAAAAAATGTAGTTCTAATCATCAGTTCACCTTGGCACAAATGTAGATAATCCTAGCCGTATGGAGATCTGATAACTTTCTGATAAAAAGCTATTACAGCTGGATTTAGTATTGACATTGTGTATCAGGAGAACAAGCTCTATTGCTTTAGTATCATGGCAACAGGGAAATCATCACTAAGTTTCAAAGATAAAATCATTTGTTGCTGCTCTGTTCAATATTTTCAACACAGGCAATTTGTGAGCTCATCTCAGTCCTCTATTTCACAGATGTCCCTTCGGTCACGACTTTAATACACATCCCTTTTGTGCAGCTGATATCAGGTGGGCATGTTTCCTCTGCTGATGTGGACTCATGCGCACACATACCCAAAGAGCCCAGGAGGGGTCAAACAGGGTCTCTGTTCCTAGTAAGATGCATAGGTAAGCCAAATTGAAAAGCTTTAGAAGGTGTTAATAAGACACTCTGTTTTTAGGTTTATAACACAATCCCATAATGCACCGAAGAGGCAGGGAGAAAAGTAATATGCAATATGGTCAATGCAGAGAAATGTCCAAATTAATATTGTTCATATCTGTTTCTTGAATCCTGCCTGGTGTACACTCACACAGAACAAACAACCACAAAAAAATCATTCTGGCTGCTATGAGGTACCCCGTGATCAAGAACGTGAAATAAACAGGAAAAAACAGGATGCTGGGATTTGAAGAGGCGGAGAAACCGGTCAAGAAGGTCAGGGGTAAGACGTGAGAAGTCCGGAGGCAGGGAGACCAACATCACACGGAATGAGAGAAACCTTTCATAGAAGGTCGGCAATCCCCTTTCACAATGATGGTCAGGTGATCGGACTAAAGCCCCACACAGTCATGTGTTTGTGAAACAAAGACTTTAATTTGTCCTTTGTGTATAAAAATTGCAAAAGCGACTGAAAGGCGATCCTAAAGTCAAATTTGGGGAGGAAGGATTTTGGTTTGTTTTTGAAAGCCTGTTGTCATGTAACTTCACGTTGCTGTTTTTGCTTTGTGTAAAAAATACACGCTCTCTTGCACATAAATCCGTACTGACGGATCACAAAGATGCCCAGCCGATAACCAACTGCTTCCTAGCCGCTGCTATTGGGAGAGGATATTTCTCACAGATCCAGATCACTTTAATTTCCTCTGGTATCATTAGCTTACGTAACACGGTGATCTGTTTACTCTGCGTCAAAGACTTAGGTCAGTGCATTGACGTGTCAGCACATTATAATAAACTATTCAATATACCATATAAATAGCACTGAAATTGTTTCATAAGGGGTAAAGTAGACCAAAACTTGCGGTTAATCTATACAACTTTTCATACTTTTGCGTATTTTCCCATATCCCTCAGTGTTGGCGTCATGACAGTGCTGTATCAGAGCTTCAGGGGGTCAGGGCCAGTATTTCCATGGTAACCGAATGTAAATCTTACAAATTCGCTCTGTTAACACATTCCCCATGTTTTAGGGGAATGTAGAGACTTCATATTTGCCATTTATAAGACCTACCATTTATAAAAACACTAAGAAGTTGACCAATTTAAAGATTGTTAAAACTTTCTTAAAGCAAAAAGGCCCAAGAAGTAGTGGGCTTACAACTCGCTCAGCCAATCAGAATCAAGGACCAGAACTGACCGTTTTATATTTATATATATATATATATATATATATGCATTTTTGTATTATTTTATGAATTGTAGGCCTATTTATTTATTCGTGAATAAAATAGTATGTTGTATACATTTCAGATTGTTTTTGATTATTTAATAAATATAATTTCAATTCATTAATTGCATTATAGATACATCGAATTATGGCACAAAATGTGATTTATTATTCACAAAAACAATCTGACACTAACAGATCCCAATATGTAGGAAATGTGAATATTGCCCTCTGCTGTTGAGTTTCATTTTATCTTAATAAAATGTTCTGTTTTTTTTCATTTGAAAAAGACAACCTGGAATACCACGTTATTCATCAAATATATATATATTTAAAATACTAAAATTGTTTTATAAAATAAGTTTGCAGTTAATTTCATTACACGTCAGCAGATCCAAAGCAGCAGGTGGCGCTGTCAGGCAACACATTTAACGAAGAGCCGTCGCGACTGTAGTCGTGTTGTAGGCGGATGTATGACAGGACCAGCAGGACTGTCTTGTGCTGTACTGTAGTTTTATAATAAAACAGTAAATTTCACTTAGTAAACAGGTTACTAAGTGAAACTGATATGTATTTGGATGTCTGGTTTCCCTGCCGTACTCGAAAAACACTTTCAAATTCAGGGATTTATTTATTTTTATTTATATTATATTATTGGATTAAAGTTTAATGTTGGCAATATCAAATCTATAAAGGCACGTCCCCCATATAACAAGGCTTATAGCTCATAACGTCACGTTTTAATACAACACCTAATGTAGTGCTGCCACCCTGTGTTGTTATTGTAAAATTGCATTTGTGATTTATAGAAATCTTTATTTGCTACAGCACTATACATGGCGTTATATTCCACTCTACAGATACAAGCAAAAATTTAAAAAGTTATTATATTATTTGTTCTCACATTTATACTGAAATTCTGATTTCAAGCGTTGAACATGAGCATGTCTTTAAGAATTTACGGTTTACACTAAATCAAACTAAGGAAACTAAAGGAAAACTGAAATCCTGCTTTAGTCTAAAGGTCAATTCAGAAGCTATAATTCATAACATGAATAGAAAAACATTAACTTAAGTGAAGACAACTATTCACAAGGATAGACAGCAAGGAGAACAAGGAAGTCAACATTCTAAAGTTAGTTATTTTGTGACCTCTACAAAAAACATATCGTATAAATATCCTCAATATGGATAAACTTCTAGTCCTGCTTTTGCTTTGCCTTCCAACAGCAGCTCCAAAAGGTAAGAACATAGTTTTAACAACTTTTTTGGACCTAGAATATCTCCTTAACCAAACTTTTTTCCTGCTTCTTGATAAATCTAGTAGTCTATTCCTTAAGAATTTTGATAAATGATGCAAGAAGCATAGAATTTTTTTATTATTTGTAAGCATGTAAAGTCAGTGAAGTAATTTTTTACCTGCTAATTACAAAACTTTGTTAATGCAAAGTTGTTTCATTTTATTATTGTTCGATAATCTATTTAACAAATGACGGATTAATAAAACAGGAAAATAATTGTCTTCTTATTCCCAGGCTCTCATTCTTTGTGGTTGCTTGCAACCTACATGAGAGGACAAACACCATTTCCTCAATTTAGTTACACAGTCATGTTGGATGATGTCAGAGTTCTGTATTATAACGGTGAGACAAAGACCTTCACTCGAAGAGGAAACACAACAGTTGAAGATCATGTGTTTGATTCAAATGATGTCCTCACCATCAGTGACTACATAGAATCATCTTTTCGGATTAAATGGGCAATAGCGACAAACACCCTGAATAAAACTGAGGGTAAATATTGCAGTCATTGCAGTTATTCTTTTCACTTTAGTTAAAACGGCTTGAAAGATATGAAAAAAAGCATGTAAAGATGAACACTTTGATCACATCCATACCGGAACGCATTATTAATATTAATAGTGAATACTTTAGCAGCCAAGTTTAATATTTTGAGGAATAGTTTTTAGGCTTCACAAGCACCAACGAAAACAAGAAGCTGTATTATAATAAATCATTTTAGTAATTGTGTTTAAAAAAAATACTTTGTTGCAAAGGCTTATTCTGTTTGCTCTCAGTTAAAGGTGCTCTTGTGTTGCAAAGACTGGTTTTGTGTGAGATGAAGTATGATGGTAAACCGGGACAAATGATCACGCGGGACGCCTTCGAAGGATTCACCACAGATGAGCTGCGATACACTGACAAGAATTTTACATACCAGGGAAATTTAAATATCACAGCTCAGCTGCTGAAAATACAGCTTGAACTCACTATGCAACGTCATAAACATTTATATCTCCCAACCTGCCTAAAAACTCTCAAGGGTTACACTGAAACAAGGAAAAATCAAATCAATAAAAAAGGTAAGAAAGCTGAAAATATTGTAAATTTTAAATATACGTTCTACTTTGCTATTAAATATATGTTCTAGCTGTGATATTGTTTAGAAAACAGACTCAGATACATCTGTATTCAACAGTGAAGCCCAAAATCAGGCTTTTTCAGAAAGATCAGATTTTTGGTTCTCAAGTAAGTTGCCTGGCAACTGGATTTTACCCTCGACACATCAGTCTGACCATGTTCAGAGACGGACAGCCTGTGTCTGATCATGAGATCACTGGAGGAGATCTGCTGCCCAATGATGACGGGACGTACCAGATGAGGAAGATTCTGAGGATCAGTGCAGAAGAACACAGAAAGAAACACAAATACACCTGCACTGCCACACATCTCAGTCTGGACAACAAACTGGACATCAGTTTAGGTGACACACTATCAAAAATAAAAGTGAACATATGTTGTCTATATGTGAACTTAACTCATGTTATGTTTCAGAGTATGAGCATGGGACACCATTAAAGTCAATGATTTTCTCAGTTCTAACGGCTCTGGCTTTGGTGTTGATTTTGGGAGCTGTTGCTGCTGTTATTCTATACAGAGAAGGTTATAGACAGGTAATACACGTCTATTGTGTTTTTGTATGCCAAAAAATGAAATGTCCTTTTATTCATAAGTAGCATTCACATAATGGGTTTTTATTTTGATCATTTTACTACTTTTTTACTGGAGAAAAAATATACATGACAGGACTTTTAATTATCTAGTTTGTATATTGTTTTTAAGTTTTAATTTTTTTTTCAGCGTCTGAAGAAAGTGTGGACACAATATTTTTATGGCATTAAGCTGCAGAAATCAAGTGAAGAGACATCTTTAAACAATGTTCAGTAATAAATCATTGCAAGTTGTTTCAGTTCAAATAAAATGATAGAAATGCATAAAGCAACAAATATGCAGACAATAACCTTCAGATAATATAGACACAGTTTTTTTACTTAGTTAACACTTGTATGTGATTTTTTCAGCTATCGTAAAGAGTGGGCAGGTATCAGTTATTATTCAATGTTATTCATTTTAATGTGCACTGTGCAGTGACTATAATATATGTTTTTTTATGTTTACTAATGCAATTTTGTAATACACTTTTTTAAAAATAAAATAAAGACTTTTCAACGCCATTTTACTATGGTTTAAATATGTTTTCTACCGGATCAGACATGATTGTAAGTCTCAATCTTTTTCCCTTGAATACAGTAGATTGAAAGATAAAGGTAATACTTGCAAATCTGATGTGGGTAGTTTTTCTAACTATGAATATTCGTTGTAACACGTATGTTTTCATAAAGGCAATGTTTCACTTTAAATTAAACATCCAGACAAAAAGTAATATTTAAATGCATTTATTTTAAAAACAATAATAAATATGCAATAAATACAAATGTACTCAGTAGAAAAATATTTGATCTGATAAATAATTACAAATAATGAAATCACAACATAAAGAAAGCATTGTTTTTAAATCACACAATGAGCATCTTCTTGGCATCAATTCTCTTCTCGACCATCTTTATTGGAAAAATGCATTGCCGTAGTCTGTAGCATTTTGTGTCATTGTGCAAGGAAACTGTTGAAGAAAAGAGACACGTTTAGATTCAGAAATTAAGTACAAAAAAGCAAAAATGTAATATCTTCAAACCAGATAATTATTTAATATCTATAGAACCATCCTTACCATATAGGACTGTGCCTCTCTGTTGTATGATGTTGAAAGAAAGTTTGCCTCCATCTGTTGTGTTGAATCCGTAAAGGCGGTGAATGTTGAACAGTACTGCGTGCTGTCCTGAAACTGTTCTTGTGGTCCATCCAGACACCAGGTTCCGCTCTGAAGTCTGTCTGATGTATCTTGTGAGTAGCTTTGTGGTGTTATTTCATGACTGGAGATCTCTTGACCGTGTTCCAGCTGAGCGGACAAGTACGAGATGTAGCCGATGGTGAGGCGAAGGGTCTCAATCTTGGTCAGAGTCTGCCCAGCAGGAGCCACAGATGGAGGCAAGAATTTTCTGACATGATGCAGGGCTTTGGTCAGGTCCCTCATTCTGAGTTTCTCTCTCTCGCTGGCCGTCTGACGCTTGGGTCCTGGATTTTTCGACCTGGAACGTCTTTTTCCTTCTGGTGGTAGAAGCATTCTTGGTTTCTTTGCAGGTTGGCTGTCGGCATTTCCAGCGGCCTCGTGGTGTCTGCCAGCTAACCACAAGTTCGCAGGAGGAGAAAAACATCCAGAATCGACGGAGGAACTTGGAGAAAGGCTGCCACAGGCGCTGTAGTACCCAGCATCGGTGCTGGATGAATGTTTGTTCTCGCATTTGTCTCCGTGGAGCATCAAAGGAGAAAAGTTGAACTCCATGGTTGATCTTTCCAAAGCTGAGGAGATGTTTGCTGTTCGTTCTCTAGTACCTGAGTGAATGCTGGACAGCTGAAGGCAGCAGCTCAATATATCCTAGAAGAAGAGGTGTGACGTTGCACCTTCGGAAGGCGCTTAGGAATTTCAAAGCAGAGGAGAGACATCACACCAGGGGCAGGGGGTCTCTGGGAAAACTCGCAGCACATGCACAGGTGGGAGGTTGTGACTGGGGCGGTTAAAAAAACAGGACAAGTTCAAGATTTAGTTTGATCTAACTTGGCTAAAGTATTTAAGTTTTCCGTGTTTTTTTATTTGAATGGATTTATCTTTAAGCATTTTTGTGCTTAATTCCTTTAAATCTGAGACCATGAAGTATTTTATTCTTGTTTGAGATTATTTTTAGTCTGATCATTACTGTAATGCTTATCCATTACATTTTAAAGCATTTTTAAACTTAAGCCAACAGAGTTGCACATTATATCAAATCTTTAAACTACAATTTCTCCCAATTCAATATATAATCGTGAAACCTTGTATCTCTAAATTCAGTGTTTTCCAGGAAATGGAAAAAACACTGTACGTTTTAAGTGACTATACTGTGTTGTCAAAGTTGACAAGCCCTTTTAAATACTTTAATTGGTTCCATATTCGCAATATCCAGTGACAAACATTAAAGGAAAAAAAATTAAATAAAAAAATCACAAAACATGTAGAGACAACGTTTCAGAAGGACAGCAGCCATATGAAGTCAAAACACTTCAGGGTCTTATTTTCTTTTTATCTTTACGTCTTGTTGAATGAGCCCAGTCTCTCAGAGTAACACCTTTTTTCATGAAGTGTGCAGCCTGTAATGTGTCACATGTTCACAGGTCTTTGTTTAGACAACTGACTTCCACCTCTGAGAGCTTCATGGGAACTCCAGAAGAACTTTTAACTTCTTCATCAAAAAAAACTAATGTTTGAGTAAAACATGGACAAAACCATTGGTTTAAATGTAACAATATGCTGGATTGTTTAAACCCACGGTGGGGTAATGTCGATTTCTTGTCCCTAGAATTTATCTTTATTTTTACTTTATCTCATTAAAACAAAAACTATTTTATAGGTAATCTATTTAAAAATGTCTTTGCTTTATATAATTGTATCATTTATAATATTTTTATAATATTTTTAAAGCCTGAGAAAATGAGCATCAAAGTTTGATTTCAAGCATCACTTTTGCTAGATTTCAATTTTTTCTCGTGACATTAGATATCAATGTTATATTTTCACAGAATGTTCTTTACATAGGATAATTTGATGTAGAAAACAGTAAATAATCAAAATAGGACTTTGGCTGGGTTTTCACTCTCAGGGTCACATTTGCATTTACGGTTTTGAATGCATTGAATACATTTAATAAAAAGATTATTTTAAAGTGCACAAGACAGTGTTTGCATCGCTTGATATGATTCCTCTGTATGATGCATCTGTTTTAAAGTCCAAACGAAGATGAAATCTGGACTTTATTGCTGTAGATCCAGTTGTTGTTTTTGTTTTCTGAGGTGTAAGGTGACCTCAAAGGCTTGTGGATTACAGCTTCAATGCGAGCAGGGAAGGGAAATGGTTCCCAGATCACGACGTGTCACTTTTTGCTGCTTCCTTCCCGGTGCTATCCTGCAATAATTAGATTTTACTCGGGGCCAGACAACAAATTAGTTTGAAGCAGGATCAGAGGAAAAGATTTCTATCACTTTGATGGTGAATCTCAGATTTAAGATGTTTTAAACCCTAGCCTAAATAAGACATCATTGTTACAAGTTTCAAGTAATATTAAGGCAACATTTTGTATCTAATTTTAGCAAATAAATTTGCAAAATGACAAAATAACTACAAACCTTAACTTTTTTTGTTATATTTTCAATTGTAAAGATATGCGATCATTAAACATTTTGCTGTTTCCTGTAAGGTCTACAGAATGTTGATTTAAAGTCTCGAGCCTCGCTGCAAATGAGCTCACTTCAACCTTTTTAGTGTCTTTCTTAGTTTTTCCTAAAGCATCAAAGGTCGATTAGCACATCAATGCCGTGTGTTTTTCTTCTCCAGCCCGGTTAAATGTTGATTTGAGGTAAATAACTAAATTGTCTAAATCCTTTCCTCCTAGTGATCTGTAAACTGTGGATTGAGCTTGCATTAGCATTTCAGTCGCAGGGTCAAGGGTACCTAAAGCAGAGTCTCGCTTATAATTATCTGACACCTCTGTCATGAAACATGAGGCCTGTCGACCTCTCTCACATTAGGGGATTATGAAGATAAGTATGTATGAAGTTCAAGCTTTTGAAGGGATCATCCGACCCAGACTTGGAGGTGTGAGGATGCTTTTCTTGTTGACTTGTAGTTCATTAAGAAGAGGTTCTGTTTGCACAGACCTGATTAGAACCTGACTGCTGATAGAGGTGAAACGGCTTTGAAAGTCAAATGTAACGTCTCTAACAAATAAATAGAAAATATTTAATAACATAAGGGTATAAATTGGAAATGTAAAGTAATATAAAATGAAATCTTTAATATATTTATAATGTATCGGGCCTAATAATTACACCTGGCTGTCTCTTTTTGCATGACTGATCATGCAGAATTACCAGATGCCTGATATAATGCTGATTTGTGATAGATATTTGATCATCTAAAAATGATCAAAAAATGATCAAAAGGCTCTCAGATTTTGAAACCAACACCAGGTTGAACTAATCTGTGCACATCTGTTAGGTTTTAAATTTTAAAATTACCTGGCTATTGTATTAACATCAATCCGTTCATTTAAAGTCTTATTTATTTACTCTTCTCCAATTATAAATTATAAACTTGGCTATTTAATTATATATATTTTAGTGTTATATAAAGTTGCTATAATGGCATTTTGGGTTTGATCTGCTTGCTGGGATATTGGATACTGGGATCAGGATTCCGAGATGTGTAATTTATATGTAAATTAAATGTGATATCAATGGATCCTTGATGCTGCAATCATGTGTCACAAAAGCCTGTTAAGCTTTAGTCTTGAAAATAATATTTATGCATAATATTACACAGATAGGCAATGAGCTTTTGTTTTGTGAAAAACATGTGAGAGGTCAAAACAGATCTGCATACAATTAACAGACGCAGATTAATCTTGATCAAGATTGAGTTGAATAATAGGACTACAATAAGAAACACTTGGTTAAGTTTATCTCACACTATTAAAACATTAAAAACACGTGTAACAAAAAATAAACGTGAGCGTATACAAACGCTAAGCAACAAAATGAATGCAGGACAGCTGCAATGTACAATAGCGTCCTCTTCTGGAGACGATAGATATTGACCTTGTGTTCATTTATTTTTACCAAATTTTCTCTTTTTTACATTAAAAAACATAAATGATTACAAGAAGATATTGAGAAATAGGGTTAAATTCAACAATAAAATAGATTATATGTATTAAAAGCATTGGTTTATACAGTATATTATAAATTAATAGTTGACATCAAATAATTTAACATTTAATAATTTTCATTTAAATATCAGGCTATAACTGCTGTTATATGCTGTGCATCTTTTGAAACTATTTAAACAACAAATTTTTAACTATAATTTTTTGTTATGCACGATTTTATGACATTATCTCTTGTCAACCATCATTGTGCCATCTCAAAAGAGTTACAAAGAGATTTCAATTCATTTTCAAATGAAATGACAATGTGCAATACATTATGAATATCAAATGTTTTATTATAAATATCAATAAATTAGTCTTGTTTTGTACAAAAAAGATAACATACAAAATATATATCATATTAAAATAGAAATCTTAAAATGAAAAAGTTATATATTAAAATACATTAAATACTGTACAGTTAAGGCAATACATAAGATTTGACATGTGTGACGGTCGAACGCATTTTCATCCCCAGAATTCTGGAGCTATGCTTTGACAGTGCACAGCTTTTCCATAATTCTGCAAAAAGAGAAAGGGATGCTAAGTTAATTCATTTTTCATTTAAAGAGCAAAATATTCACATTTTAGTTAAGTTATTTGCATTCATGACTGTTAAAATACATACCTGATATGTCAAAGCTGTATTCGCATATGATGGATATTCCAGGAGAGACTCCAGGCTGGAGTTGAGTGAGTTGTCATATGTCTGTGTCTCCACGTTCATGCAAACTTGATTAAGATTCATTTCTGTCTTCCTCGAGACGTGTTCTGGTCTGAAAGTGCTTTGGTGCAGTTCTTGATGTGTCGGGAGCTCATCTCTGAATCCCCAATATGACGTCGGCGAATTGTAACAGCAGATCCCTTCGGTCTGATTTTGAGGCGATTCTTGCTCTCTAGAAGTTCTCATGTCCTTCATCTGGAAGAGAGACTCTTCGCCGAGTCCAAGCTGAGCTGACAGATACGAAATGTAGCGGATGGTCAAGCGAAGCGTCTCGATCTTTGTCAATGTTTGACCGACAGGAGCCACAGTAGGAGGCAGGTAAGTCCTGAGATGATGGAGGGCTTTCGTCAAGTCCCTCATTCGGAGCTTCTCCTTCTCGCTGGCACTCTGTCTCTGCTTGCTCGGGTTTTTGGACCTCATTCTTCTGGTCCCGACGCGAGAACGTCCACCTTCCTCACGCAAAGAAGCGGTAGCTTTGCCACCTCCGGGGTGCTGTGAATGGGGTGGAGATGAACGGGAGATTGGAGACACGGCTTCAGGAGACGAGATGGTGTAGAATTCAGAGTCTGAGCTCGGGCAGCTCCAGTAGTTCTGTGTCATGTAGTTGAGGAGAGGAGGAGAAATATCCATTCTGTGTGGTTAGAGAAGCTCAAGTAATGCATGAAGGTCTGCTGAAGGAAGGTTTTATACAAGACAACAGCCACAGAGGTGTGAAGTGACACCTCTGCAGGCCTCTCCAGGCCTCCACTGTCAGTCTCATGCTAGGCTACCATGGTCACTGAGAGAGAGAGAGAGAGAGAGAGAGAGAGGTCTAGGCATGGTCTGGGAACCTGAAGATTTGAATCAGCAGGTGTGATTTTTCACCCCTACACAGCATGATAAAAAAATAATTCCACTACTGTTTTTAACATCAACTCGAGCTATATGAATATTTTCAGTACATGGCTGACATTGTTGTGTGATGATTTTGTACATTTGTACATTCTCCCAAATATCTATTTGCATTTAGTTGCAGAAAATAACTGTAGAAACAGGTGAAAAATAACACAAAAGACGCTCTATATTCTTTCTGACCTCGAAAACAAGTTCATATTCACCTTTTAGGAATACAACAGAAATATTAGTACATGTTTTTGTAAAATTTTAAAAATGTTTTTTCTATGTGATTACCTTGATTTATTTCTCACAGTTTTCATGTGTCTTGTCAAGCTGTGAGTCTTTCACATTGTTGTTGGATTACTTTATGTCACTTCTGAGGTTTGATTCTTTTGAAATTCAACAGACACTGAACTGGAATGACCGCAATACATCTAGAAATGCTGATTGCATGAAAATTTCTCTTAATTTCAATATAAAGTTTGATGGCTGTTTAGTATAGATTGTGGTGTGGTCAATAGGTCACAGTTGTATAGGGACACAGACACTTGTCATTCTCTCACAGCCGGGGTGTTAAATGACACCTCTAATGGGTCACATTAAAGGCAAATCCACCGTTCTGTGTTCTGTGTGAAACTTTAATGGAATTTCACACCACACATGTAACTGAGGTAATGAAGCTGACTAAACAATATTAAGACCCATTACCTCAATGTAATGTCATTAACGGGAGAAAATCTATTTCTTTTCTCTTTGATTTGATTTGATTTGATTTATTTGATTTGATTTGATTTGATTTGATTTGATTTGATTTGATTTTATTTGATTTGATTTTATTTGATTTGATTTTATTTGATTTTATTTGATTTTATTTTATTTGATTTTATTTGATTTTATTTGATTTTATTTTATTTTATTTTATTTTATTTTATTTTATTTTATTTTATTTTATTTTATTTTATTTTATTTTATTTTATTTTATTTTATTTTATTTTATTTTATTTTATTTTATTTTATTTTATTTTACAGTTTCTTACAGAACATTTCTCTACTTTATGTATACTTAGACTTGTGAGGCGTGTGGGAGTTCTGAAATGTTTAGACTGGCACCTTAACGTGGTGACTTGAGAACCGCTAGGTGTTAAACCTGTGAGACGCAGTACACCAGAGTCTCCGCGACCTCTCCAAACAGAAGTCAAGAGTTTAATTATTCAAAACATCACTCAACATCAACCCAAACAACTGATTGCTTGGTTGCTAAAATGGTACACAAATTATTTGCTTCCGTGGTGAATTGATAAAACATGCCTTAAAATCACCAAAGAGATGATTTGTTCTAAAAAAAATCTTTCATAATTTTTACACCACCTTGTCATTCAAAACCTGTGTGTGACTCTTTTTTCTGTGGAACGCCATAGAAGATATTTTGAGAAATGTTCAGACCATTCATCCATTTGTGTCCATACAATGGAAGTCAATGGGGGCCAGTGTTGTTCGGTTACCAAGGTTCTTCAAAGTACTTTATGCTCTGTTCTGTTTTGAATGACATAACGAAGAGTAAATGATGAAATCAATTTCATTTTTGGCAGAACTATCCCTCTAAGTAAATTTACAACAGTAAAGACATTCTCTCTGACATGTCCTTTCGAGAACCTGGTTTGACCTTTGTGGTTGTGTTTGCATGTAACCCTCATCTCACCCTCTGGGAATCTAGAGGTGCCAGGACTGTGGTGGTCTTTGGCACCTCATAGGGCCGGCGGGTGAGAGAGTTACCTTGGATTACTTCACAACCACAATCCACCACAGTCTTAGAAGATCCAGTGTCTATTCATGATCCTAAATATATTGAAAGTTTTTTTACGGCTTATATTTCAATTCAATACGGATGCAACTGATGTCATAGATTCAATAAAGAAACAACTATCCAAATCGTCTGTCCTCTTGACATTCCCATGGGAATCTCATTTTTTTTCCCATCTTCTCGAGGTGTGCAGCATTTTGCACCCTGAGTGTGAATCAAAACAAAATATCTCGGGAAAGAAGTGCTGCAAATCACAAGAAACATGACATTGCATTGTGAGAAAAACAAGTATGTGGTGTCATTTCTAAAATAAAAGCTAGGTAAATATACGTACGTCCCAGTGGATAATAATAGACCACTTGATTTTAGGGAGTTTTCAGTTGTGTTTACCACAAATTGCACCACAATATTGTTGAAAAAGTGATAGTTCCCCTAAAAAAGAAAATTCTTCATCCTTTATTCACCCTCATGTCATTACTAATCTGAATGACTTTCTTTCTTCTGCAGAACACAAAAGAAGATATTTCAAAGAATGCTGGCAACTAAAAAACACTGTTGACCTTGTTTGGACACAAAACCACTGAGGCATTTCTCAAAATATCTTCTTTTGTGTTCCACAGAAGAAAGGGTCATATACAGGTTTTGAACCACATAAGAGTGATTAAATAATGACTAAATTATTAAGCAATCCTTTTAAACCCCCACCAGCTCTAGTTACTGTATATCCTGAATAGCTTCTAAAAACGAAAACCTCTCAACCAAGTGAAAAAAGGACTCCAGTCCAGCTCAGATTCCCGGTTCTTGTTGCTACACCTTTCACACACTTGCTCAAATCTCAGGACAGAACGAAGTTACAGACAGAGAAGGAACAGTCTTGTGCCAGTTCAGTCAACAAAATAGCAGAAAAGTGCAATTCAGAACACATAAATAAGTTTATTTTTGTAATTCGTAATTTACAGTCACAAAACAAAACGTTCAACAGAAAACGTACAGTGAAGCTTTTTCTGCGACAGCCAGAAATGATCTAAATAAATAAGTGAAGAAGCAAGTTGAAATAACCTAAATACTTACAAAAACAACAGAATATGTTATTTTTATGTAGGAGTTAGTATAAATGATAACCTTATTAATTGTTATAGAAATGTTTTTTACATCTGACAGTTCCAGCTCTCCGAGGAGAAAAAAGATTGTTTGATAGCAAGAACATTTAACACGGCAATATTCATGTTGTTCACTTTTCCGAAGTATTTCTTTCAAGTATAAAGAAACGCTTTCGCTCCCATCTGGTAAATGTTTGTACATCATAGTATGCAAAGCAGTGATACAGTGACATGCACAGATTTGTTCACAAGTTATGAATCTTGAAACTGACCTCCTGTCATGATGGATGATTCATGAGGGTCACATTAGACTCGTTGAATCATGATGTTGATTGACATCGGTGGTCTGACCTATGATTTTATTTGCAGTGAAACATACAAATCACCCAGACTATTTGCATCGCCAACAACACATTGAAAATAGACACGGATATTACTTGGTAAGTAACACACATGCAACTCAGTCAACAACAAATACAGATATGTGGCCCCAAAAGATGGTCAACAGCGTTTGACTGACAACTGTCCGGATATCTCATTATTACGGTCTTTATTATTGTTTCCAAAGAATTCAAAATCATAAAATGAGGAATTGAAAAAGATAAAGAGAGAGCACTAAGAAACAACACATTTAGGGTGGTAGGAAAGGTAAAGTGAGACGAAAAATACAAGTAGGTTTTTTTAATGTGCACCATTGAAATTGGGCAATTAGAGCAAAAATACAAAAAAGGAAGCCCGGGTAACATTTATAGCAATGACTCATCTAACACAAGCTGACATTCTGCGTTGATCATCCAAACACATAGGAACATTGAAATCAGACACAGGACGTTTGCAAACACCAGGACAGAAATACATTATTCAGTGGGTTATTTTAGTAGCAAACGCAAGGGGTGAGAAGCTAGCTGTTTAGGGAAGGTCAAAATACAAGCTAAACAATAAAAAAACAAACAGTACCTGAATTATTTGACCAAGACATGGCACCGGATCGAGAGTCGAGACTTAATCTGGCAACACGGAATCCCATTCATTACTCCCTCAAAACAAATCTGGGACATTTTCTATTAGTGTAGGATTTTATCAAAATAACCTCAGTCGATTTTACTTTGACTTCAGTAGCTAGTGCAGATATTTTTGAGAAAAAAATATGACATATTAGTCATGTGATTATATTAAAGGTCCAGTGTATGAATTTTAGTGGCATCTAGTGGTGAGGTTGCGAATTGCAACCAACGGCTCACTCCACCACTCCCTTTCGAAGCAGCTGACACAGAACTAAGATGTCCTCATGTTTTCGCTTCTTTGCTGAAGGAGATACGTATTTACGAAACGCGCTCCGTAGAGCAGTTTGTCCATTTAGGGCTACTGTAGAAACAACATGGCGGATTCCACGCAAGGGGACCCGCCGTGTATGTAGAAATAGCTCATTCTAAGGTAATAAAAACATAACGCTTCATTATTTAAGGTGTTTATACACCTCTGAAGATATTGTTATGTATATTATATTGCATTTCTGTCAACAGATCCTCCAAAAAAATGAAACACTGGACCTTTAACATGATTTGGAATCCGTGCCCAAATTCTTAAAAATTTGTATTTGTTGATACACTATCACACATTGTAACGCTGAAGCAGAACTATTAAGGAAATTCACTATGGATTTGGACATCCTTTTGTGAATGGAGCGATTTCATCATTTTTATTGTTAAAGTCCAATTTTGCACATGCCATCAGTTGAGTAGTCCACACTTATATCAACATCCAATTGGCTGTATCATGTTTTGGCTTTGAATCTTCACAGCAAGAGCTTCTCTCTGGTTTCGGGCAGTTTCAGAGCGATGACTCCTCCGCCAACCAAAGCGCCGAAGGACAGGAGAATAGGAATGACTTTGGTAATGCCAACGAATGAGGCGAAGATCGAGCTCCCCAAAATAGCTGCAAGCTTACAAATGGCATTCAAGACTCCAAATGCTGTGGCTCTGTAAAAGAAGTTGAGACGACGGCATGAAAAGACGGAAGTTATGGAGGTGAGAGATACTATTAGCATAACAATGCAAAGTTGATGTGGCTACTTTAGTGCTTAAAAAGGGGTAGTTCACACCTCAGTAAAAAAATCTGTCATCATTTCTTCATCATTCATTCTTCCTCATGTCATTACTTTTTTGGCAGAACACAAAAGATATTTTGAAGAATGTTGTTAACCATACAACATTGACCCCCTTTGACTTTGTCATTGTATGGACATAAAACCACAGGGACATTTCTCAAAATATCTTCTTTTGTGTTCCACAGAGGAAGGAGTCATACAAAGGTGAAGGCTAAATAAATAATGACAGCATTTTTTAGATATATGCTGTGCAATACCTTTTTGAAGCCGGGTAAAGCTCCACCGTGATGACCTGGATGCCGTTCCACGCTGCTACGCTAACTCCACAAAACAAACACTGCCAGGCTATGATAGCCGCCTGACTGAAGCTCAAGAAAAGGAAGAAGGTGCAGCCAGCAGAAATTAACATCGAACCGCCTGCGGAGAGAACCGTAAGTGCTTTAAAAACCAACAGGATTGAGTGTTTTTTTCACAAAAACATCATTAGATTCTCTAAAAATAGTTTGGTTTTGTAAGTCCAGCTCACCTATTATCTTAATTCTCCCAATTTTGTCCATGAAAAGTGCCGAGATTATGTTTCCGGGCAAAACAGCCAAGCTGCCCAAGAAGCTGACCAGGTAGATGAGAACGTCATTCTCTTCATCGTAGTCTAAGTGGCATCCCTTCCGGGTGTGCTCGAAGGTAACGTTCTCAAATGTACAGTCAATAAACTTCTCCTTGTACATATCTGTGGAAATATGAAGAAACGGTTAAGACCGGTTCCTCAGAATAACTTGAGAGCATAAGGTGTGAGATCTCTTACCCGTGTCAAAGAACTTAGTCTTAATGAGGGTGCAGTTATAGAAGAACGTTTCTGTGGATCTGATGTTCTCGAAGGTGCAGTCCACAAACAGAGAGTCTTCAAACTTCACCGACTTCATCTCCATGTTGATGAACCTGTAAGATTATCCACGGTACGTTAAGAGGTGATGTCGCGTTATGGATTGTGTTTGTGTCGCGGTGTTCAGAACGTACTTGTCGTTGATGTATTCTCCTTCTTTGTGAACTTGGTTTTCCAAAGAGAAGTTGAAATGAAAATGCTCCACCTTCTCTCTGTGAAACACTTTGAGCTTGGATTTGTATTCTTCGTGCTGTAGGTGCTTTATCATGTCGGGAAACCACACCGAAAGCCCGTAATAACTGAAACAAAGCCAGGATGTATTTCAAAGGGCGGTCAGGTCAATGTTTAATGTTGGTAGCACAGTGTTATATGTGTTTCTAAGGTGCATTTTTGGTGGAATGAAGTCAAAAACTGTACTGGTGTTTCATTACTCGTTGTAAAAGTGGTTTACCTAAATGCCATTGTGAACCATATAACAGCCATTAGCAAAGTAGAGAGTCTCAGATCACGACCAAAGAGGGAACAAACATTTTTGATGACCTGCACACAAAAGTAGTTGACATTAAAACGACATATTGACATTTTTTCGTTATTCTTCTGGAGCTACAAATAGCTTTAAAGTTTACCAGCTTGGTCAATGTTAAAGTCCGAACAACCCATCTCTGAAAAGACGTTCCAGTTGCGGTCTGAATCTCAATAAACTCATCTTCCTGTGTCTTTGGAGTCTTGATTTGTGTTACCTGCAAGAAACAAACAGATTTTTACACATGTAAAATGATGTTGACTCATTCTTAAAACTATCCTTATTTTTTGTATTATTGTTATGGTGACTTCTATAACAAACTAAGACAAAGTATGGTATTTACAGCTCTTTATAATCAAACTTACAGTAAACACTCTCTCAGGCTCTCCTTTTGCTCTCCAGTTGGTATCATGAACTTGTTTGAGAATCATCCAAGCCTCATCATGTTTAGCGTTCTGGAAGAGTCAGAGACGGTGATTTTATCGCTGTGTCTAGATATATATTCACTCCCATTCTACCGCTTCGAAGTATAATGAGGTATTAAAACTCCGACTGCATTATTCTTCAAGAAGAAAACCATATTCAGTTAGGATGCCTTGATGGTAGTGTGCAAAACGTGGGGAAATTTTGATTTGGTAGTAAAGTATCACTTTAACAAATAAATGTGTCTTATGGTGTGACAGTAAAAACATATTTTGTATTATAAATAATAATATTAATAATGTATAATAACTGTTTGTATTTAAATGTCAAATAGGACACATGTACGGTATACCCAACTACCCAAATATGTTATATTACATTTTCCAGTATATTCTTTATGTGTATGTTTCATAAAGGACCCTAACATAATTAATAACTTACTTGTAGAAACAGTATAAAATATAGAAAAAAATGTATGCGTGTAGCCTATTCTAAAATACAAACATGCACTGTTGCCCCACAAAATCAAAACAAAGTAGCCAACACAAAAAACTTTTTTCTCAGTTCATTTTTGGACTAAATTGTGATTAAATTGATATTAAACTGGTACAACTTTTGAATTTTGGCAACATGGATCTACTGTGGTTTTGCCTTTACAGTATAGTGTAAGTTACTGATGTACCTCTAGCAGGAAGCGGGGGCTCTCTGGCATGAACATGAGCCCAATTAAAGCCGCTACTGCTGGGACAGCACAAACCAACACGAACACTCTCCAGCTGTGAAACTGGAACTCTGTGCCCATACTGAAACCCCAACCTGAAACACATCAAAAATATTGTTTATGCACAATAAATAAAAAATAATCAATGCATTAAGATTTGATTTCAACAAACATTTTAGTATGTGAATCCTCCATGAGAATGTGTTTATTTACCGTATCTAGGAATGATGCCCCAGGCGGTGAAAGAGGCATAGATGCCCCCCATCATCCAGAACATGCAGAGCCAGCTGAGATGTTCCCCCCTCTTATCCATCTGCAGGAACTCAGAAAAGTACGAGTACACGATTGGGACGGAGCCTCCGATGCTGTGAAAGAATACGGGACATGCTTTAGGGACACAACAACCTGTGTTTGTTTGCCTCTTTGTCATTGTTTAATAATGCTCTCCACAAAACCAATGTAAATTGCCACAAGAGAAGAATACTTCCAGCCAGTTCCAGACTGAGAGCTCTTTGAAAATCACTACTGTAATTACCATCCAGTCTCGCACGGTTTCAATTGACCCATTGTGCAGAGGTAGGAAGCCATGAGCCTCAACATGCTTTATTTAAACACGGGCCTGATCTCTAATGAGAAGGAAAAGGTTCTCTTTTATATATCTCTTTCTCTTTTCTAGCTTACCCGATGCCAGAGAACAGCCTGAAGAAGAGGAAGAATCCGTATCCCTGGGCAAATGAGGAGAAGAATGCAGAGATGCTGTTCATGGCCAGGACGATAATCAGACATTTCCGTCTGCCTACTTTGTCAGCCAGACCGCCCCATATAAAAGCCCCGAACATCATTCCCAGGAACACTATCAGACCTGGAGGAGAGATGTTCAAGCACGTGAGACTGACTGATATATAGACACGCAAAAACATAACTAATATTTCATAGGAATTTAACAATAAAGGACTGTTTTGAGCACACTTCCGGTCAAAGAGGGTCATTTAAGTGAAACTTGCTTTTGTCCATGCAAATGTTTTAATCTGAAATGTCTTTTATTTTAATTATTTTATTAAAATTTTATTCAATATAAATATATATTTAAATGGCTTGGACTGAACCTTAAAGAAAGAAAGACGAGAAAATGGGTGATACAATGAAACTATTGATACAAGTATAATATGATTTAATATGGCAAAATTAAAATATAGGCCTAATATTTTTTCATTTTCTTGAATTTATGCTGCGTTCAAGACACCTCGGAAGTGGGATATTTCCGAGCACAAATGCAGAACGTCTGGAGTGACTAACATTAAAGGTGTTTAGTAACATCACAAATTAATGTTACCGATGAATTAATAGAATTAAAACATTACAAGTATCCGTCAGCATTAAAAAAACACAGTTCCATAAATTATTTCCGGATGGAAGTAGGAATTATCGAATTTCCGAAAGCACGTGATGACAGCATAAATTCCCATTTGCATTCAACAGGCTACAGTTTTGAGTTTACTGTTATTCCAAAACGAGGTAACAAACTATTATATTTTTATTTTTTATTAATAGAAATCTTTGAAAGAGGTAACACACTATTGAACGATATGGTCTGTGGAAACCTACGTAAATAAAAAAAATGTCTCTGAGGCCACATTTCATGTTGTGTTATTGAGCTGCCTCTAGGGGGCAGACATTCCCTTCTTGTTAGCATGCGTAAACATTCTGTCACCCCCAAAAATATGTTTACTTTAATCAGTTTAATGCGATTTTTCTTTTTTTAATTGCGTAGCAGAATTAAGTGTGATTGATGCACCAGAGATTCAGAATAAATGAAAGTAAGGCGAGAAATGAAAAAAGCATTATTAAAGCGGCAGCTTGAAGGTTAACTTTTTGTACACAACACAAATGTTTAAACAAAATACAACAAACTGTTTTTAAACGGAATAAGAAAGTTATTTGTACTTAATATCTTTAAGTGTTTCTAATTATATATTTAAGATTAAAAACAATAATATGAAATAAATAGAAACTAAAAACAAGTGCTTCTGGACATTGTTTACATCTTGTGAAGTGGTCTATATGAGTCTATATCTTTGGGTGGGTGTAATTTTTTCGCACAAAAACATAAACTTCTATCTGTAAAGGATTTCATACACTTCATGAAATTTATCATTTACTAACTCAACAGCAGATCCACATACAGAAAGCTCTAGGCTATATCATTTACCCAGAATTGGAGCATCTATCAATCACAAACATCTACACATTTTCCACCCCTGCATGTTGCTGTGTAAAATATTTTATTATGTTTTCAGGAGTAAAAACGAATCTAAGACGCTCAGCTGCATGCAGAGAGAATGAATAAAACAGTCAGCAGATTCTTTTCATAGATGCAGCTAAATTTCATTCACTGGACCTTTAAGCGAGAGCATCATTATATCAGATGTATAGTAATACCCTGATCCTCTGGCATGGAGTACAGATGGCCGTGTGGTGGTGGGGGGGTTGTTTAAACGGTGGCAGCATATGGAACTGAGCGTCATGAGAATCCTCCCAGAATTCCATTGGTCAGTTCTTTAATCCAGAGCGTCACACAGTCGTGACAATATTTTTGAGCCAAAATGAGGGCCTGAAAGCTTTTGTTGTACTGCTAGTTATTCTGCACTGCCATTCAGATTTGTATTGCAAGGTTGAAAGGGGCAATTTTTCACTTATTTTTTAGAAAGGGCACAGTGCAGCTCTTTGGTGCATTTCAAACATTGCTGTTTGACAACCTGTATATGCCAACGTTGGGTAGTGGCGTCATGTGTGGTGGGATTATCTGTTTGTTGAACAACCCGTTTGTTTGAAGTCATATGTTATTTTTGCATTTCGTTTGGTGACGTTAGTTGTGCAGAAATTACGGTATCACCTTACAAGGATGACCATAAGTGCCTTTTTTCCTAGACACGTCCTGGCCAGGATTTCAGCTGCGTCCTTTCGGAGATCGCATTTGTCGACCGCATACGTCCTCGAGGTTCTCACATTTCAGTTGAAAAAACATTATAAAATAAATCATAATCATTGTAATTTCATTTTTACTTTAAAATATAATGCTAAAACCTCCGGAGGACATACCTGAATAATAAGAACGTTTTTGGGAAAAATGGCGCCCTTGGGTTATGGTCACCCTAACATTACACTACACCCATCTGATGACTTAAAGTCCACCGCGGTCTAGCGCATTTGTAGTATTATTATGAATATGGAAAAAAGACTAAAAGCGAGCGATGAATCCAGATGGAAGCAGTGAGAAGGGTGGGTGGGGGTGCGGTGTCTGTAGTATTATGTATCAGCGCAAGGTCAGGAGCAAAGCCATCGATCTGTCGACTGCTGCTGACTCAGTTTTCCTATGCGACGGCTGCTCAGGACAGAACGTGCTTGCTCATTCTAGCACACGGACGTTCTGAAACTGTTTTTACACTTTGTGTAACAATGGCACACGTAACCACAATGGGGCTGGTTTTGCATCGTCAATATTGCAATATTTGTAGATTGTCTTGATCGGTACAAGGCAAGCCAAAGTCTTGCGGTCTGGTGGCCTGTTGGAGCTCATAAATTGAAAGAGCGGATTCACCATTAAGAGTTCTGGAATTGCGGCACAAGTCAAGCAGTGTTGACAGTAAAATGGCTAAATGCACCTTTTTTTGACAAGGCCAATTTTTTGCAGACTGAAGTTTAGCTATGATTCGAGTATCGGTGTTAATCATGAGTGTCTTTTCAATACTTTGTCATCCAGGACTAGTTTTTAATTTGTGAATTTGTCTTTTGGCACCTGTTATAAATGAAATGGTCTCGGTCATTATTTCATTGGATGCAGTGAAAAGGTACCATACTAGTTTTCACTGAGAGTATATTATTCAGCGCACATTACGAGAACCCCTTCTGACTCTTGAAAGTCTTGTTTAGCTTGAGCTGACACCGTTTTTTGTCTTCTTGGCTTTGGTTTGACTTGAGTCAGTTTTAGCTTTATAAATCATGAATCAGTTTTTCCGACTGCTTTACTAAGCAAAAGCAAATTGATGTCAAACTCAGCCAGACGTAATTCAGCCATGAATTGTGCCATTAGCTAATTCAAGAACAGTTCTAAATGATGATATTCTTGAGTAGCTGCTGGCCAATATTGACTGGATGCCATTACTCAAGTCTGTCTCAATTCACAAAATCACAGGGATTAATTAAACTAAAACTTTTCATCCAATGTGGAACAACGTTCAAGGAAGGCATTCAATTTAGACGATTTTGCTTGGTGGCTTTTTAGTAATGTAAATGAATTATCGCGAGGGTCCAGATAGTTATTTATGAGGTGCTTAGTAAGAGTTTGATAGTATGCCATTCCAAACATAACAGATAGTTGAACCATTGACTTACCCAGCATTCCCTTCTCGCCGTGTGACAAACACATGTCTTTTTCTGCGCTAGGTAACACCAAGGCCACTACAAAGCATTCGACGCTGTCCGCCATTAAAGCCAGACCCAGCACCACAAACAAGTTCCACTGGAACTTTCCATGTCCGCAGTCCTCCATGATGTCCTCGTATTGTTCCGCCAGCTCCTCTTGTTCTGATACCGTGTCTGCCGCAGTTCTGGCTTTCGCTCTTGCCGCCCTCCGGGCAGTCTTGGCCTCATCTGGGTGAGGGATGCCCTGGTACTCCCCTTCGTACATCTGATCATCTTCATCGTGCCCTTCGGTGGCATCACTGGCTGCATCCTCCTCCTGGGGTGGGTAGTCTGTCTGGTAACCGTAGCCATCCGATCCATGTCCGTAAGTCCCGTAGCTGTCTCCGTCTCCTTGGTGGTAGATGTTGTTCTGGTAGGGGTCCGCCATGGTTTCAACGTCGCTTAATGCCACGTCAGATCATGCAAAAACAGAAGAGGCTATATGGGCATAATCCTTAGCTGCAGGGTGGGTGCCGATCTGCTTGCGCTCAAGGTGAGGTTAAGGAAATCTTGAGAGGTCTTTGAGGCTTCAGTGTTAGGGTGCCGATTTGTCACTTCCTTTGATTTTTTGACTTTCCACTGGGCCACATGCTGATCCTGCAAATGGAAATCAAACCAAATCTGTTAAATCTTATACAGGCCAGGTGCCTAAATATTACATTTTACACTTATTCACTTGGCTTTCATTCATACTAAAGGGCAACCAAGGCACTGCATATATTTTATCGATATGTGTGTTCGCTAGGACAAAAACCCACCACACTGGACTTTTTAGCACCAGTTTTTGGGGATTTTTATACTTCACCATTTAATCTATAGAAACATATTTCAGAATGCAAAGCGTCCCTTATCAAAAAATTTTATTTGCCCCGACACAGTATCGTACAAAGTTACTTTTATGCTTACATTTAACATTACTTAAGTGACACGATGTTCAAGTAAAAAACTTATCAAGAAGAAGAAAATTGTTAAAAAAAGATTTACAGATATTGATCATCCTTCGGATAATTGGCAGTATCGTTTACTTCTTTTAAACTAAAAATATATACATTCAACTAGTTGTGTACACAAAATGTACTACTGTTATACTTAAAGTACGTTAAAAATATAAAATATAAATATATGAAGTAATATACTTAATATGTTAAGTATATTGAAGTATACTATTAAAAGGCGTGGCAAGTATTATGAAAGTATACTTGTAGTATAAAGTATACTTCAAATATAAAAACCGTTGTGTTAAAAAACAAACCAATCAGTTCTTATCTGAACACATATCTATATCCAGTCAAGGACAACACATTTTATGTTACTTTCAACTCAACTTTGTTTGGTCCTTTTTATTTATTAAACACACAATCAACACAAAATTATATGTAACGTGTTAAAATAATGTTAATGTTTTGAAATTATGTAGCCTAACACAAACATTTTTTTTATTAATTAATTAACCTTCAGTTTTACTTTATTAAGTGTACTTAATAGAATAAACATCAATGACACATGTTTATTTTATTTTACCCTCATTTTATTAGCTTTGTTTTTTTCCATTAGATTATCTTGAAATGGCGTGTTTTCACTTCCGAGTATTTGGTAACAGACCCAAATATATTTAAAGGGATAGTTCATCAAAAAAATGAAAATTCTGTCATAATTTACTCGCCTTCTAGTCATTTTAAACCTGTATGACTTTCATTCTTCTGCAGAACACAAAATAAGAAATTTTGAAGGATTTTGGTAACTGAACAACGACGAGACCCATTGACTTTGCATTGGTTTTGTGTCCATACAATAGAAGTAAATGGGAGCCACAATTGCTGAGTTACCAACAATCTTCAAATTATCTTTAAAGCCGAAGGTCCATTTATATGCTCCGGTAGTTGTTTGTAAACAATCTTGTCAAATTTTTTTATTCATGAATTGTTGCCTAGCAAACGTTACCATTAGTACTTGTGGCTGTAGTCATGTTAATGACAGAGACGTGCGCTTTGAAGACAAATCACATTGTATAATGGGACCTGGGTGCACAAAGGTGTTGAATCAAACCCAGATTCAGCTAAAGTAATGGTGTGAAAACAACCTACCAGCACTTACTGGCACAAAAACTTGTCGACGTCCCACTATTAAAATGCTGTCAGCATTTCCAGAGCTTTATTTCTATTTAAGCGTGTCACAGCATGCCGCATTAACACTTCTTTGTGTGGTGCAAGAATTCAGACTGAGTGTTTTCACACATTTTAAATAGGCTTTGTCCAAATCTTCCTTGGAGCTTCTCGAATCTTCATAGCCTGCGAGCTTACAAATGAAACCGCGAGGTCTTCGCTAATGCTGCAAATGAGATCGGTCTCACTCGACATACGCAGACTGTCCCCTCGAGCGAGGATTCCGTACACCTCTCATTCTCACAAGCCCATATATTCACATCACCAGCAGGAGGAGAACAGGCAGACACGCACGGCATGATAATGTAGATGAGCTCTTCACTTCATATACAGTTTTAATATCATCCATCCTGCTGGTACAACATTAGATTCGTGGTCTCATTGATGTCTGTTCGTGAGATAGGTGTGTGGTGTTAGTTTAGTTAAACATAGACCCTGCTTTACATCTATTTAGCCATGTCGAGGGGCACAAGTGGGATCGTCCTTTTATAAACGGCTAGTCTGAATATTTTTTGTCTATTTATTTCTTCAGGCAGTATTAAAAATGATTTGTTTATGGTCAGACTTATTTTTTACAAAATCATTTTAAAATGAAATGATTTCATCATTTCTTCACCCTCATGTTATTAAAGACTTCCTTTCGTCTGCAAAACACAACAGAAGATATTTAGAAGAATGTTTGTAGCCAAACAACATTGGACCCCATTGACTTCCATTGTATGAACACAAAACCACCTAGACATTACTCAAAAAATTTAATTATTATAATTAATTAAATTATAGAAAAAAACGTATTAAATTAAAGTAAAAAAACGTGTCATATACAGGTTTCTAATTACATGAGGGTGAATAATTATGAAATGTTTGAAATGCTGAAAATGCTGAAAACACCTTTGGTCATCACAAATGCAGAGAATGAAATTTCCCACAGGAATCCAATCAAGGCCTATTAGTTTTGGTGCCAACATCAATTCACACTCATTTTTTGGAACCATTACACCCCCCCCCCAAATTTCCATGTCTTGTAAAACATTACTTTCCCATCTGTGCATTATATGAGAATCTCTTGGCAGTGCGATTTACAAAACAGCGCAAATTAGTTTTTAGTCAGGGGTTGCTGAAGATTGATTTGCGCTCCTGTGTGGGTAACAGTGAATCTGTTATTGTTCAGGATTTCACTGACTAAAATGCTCAATTTGGCAGTTTCTCAGCATGTGGCATCTGCTACAAAGTGGCTCAAACTTTGTTGGCAAAAGCATGTGAAGGTGAATGTTTCCAGATCTGCCTTTTCTCAAAAAACACGTTGCTGATTAATTTTTCACCTTTGTTGCGAACAATGCCCTAAGCGTTCGTGTATTTGAAGATTCAAGGGGCAGATTTCTGGCTGTACTTTGCATGCAGAAGTTAGTTACTATGACGATTTCAATAGTTACTATGACAATCAGGCAGACTTTGTCTTATTCTTTTATATGCATGGCTAATAATATTCAAAGAAAGCAAACCGTGGAAATGTTTGGTCTGCTTGAGACATCATCTTTGCATTTTCAGGTGACTGTGACGTCAATGAGCGTGTATTGTATGTGGGGACAATATGCTTAGGCCATCAGTCAATAAATCTTTAATGCAGGAGAGAAAAGAGAAAGTGTGACGTTATAGGGTGTGTGCCCAATTGTACTGAATGAATGACACAGTAAAATCTGTATATTACTTTTTTTCTGCTGTGGAACACATGAAGAGATGTTTTGAGAAATGTCTCGGTGGTTTTGTGTTCATACAATGGAAGTCAAGGGCAGTGTTGTTCTGTAACCAACATTGTTCAAAATATTTTCTTTTGTGTTGTGCAGAAGTAGAAAGTCAGACAGGTTTGAAATGACATAAGGGTAAGAAGATGATGAAAAAAATGTAACTTATTTTTGGTTGACCTGATCCTTTAAGGGCATGCATTTTGTGCCAATAGGGAGGCTCAGAGATGACGTACTTTTGCATGCAAAACCCGGAAGCGAGTTAGCAGTTTAGGACTCCCGATTCCATCGCTCCAAAGTCTATGAGTTTTTTTAATGGGTTTTTGGTAAATCGCCCGAAATAAGGTCTGTGGTAAACAAAACCACTAAATATTTTCACCTTCTATTCTATGACATAAAACACACCAATTATAACATGCTTGTGATTTTTTTGAGCCTTATTTCGTCCTTAAAACGGCAGTTGCTAACAAGTTGCAAAAAGCGACTACTTCCTTTTGCGGGCACGTTAGACGTCATCGCTCATATAAAGTTCACAAATATTGGAACATGGGCACAAATCTCTTCTCATAACATTTTTTATAAAGTTTGAAAGAGGCTTGGTGGTGGTGACGTTGATATCGAGCGACCTTAAATGTAGTCTTTTTATAGCATCGTGGTAGCTTTTTACTTCTGCAGATTATATTTTGGCTTCAAAAGTAACAAATGTTGTGTTAATTTGTAAAGATCTTCATAGAAAAAATGTTTAAACATCATAAACCTTTGTTAATCACAGAGCTTATTTTTTGCGATGTTCCAAAAGTCAATGAGACAAATGCATAGGCTTTCGGTCGAGAGAACCATTGCTGCACTTAATTCCGGGTTAGCCTACAAAAATACGTCATCTCTGATCCTCTCCACAGTGTGCATATTTGTGTATAACTGGCACTGGAAAGTATTATAGCATTACACACTTCACCTTTAACTTATAAAAGGATTGAAAAAAATATTGCAGGTTGTTTTTACATTCAAACACTTTAAAAAATAGAAAGCAGCCTTGTCATATTAACTGAATGAGGTCTGTGCACCAGAAAGGCAGATTTTTGCAAGGCTGAATCTCTGGGACTTTGAGAAATGCCAAAGAGAAAACAAGAGTGAGGCTTCCTGCATACTGAACTGCACCCAGCCCACGTCAAACCAAAAACACCACACATGCGTCAAACCATAAAAGCCTGGCCATGAATGATTCAAGCAGTTAGCTCTGTCACGTGGAGTCTGCCATTCATTATCCATGGACATAATAAGATCCTCATTAGATGGCAGATTCGGCACAGGATATTCAAAGCGTCAGCATTTAGAACCCTGGATGTCCAATCGCAAAGCATGGAACGGTAATGAGGTCTCTCCGCAAATATATGGGAGAAGATGAATCACCTGTTCCTCAGTGGTGGGAAGAAGGTCTCAGAGCAGGAAAAAGATCAGTGAGGTGATGCATTGTGGGAACAAATGTGGATAACACTGGTAATTTTTCAAGATGTTCCTAAATTATTACTGCAGGTGACCATGCGGCAGACCTACATTAAATTAAGGGGGTCATATGACACGGCTAAAGAATATTATCGTTTGTTTTAGAATACAATGTGTATAGACGATTTAAGGTTCAAAAACGCTGTATTTTCCACATACAGTGCTTGTTTGTATCACCTCTTTGCCCCGTCTCTCTGAAACGCCCATATTTTTAACAAAGCTCATCGCTCTGAAAAGTGAGGTGTGTTATGATTTGCCATTTAACCAGTGCGTTGTGATTGGTCGAATACTGCAAGCATGTGACGGAAATGTAACGCCTCTTACCATATTTGGAACATTGGATTGGATTCAATTTATTGTCATTACACATATACAAGTACAGTGTAACGAAATGGATTTAAGAAGAAAAATACAGCATAACATGAGGAAAGTGGTGTGAAAAACAGATACACATAATACACCATAGACATGACTTGCAATCGGGGAAAATAATCCAGCTCCGGCAAGCAGCCATCCGGTCCAGTGCCATTACGGCATCGTTCACAGACCCGCTTGTCAGGCTAGCGGTTTAAAGCTACGGAGGCGACCATCAGGTTCCAAAGCAATTGTACTGACAGTACTGACTTGCAAATACATTTGGGCATTATTAGTCAACTCATACCATGAACTGACGTGG
Organism: Triplophysa dalaica; assembly: GCF_015846415.1. Taxonomy (NCBI): domain Eukaryota; kingdom Metazoa; phylum Chordata; class Actinopteri; order Cypriniformes; family Nemacheilidae; genus Triplophysa; species Triplophysa dalaica. Next base: position 5,120,877 of record NC_079565.1, on the reverse strand, counting down.
ATTTGTGGGGGTGTGGTTACACGAGGCGTTTCGGGCAGGTCTGGCTGAGCATTCCCTCTTTACATAGAATGCATCTTTTGTTCCGACACTTTAATTTTTGCAAATTTATGTGTCTAATACATGCATGGGCAACATTTAACACACCGAAGACACAGAAAAAGACGTTCGTGCCATATGACGCCTTTTAAAGTTTGTGAATCTACAAACACTAAGAGACCATTTCAAAAATATTTTCAGCTTTTCTGAATTTCCTAAATTATAAAAATTATAATTTTTGTTTCATTCTGTTAACGACTTACAATATTTCTCATAAATAAAACAATCTATTTGCGTAAAACGGTATTTTTTCAGACTTCAAATTCAGCAAAAAAAGCAAGTTCATATATTCTTTTGAACAATAAACAGTAATATTTGTAAATGAATTTAAGAAAAGTTCAAACATTACTTTTGTATGTTATAACCTCGATTTGTTTGTTAAAATTCAACACCTACTGGACTGGAACGGCCACAATACATCCAGAAATGCTGAATAATTGTTTCATTTGTAATGTTCTCATAATTGTTTCTGCGGCTGTAGCCTATGTAGACCTGCATTGCATTGTGGTTTAATATCCATTTAATAAAGTGATGATTGACAAAATTATACCACAAGCTATCCCAATAAATATTGTACGTTAACGTCTAAATGGCTATGAATTTTTAGAAGAGAGAAATTGCTTCCCTGTACTTCTTTCTTTCTGTAAACACTGATGAGATTATGCACAAAATGCCCTTCACACAATAATCCAAGATATCACAACAAAGCAAATAACATCAAAAATCCTGAAATGAGGATCAGGAAATAGGCATGAATGATTAGGAGTGCTGATGTGATATCAGTTCTCGACGTCCTCTCATCATACTGTAAAACTCATTACTGTAGATGTGTTATAGTGTGAGAAATGGAGAAGCTCTTGAAGCGGACCCTCCTATTACACCTTTCTCCAAAATGGAGTAAATTGTCACTAGACTGTAAGATTGAGGATGGTGGTCTGTGTGTTTTTTATGTGCACATCCGCAAATAGGCATACGTCCTGTTATTGATTCTTACATCCATTTAAATGGGAAGGCAACAATGAGAAAGGAGTATTATTGCTTTCTCTTCTATTAACTAATATGTTTTTTGTATAGTGGGACATTCTGACCTCCTAACCCCCATATAGAAGTAAAATGGGTCACATAAACTGACACAACATACAGCATTAACGTTATTGTATATGGTATATGCCACATAGGTGTGCATTGCGCAAATATACACTTTAATACTAAATGCATGTAGCTTCTCTTTCAAAAGTCATCTTTATATTCTATCGATCAGAAGCCTGACCGCTGGCGGCCCATTTTTCATCCTTCACTGACGCATCCAGGTTAGACAATTCAGTGCTGAGCAGTAGAATCTAATATATCTGCTTGTAATAAAATTTACAGATTGATGCTATTGGGCTTGAGTGGAGTCAAATTGTCCCTATAATTGCTTGTTAGTCATTTGGTTTATAAGTAAATGTCAGGGTCTGTAAAACAAAGCAGAACTTGCTTGAAATTCTGTGTCTTGAATTGTTTTTTTACAGCGTTGACTTTTCTTAACATTATCCATGTATCTAGGCTATGTGCAGTCAGTCCCTTTGGTATCGGATCTGTCTAACTCTGCAGCCTTGAATTTGGGTCTTAAACAAGTTGTCAGGGAAAATTTTGCTTAAAGCACATCCTTAAAAGTTTTAGTTAGTAATTTTATTTATAAACCAGAAGGCATATTCCAGCAAGTTGAAAAAAGGTGGTGGACCATTTCACGCTCTTCTAGCAACGTTCAAAACATAAGAAGGCAGTTCTTATAATCGGAATCGTATCCCCCGATATCCGTAAAGGGACAGTTTATCCCCGAAAAGGAAATTGTGTCATCATTTAGTCGCCCTTAAGATATTTGTAACCAAACAGTTTTGGGTCACTATTGACTACTACAGTAGGAAAAGAAACTACTATGGTAGTCAGTAGTGCCCCAGAAAGGTTTGGTTTCCCACATTTTTAAAAATGTCTACTTTGGGTTCAACAGAACAAAGAAATGTCTACAGATTGGGGTGAATAAGTGATGACAGAATTTTCTTTTTTGGGTGAACAATCGTTTTAAGTCGATTTTTTCATCAAGTAAAGGTGACCTGTGCATTCCTCTTGAATGTCATATCAGTTTTATTTCTGACCTTTCATACACATTCAGTTGTGCAACAAAAGTCAGATGACAGAGATTTTCGATTGTGATGGTGGCAAAACAAGAAAGAGAAGCCATTTCTGAGATGTGTTGACGTTATGACAGATGAGAGCTCCAATTTAATCCTGCTTAATACTGCGGAAATTTCATTCTGTGCACCGGCCGCAGATAGCTTTAGATTACTCTCTCCACATAGAGAGCCAGTGTATACAACCCGAGTAAAAGACTTATCCGTCCTGTCGCCCTGATGTCTCGTGTTGTTTTATTATCACGGCAGACACCAGATAGCAGCCAGAGACACATCGTAGATATTCATTGCTACCTTTGAGAAGGAAATGAGTAGCTGTTGCCCGTAAAAAAGGCGGGTTTGGTTTGTTTTTGTTTATTTGGTTTTGTGAGCCGCCTCAAAAGAGACAGTAAGCTTTAAATAAATGTTTTGAGAGAGTTCAAGCAAATGGTTGTTCGGTCAGTTAAAGATGAAAGGGAAAGATTGGACAAATAAGTGGCTCATTTATTTTAAATGACACGGCTGTCAATCATCTTCCAAGCAATATATCATAATGGCAAATAAATCAAAACACACAGTCTTGTAGTGCCATCAGCTGAACTTCATAACATGATATCCATCTCTTATATAATCTTAAGTATTTCGGAGTGAAACAGGATAAATATAGGTCATCACATCCATCAGAAATTCATTGGATTTGAGAAATGTGGGCGTGGCAAACCAGAATGGAGCTGGTTGAGGGGCGGGGCTTAAAATAAAATTATGAAAGGACTGTTTTCTGAATGGTTTTTAGGGCTATTACATCTTCTCTAGCATGTTTGCTACTTATGTGCACAAGAGTCTTGAAAAGAAAATGAACAACTGGCAATATCTAAAGTGGTTTACGCGCATTTATTTTCGTCTCAACACCTTGGACTGTTCTACAATCAAATAAGTATTGTTTGTTTGAAATACTTACTTTTAATGCTTTTATGCTCTGTATTCTTAAATTATAGTTTTACTTTTAATGATTTTTACATATGGGAAAATGAGAATTGGAGAAAAAGTGGGGGGAAAAATGTATTGTCTAAAAAAAATTTCTTATTTTAATTGCTTATACGTTTTTTTTACATTATTGTTTGATTTATTAACAAACAATGATTTTATAAATATTAAAATATATTTTGAATAAATTTGATATATTTGATATATGAATACATTTCAAATATAATTCCTATTCTTTCTATGTTACAATCTTTCTTTACCTTACATTTATTCATTATAATCTTAGGTGAGGATCTGCCTGCTGATGTATGCAGCCACAGTGTTGATGTATCTCTGCACAACCCCATCCTGCACTTCCCTCTTCTGATCTCCCTGATGAAACAGCCAGCTGGGTGTTGCACAACCACTGCTTCGCTCACGTACGTACTTTACCTCCAGCGTTCTCACTTCTTTTGTCTTTAACCATGTGCCGCATGAAATAACGCTGACATGCACAAATATATGTATACATACAATCCAGAGATCCCCCTAGACAGCTATTTCATTCATTAATATTACACAGCACTCTCTGTGATATTTATTAAACCGTCAAGTGGGTTTATGCATTTGCATTTGAGGGTTTTTTTAAGGAATTCAATTACAGGAACATCAACTGTTAATTAATAACAATAATGACGTGGTTATGTCGGACATCTGGTGAACCAAATGAATATGCTTGACCGGGCAAAGCTGCGGTGCACCGTGGTGTAATGTTCTTGCTTTTAGAAATGCGCGGAAGTCACTTCAGGTGCTGTTTTGAGCTAGAGACCAATTCATTCCAAGTGCATTTAACAACCATTTCAGTAATTTGCACTAAAAGGCCTTAACTTACAGGACTGTAAAAGGATTAGCCTATATTAACAATCAGTAAAAGCATTGCCAAACCGCATTTTAGTAATAGAAACAAGCCAAATACAGTTTCTGCACATTCATACTTTTGGATCGCCATTTTGACTCAAAAATGTCCCAGATTGCTGTTTTCTTAAATGGATAGTTCACCCAAAAATAAAAATGGGGTAAAAACTGTATCACCCCTGAGTTGTTACAAATCCCTTGTAAATAAACAGTTATTGGCCACCATTGACTACCATAGTAGGTGTTTTGTTGAACACAAAAGAAGATATTTTGAAGAATGTAAGAAAGCAATATTGACTACCATTGAGATTTTCTTATTATGATATTCAATGGCCGCTAAGAATTTTTTGGTTTTAAGCATTCTTCCAAGACATTTATACAGATTTGGAACAACTTGAGGGTAAATGACAGAATTTGTATTTTTGTGGGAACTGTCCCGAAGTAAAGACATTTTTTGATGTATGGTTTCAATGTATGTATGTTTATTATTATCGGTGCCATAATATTATTTATATTTTAAAAGAATCATTCCTAATTTCTATTTTAAGAGACGTATGCAACAGCAAATCTTCCAAATTAAAACACGGCCCATCAACACTTTTAAATGAATGTTATTATTACAAATATCTTATTTTGCTACCCATGCGCATTCGGAGTAACGGGCAGTAAGTTAGTATAAATATCATAAATAACAACAAAAACATTTAAAGGAATTGTATTAAATTATAGGTTAGGGTCAATAGCAATTGCTTATATTTATTTCTAACATAACACCCCAAACGGTTAAACATCAAATGTTTTAGAATGAGAAAAAATGCTTTTTAAAAACCTTCATCTATGTCCTGCCATCTGTAATCTCATTGTCTCTACACATACAGTAACTCGGGCACACACACACAAGTTGGAGAGAAAAATAAAAACACACAGATTGAGGATAAATAAAATCAGAGAGGTCTATTAGAACAGTAGACAGCCGTCTTTTAGCCAGAGCTATTTCTGAGCTCAGAGACCCACGACACGCACACAGCTATCACAAATTCAATTGATTTGTTCTCACGTTAGCAGTTTACTAGCAAATGCATAAAGAAGGGTGCGTGAAGGGCCGTCGAGATCTCCCACAGGCGACCAGATTATAGTAAGTAAAGACAAAGCAGAACCGAAATACCGGTCTACGTGGTTTTGGCATTAAAGCTTGAGACTTGATTTATCTTCTTTCACCCTGAAGATCATAAGATTTGGTCTGGATAAGCTGGTGTGAATCACCCGCTGTCTGCACTACAGTATCTACGTACGGTATGAGTTAGACATCATACTCTCATCAAAGATAATGGCAAGCGGACGTCGCTATTTGTAGGAGCCATTAGGAGCACGCTCAAGTTTATCGATTTTCTTGGCATGATGGAGGTCACAAAATGTTCATGTATCCATTAACAAAGTGACACACCCCTGCAAGGCCTAAGTTGTCTTAACAAGTGAGTCTGCGGATATTATGATCTCTTTTATTATGGCTGTTCATGGCTATAAAGGTTTTTTTATTAACTTAACAATCAATAGTTTCTGACACAGCAATGCATTTGAAATGACATCAATTTAGACATGAGGCATTGATCATAAGTCATTTTTATATTTCTGACACTGTTGACCACAATTTAAAGATGAAGTTTTTAATTTCCCAATAATAGCCCATGCTATTATTGTTTTCTCTGGTTGTTAAACATTGGTTGGACAAACAGGTAGACCTCTGGTAAAAATAAACAGAAAAAAAAACATTTTACGAAATCAACCTAAATATGTATACATTTTAACTGGCCATTACATAAGATAAGAATACACAGGGATAAGAAAGAATATATATATTTGTTTTAAGATTTTGTTTGCTGTTTTGCCTTTAATTGTAAAGCTGCGTTGTAGAGAGGACAGGAAAAGAAGTGGGAGAGAAAGGGGGTGGGTTCCGGAAAGGACCACGAGACGGGAATCAATTTCGGGTCGCCTGATGCACAATCGCGCCACATGTCGGAGCACTGCCCACTAGGCTATCGGCTCCGACATAAGAAAGTATTTTAAATGTCAATTTCACTTTTAAAGTCATGCGTAGGGCACCACAATACAATGTTTGATCTACATCAAAGGCGGGTATACAAAGAATCAAAGAATAGATTTCTAAGTTCCTCTTCAGCAAAACCAATAGGTTCATCAGTGGCCATTAAATCTCTTTGTCGGAAACCATGATTATTAAATTGAAAAGCAGCACAAAATCGTCTTCCAATAAAAAGCAGTAAATCTATTAGGCAGAACCCTGCTGGGACTGGAGCTTGTAGTAAAATATTAAAGAGTCTACTGACATGCGTGCACTTGCAAACCCAGCCTCGTTTTCAACCAGACTCCTTTGTCTGCATTTTTTAGGTAATTTGTATCAGATTTTAATGGTATACATTGGAATGGTTTTGCATGGAGGGTTTTATTAGCAGTTTATTGTACCGATGTCGACTTTGACACGTTTCATGCTTTTCACAATTCAGTCTCCGATTCTGAGCTTACTGCTCAAGCCTGTGTTTCAGGGAGCTGCTGTAGTCTTTTTCCAGTGCATTAAAGCAAACGCTCCCCCTTGAGATTCACAGAACAGAAAAAAGCCTCCCGCAAACATAAAACACAAGCCAACTGTGGGACTGCAGATTTGCCATTACTATGCTGCCAAGGCTGGGTTGAAAAATAGAGCTCTGCTTTTTTTCATCTCACTTTAGCACTCAGTTCCCCTGTTTGCACATGTTGTATCACATGGCAAAATCAACATGGCATAAATACAGACTCATACCAATGAATCATATTCTTTCCACTAATTCTTTCGTCATGTTATCATAGGTTTTAATGTTATGTCACGCATCTGTTTATATCTGGATTAGTGCTGTCAAATCGATTAATCGCGATTAATCGATTCCGAATAAATGTTTGTGTTTATATGATATATGTGTTTCTGGTGTGTATATTTATATGCATACATAACATGAGTAATCTATTTTTATATATAACACAAACCTTAATTTATGTTTTATATAAAATAATAATTTATATAATATATATATATATATATATATATATATTTATATGAATGTGAATATTGTTTATATATATACACATGTATGTGTGTGCATTTATATAAACATATAAATATACATGCCACACACATGTGTTATATAAACACAAACTTTTATTCTTGAATCGACTAATTGCGATTAATCTAGATGGATTTAATCTAGATTTAATATCCATCAATAAATGCTACTAAAATGAGTACATTTAGCAACGGAGAACCACTTGCTTTTCGTTTTTATAAGAGACCAGTGTTACCAGTGCCAGACATTTAACATATCCAAATTATTTTGACCATCGGATTGATGTGATTCTGTCATTTGTCATTTATTTCGTGGTGTAGATTCATTTTCTCCCATCTGTGGGTATTTGTATATGTTTTATTGCAATAACTGAATATTTTTTTTTATTAGATGCAGTTAGGAGGTGTAAAAGTGTAACTGGTAACATTCTACACCATTTTGACGTAATTCTTGCTTTCTTAAAGTAGTTTATCCAATATAAATTTCCTCATTGACTCCCTCTCCATATGGTACCTCTAATAAGTCATATTTCTGTAACATATTTTCTTTCATCTTTGATCAACAGGAATTCATGGAGCCAAAGAAGATCCGAAAACTCCAATAGAGTGGGTTGACACCCAGGGTGGGCTGAAGACTATCCATTCCAGATTTCCTTTTCATCAGTAGCCGAGATACTCACGTGAAGCAGCTCAGTTTATATTATCAAACAGCTGCTTCAAAGTCTTCAGTTACAAGTTACTTTGCAGCGCATATATTTGCTTAAAATGCTAGATCATGGAGTTTAATGAAGAGCGAAGAGCTGTTTTTGCATCTGAAGAAGGTTATAATGGTGCTTCTGGAGCCCGCGAGACATTTAGAAGATATAAATAATGCATATGTTTTTTATCCATTGCAAGAGGAGGCCCCCCACCCTTCCGTGCACAACTATAAAAACACACACTGAATAATTAGGCTACACACTGTGAACATGCATATACACACACTTTAACTCATCCGTGCAGTTTCGGTTTGAGAATGTACAAACACACATAAAAACATGTGTAATGATGCGTCTCACATCGGAGAAAAGGTCAGCGAAGTTCTCTCAAGAATATCACACAAAATCAACATCATTGTGCTGTTTTAGCCCCTACGAAACTTCTC